>NC_137455.1:268973039-269565337 GCF_964235325.1 Thermobia domestica
TCACTTTTTACTTTCTATGTCCTTTAAGTTATTTAATAATTCAAACAAGTGGTTAAGAGTACTTATATACAATTAGTGGAGCAGATAAGCATTTTTTTAAATAGAAGAATCGTGCAAATGGTGATACAAGCACCAAATTTGGTGTACTAATTTTCTTAAGGTTGTTGGTCACATCTGTCAGATTGGCCACTTAAAAATTAAAGATGGCGTCTATTTTCAAGATGGCCGCCAAATTGACCTAAAAAAGTAAATTTGTGTCATAAAATCTGAACTATACGCTCGATTTCTGCCATCTTAATACCGATTTCTATAGGATGGGAACATACAATGAAGTGATCCCAGCCACACATAATATCCATAATTCTACTAATCCGTGGCTTCTGAAATCTTTCTGGTAATAATACAAGGCACAAATGAAGGCATCAGTGTCAGAGGATGCAAGAATTAGGCGCTTAATGTTCGAGTTGCAGACTGCATGCTTAATGTGAAAACATATCCTCTATCAACTTCTTCTAGCTCGCGTTGCAAATCAGGAACATCGCTTATTTGCTCATTTAATATGTGAATGTTTCTTTCCCCACAAACTTTTAACCCAACAACATACTCCTCCATCCCTAGCAATTCATGACTCTATTTCATCAAATAGTCAGCCGATAAACATTTGCAGTCTGTACTTATTTTGGGAAGATGCCCAGAATGCATGCATATATTTTGGCATTGGGTTTTTTGTGCTATTGATGGTCATTTCAATGGGTTGACTCTCATATCTTCTGAGGTGTTCGTGCGATTTTACACAATCTTCTTTGTGCACATCGAATATGATATCTATTCTACTTGCTCCTTGTTCTATCGATAGAATTCTACGCAATATATTATGTGCAAAATCTCCAAACGTCATTAACGATTTTCCAGACGATGCAGCAGAACATGGGTATGAAGCATGAAGTCAAATGCAGCTGAAGTTGCTAAAAACGACGCAGAGAGGATTAAAGTAGATATTTCAATTATTTTTCCAATTCCTGTATCATTTCAGATTTATTTGATTTGGACAAGGAACCGTCTTTTGTTAGGAACAACGAAGTTGAAGTTATTTCGTAGCATAGTAAGCGATCAAGTGGGTATTCTCTCTCCCTAGCTATGTTACTAATCCTCATACTTTCAGATGTTTCCCTTTTTTTATTCGCGCCATCAAGTGAACAACTTACTGTCTTTTTTAAATAAATCTATCGTCGAGAAATTTGAGGTATTCTCTATCGCCAATGATCATCCACGTCAGCTTGAAGTTCTTGTCAGTTTCCGTATAATCTTTTCCAGTTACTAGATTGTGCAAACTACAATCCTTTAAATCAAAGGGTTCTGTCTTTCATAGATAAAATTCACAACTTTTTTTCATAGAATCGTCATCTGACTGCGTGACGTTTAATGAGAATTCGTGATGAAGCGTGTACTCGTCATTTTCTGGGATTCCGCACATTCTACTATAGAAGTGTTTGATGCTGGTGTTTTCATGTTGGATTAGATCGCGTTGGGCAACAGCTTCCTTCCGTCTTGTGATCCCTCCTGGACCATTTGCGGGTTTGTTGTGCGGTTGCTCTAGTGCCTGGTCCATTGCAACTCCAGTAAAGTTTCGATCTGTTTGTTGGACAACAAAGTGACCTGTCATGAACTCCTCGTGGATACTTTTGTGTATTTTTTGAAGCTTCAAGTTGAATGAACTAAGCTTAAAAATAAACTGAACCCCATCTACAGTAATCAATTTTTCCGAACGCAAAGAACAGTGGAAGGGGCCATCAGAGAGTAAACACATGAAGCTTCCAATTGCCCTGGAGATGAATGAAGCTTCGAATCTTAAGAGATATGGTTAAGCTCGAATCATATCTCTTAAGATTGGAAACACAACACTGATGAATGTATTCCAATAACAGAATATTTTTGACTTATTGCATCCCACTTAACAAAGGGATTGAAATCATTGATCGTGGGTTACATAACGTTGGAAACTTCAATATGCGAACGTATTGTTGCATCTCGGTCTTCAACTGCACATGCATCTTGAAGACACTTCACTGACTGAATGACATCTATAAATTTCCTGGGATCTGATTTCAGAAAGAATTGCTACCACTATAAAATTTTAATTGCTTCTGTGCGTAGCAAGAACTTTGGGGCAAGAGCGTCGCTTAACCCTAGATTAGGCGCGTGGGTGACAGGTGACACCAAGTCATATTTGTCTCAAATTTGCAACACTGTGCGTTGGTATTAGGAGTGGCACCTATCAGTAGCTGAACGTTAGTTGTTAATGTTTTTTATGGTGGCAGTAGTACACTTATGTTTACCATGTACAGTTTGTAAGAAATAAGTTCTCTCTGCAGCAGCGTGTTTGGGTGACAATTGTCAACCACCCGCCTATATACGTAACAAGTAAAATGTCAAAACGTCGGAGGAGAGAGATAACAAAATATAAGAATATGGTTCTGCAGTGGCTTAAGGAGGAAGAGCAGGAGTTGGAGGTGTTTTCTGATGAAAGTGATTATGAAATTTATGACGTGAGTGCAAGTGACCAGACCACTGAGTCGGAACAAGATGGCCCATTGTGTAATATTTTGATCTAAAAATATATGCAATTAATGCACTTTGTATCCTGAAATTTAATACCAGTTCACCTCAATTGTCACGAAGGAGTTTTTTTTGGGGGGGGATATTGGCTGGGAACTGATTAAATCTCAGATATAACGAATATGCTGTATTCCTCAAGTTAAACTTGAAATAATTAGGAAGAATGATGACTGCGACTCTTATTTGGTGTTAGGGAAGAAGAAATGGTCAATATTAAGAAGACATCATGCTCCAGATGATGTTGAAATGCTTGGGGAGGAGGAAGAGACAAAATAAAAAGGAAGGGGTGCTTGAAATGTAAGAGATAGGTGATTGGAGGATATCTCAAAGACATTTGTGTAACATGCTTGGAAGCAGTCTAGTAGTCATGAAACAAAAGTATGTTATATTGAGTACAACGCTGTGTACAAGCAAAACTATAACATGTGATTAACATTTTATCAAATAAATGAAAGAGTTGTCATTTAAAAATAATTTTACTTATTCTAGTTACATTTTAATAGGTGGGTGACACCTGTCACCCACGCGCCTAATGGCGCAACTCAAACGTACGCGCCTAACACAGGGTTAAGGAAAGGGTGGAACATGGAAGTACATGCCCCAGCTTTCTCCCCTGAAATATCTACTTGCCTCTTTATCATATGGATATTTGTGTGGTACATATATTTATAAGATAGTTTAGGAAATAGTATGCCCCTAAATTTTTGATTACGCTACGTCACTGGACAAAAAGGTAAAAATAGTGAATTTGCTGGAAATTTAATTCTGAACAACTTTTGTAGAAGGCTATTTAAAAAAAAAAAAAACAAAAAAACTCGACAGTTTTAAATATATTTAAAGATTTCTGATAAAAAGTAATTTTTCGTCGACCTTTGATTTTGGCGGCCATATATATTGCCAAAAACCTCACGGTTTTCAAAACATGAAACCATCCACTAGTACTATTAGAAAAAGTCCAGTAATAATTTACTCTCGACCTTTTCGATCCAACAGGACCTATGTATGGGTGGCCCCTAGGCTAGTGGCTATGGCGACCTGACGACCAGGATTTAAGAGCCATAGGTTTTATAATTCAAAGTACAGTCTACTACAGACCACATGCGACTAGACATTTCTGCTTGCGTTGGTTACAATACAAAGAACAAAGGCAATTGAAGCTCTAGCAAGAAAATAAAAAGTAACAACTTATAGTATGTTTTACATTAGCACAAATAAACTGATAAATTATTTCGATTTCAATGCAAATTATTTTCGAAACCTCAAGGTTCAAATATAATTATTTCAGTACCATGTTTGCACATTATTATTGAAGAAACTTTCTCAAAGAGTATTTTACGTCATTCGAATATACATATGCTTTCAGATATTGTAAATATTGACTCATGATTGATGTTTATCTGCGACTATTGATTTCTACGAAAATGCCTTATAAGAAATGGAAGAGGAGAATAAGCAACCTTAACATTGTATTTGTGACCTTAATTTTCAAGATTGTAAAGCAAGTCAATATCTCGTTAAGATTTTATTTGGGGCGTGGAAACTAGCACACTCCTACCGTCAGTGGTAGAACGAGTCAAAAGGTTACATATAACAGAAAACATGCGAATAGTTCATAGATCATTATGCAGTTGAATATAACAAGAAGACACTGACTGAGGTATTTTATTATCGATCAAGCATTTCAGATTTCAGATAACGAATTACAAAGCAAAACATATTTTTCAGACTGAGAAAAAAACCACACAATTCTTTAGAAGATCTTTCTTTTAAAAATAGTACATGTTTTATTATAATGAAATGTAAAATAATAGATTTGTTATTTAACAACGAAATAAGGTTTTTAGTTCAAAGTCGTATGATATTGTCCTGGTGTGACAGATCAGACAGAGGGAGTAGAGCCTACTGAACGATTATACCGTATAGGTTAAAGATCATGAGAAATGATTATTTACGCTAAGGAACAGTATTTATAGCGTTTCAAGGCTTGGTCCTGAGTTTCGTTTAATCACTGTTAGTAAATGAAAGGCTACCGTGCGTTGTCGCGTCTTTGTGCACATTCATGGTACGCAGTAGCGGCCTTTACATAGGGCGAACCGGGCAACAGCCTGAAACCCCGCGCTTCAGAGCAGTAGTTTTGATTTTTATAATATTTATGGATAATATATTAGATCATTCAATAAAATTTTAAAATTTAGTAAATTCCAGAATAGTCAAACCTATGACAGTTCTATAAGTAGCCCATCTCCAGGACATCAATATATGCATTCATGAATAAAAAAATTAGTTCCATCTAAATGTTCTGTGTATTAATGAGTCTTGTGAACGTTCAATTTATCCTGTAATATTCCTGTAAATCAATAACCATCTTAAGTGCACTGTGATGTTATTAACAGTCTTGTTCTTTAACTACAAGAAAGTTTCAAAGTCTGGCTAGAGATTCAGCTGCAGGGAGAATTTGGTACGAGGTTTTGAAAAAAAAAGTGTTAGTATTCAAGGGGGATGTTAAACTGATTGCAACTTTGTGTATTAAGCAAAGGATTTGCAGATTGTAAGCTTTCCTGTGTCTCTTGGATCAAATCATTGGTAAAATCTTTATGTATTATTTTCTCAATTCTCATAAACTGAACCCTGTTTAGTTGAGGCAACCATAGTTAACTTATATTTTAGATAGACTTCTACCTATTGCTCAGTTTCTCGTTTCACATAATCTAACATTCAGAGGTCATAGCAAAAATTTGAACCCTAATTTTAGCATTTTCTTTCTTTTTGTTTTATAAATTTAGTCAAATAGGTTTTATCTAACTTTACGCCAGATGACAAGCAATGAGATTAATATGATCACTATCTCAGAAAAAGTATTCAAAATGACTTTTATAAAACTCATCATTGAAAGCAAGAGCAAGAATTTGAAAAGAAAGTTAGTTTCAAAAGTTCTACTTTATTACTTTTCGATCGAAATATTACTTGTAATAAGTAGCTCTCTGTAATATGGCGATCTGCAAACAAAATACCTCGGAAATCGAGAATAATTCTACATTTTTGCCTCTCGATATTCTGACAATGTTAGATTATGTGAAGCGATTGTCTTTGACATTTTTACTTTTGATATGGTGTCGTGCAACCGCTTAAGGGCTTCACGGGATTTCCTTGCTCTAGGCCCTGCAAGTCTAAGGCTGCCTATGCATCTTCTTGAAATACATGGGATACTCGTTGAACTTTTGAAGTGTTTCCTGAGTAATTAATGTCTATTGCTTCCTGGCAACCACTTAAATAAATTATCTTCTGCTATATCAGGATACTCAATGCACATATGAAGCGTACAATGTGTAGATGGGAAATATTTGTTAATATATATAGCTGAAATTTTCAATTCACATTCAGGGAAGGGAACAATAAAGATTATGTCCTATAACACGAACTCACTTTTAGAGCTTAATCATGGCTAAATGCTTAGGTTTAATCGCGAAAGACCTTAGCTCGGTTCCCGGCCAGAGCTCAAGTGGCTTGGATTCCACATTAAACACTAGGTCCATGTCTCATAGCAAAACAACTGAATGAAAGAATTTATTGCAATTTCCTATTTGTTTCATATATTATTGCAGTCATTCCAACTGAACGTTCTGTGATATCACATTTCATTTTTCTCCTCTTCCTAATAAACCTTATGGAGAAGGGAAGGAGCAAGCAGATAGCACACAGGATGATAAAACATAGTATTAAAAAGTTAACAAAAATATCAATGAAGTAATCGATGGTTATGCAGGCAAATTACTCGTGGATCGATGGTTATGCTTATGGAGTGAACATTTGGTAGCTTACGTCATCCCCTCCCCTCCTTCCTCAATTGTTTCTCTGTACTTTTCTCAGATTGTAAAAGTGCGCTCCTACGTCATATACCAGCCATTTAGAACCGACACTATTACAGTCAAATTTTCAGTGTATTACACTAATACGAATTCATTATTTTGCATTCGAAATAGTCGCCAACAAAACTGAATACGCACCCACAAAATTTAGTCTCTCAATAACCTTGGAATAAGCTAGTTACTCGAGTACACTTCAGCGTTGTAGCAATAAAGATCATATTCTTTTTTAAGGATTCCAAACTATGCTCGTGTAAGTTTCAGTAGTCTTATAGAACAACTATGTCCGTCAGTTAGTCTACGTCTGTGTCTCTGTCAACAGTTATCAGAGAAAAAACGATAACAGATATTGACAAATCATAATTTTAAATCAATTCGGAGTCCCTATAATAGGATCCATCCCCTTCGTTAACCCTCTAATCCAACTCGAAGTGGTTAAGGAGCCGCAATGGCTCAGTGGTAGAGCGTTCACCTCTGGTGCTTGTGGTCCCTGGTTCGATCCCAGACCTCGTCAAGTGAACTTTGTGGTGGACAAACACCGCGTGCATAGGATTTCTCGAGGTTCTCCAGTTTCCTCTCACTTTCTTCATTCCACCATTTCATTCATCACTCATCATCACCGTCTCCTTTAGCCTAACCGGCATAACCGTGAGACGTAAAACTCAAAAGATATCATTTCATTTCATTTCCAACTGGAACTGGTAGAAATCAACTATTACCTGTTTCAACACTTATCGCCATAGAACAAAAACGGTAATAGGTAGGGCCAAGCAGTTTTTTTTAATCGATTCAGTATCTCAAGATAACATCATCACCATCCGAACTCTCCACCAAAACCGAAAATGGTTCAAATTTATTAATACTCCGGTTTCAATACTGATTTCCATAGGGTAAAAATTGTAAACGATATCGAGAAAGGGTTTCTGCAATAGATTCGATGTTCCGAGGATAGGATAAATCTTCTCCGCTAAGTTTTTATTAAAACTGGAAGTGATGAAAATTAACAATTTTCGGTTTCAGCATTGATTGTCATAAAAAATCAAAACGATAATGGATAACGACGAGCTTTTTTTTTTTTTAAAAAAAAAGAAATCGATTCAAGATCTCAAGACATCACTACCCGCAACACTCTACTACTAAATCCGGAAGAGGCTTAATTTATTATTACTTCCGGTTTCAATATTGATTTCCATGGAGCGAAAACGGTAAGAGATATCAGGAAGTGCTTTTCTGCAATATTAAGCGTCCGAAGAATAGGATATGCTAAATCTAAATTCAAACCGGAAACTGTAAAAATTAACCATTTCCGGTTTCAACGTTCATTGCCATAGAACAAAAACAGTAATAGATAATGACATTTTTTTTTTTTTGTAATCGATACAACATCTCAAGAAAATATATCATCACTATCCACAAAACTCTATCAAAACCAAATCGTGTTCAAATTTACTTATATTCCGGTTTAATTATTTATTTCCATAGAGCAAAAGGGTAAGGAATATCGAAAAGTGGCTTTTTGACACAGATTCAGCGTCGCGAGATGAAATTTGTCTCTCTCTTATCTCTGTCTGTTCAAATCGGAAGTTGTAAAAAAAAATAATAATAATAATAATAATAAGTTTTTCGGCTGTCAACACTGATTATGTAATGAATAAAGCGGAAATAAATAACGACAAGCAGTATTTTGATATAGATTCAGTTCTACATGAATATGTTTCACTTGATTTTATTCTCTATTATAACCTACTGTGATAATTGTCAATTAGCACTTCCGGATTCAATACTAATCTCCATTAGAGCAAAAATGGTCAGAGACAACGAGTTTTGGCTTTTTGATTTGGATTCAGCGTCCGAGGAACAAGCGTTCTCTTCTTTGATTTTATTTCCCTATTGCGATCAATAATTATAGCTTTACTACTTCAAGTTTGAGTATTGAATTCAAGTAGTTTGGAAGTATATTGTAGTTTCACACTGTGAAAGAAAACTCACTTGTCTATGTTATATAAAAATGTACTCAAATAGTTGTGTTGATTAAGGTACTATTGACAAGGTTGAATGCCTATACTATTTTTATTTTTTGATCCATTGATTTAAATAAGAAATTATTATTTTGCTACTTTTTCAATGAACTGAAAGTTTAATCATGTAATTTTACTTATTTGTTCTTCAAGTCTAGTTAAATCCCTCTTGACTTTTTTTCGAAATGAATTTGCATTATTTATAAATTTAATGTTACTTAAATTGAATTTCATTGCATTATTTACAAATTTAATATTACTAAAATTAAATTTGATTTATTATTTATAAATTTAATGTTACTTAAATTAAACTTGACTGCATTAATTATAAATTTAATATTACTTAAATTTGATTGCATTATTTATAAACTTAATCTTACTTAAATTAAAATTTGATTGCATTATTTACAAACTTAGTATTACTGAGGACATTGTAAAAACCTCCCGCAAAGTTAAATCTTAGTTCCAATTTTTTGTGTTTTCATTTAACTTACATCGATTTAAGAGAATTATAAAATATCTGAATATAATACTCAAGACAACAGCTTGACTGTTTGCCATATTTAAATACAGTAGGACGTCGATAATCCGAAACGTCAAAAATCCGAACGCGGTCCCTAGAAGCCTTTTACATTTTGTCTGATCGCTAGCGATAAACAAACAATAGGTTTTTCCGTCGGCGTTGAGTGAAGGCAGTGTTTATTTTTTTTATTTATTTGTTCATCCATATGTAATTGTTGGTCATACATATTTTTATTTTTATTTTCCCTTAGGCCTATATAAGTTAAGTTTTAAGTGTAAGTTAAAAGAAGAGTGTAATTTAGTGTACGAATAGGTTCTTCAGAAACATTAAATGTAAGTAGCTTTACGTACGGTATTGTAATTATTACTGTATGTACTATATAACCACTGTATCGATAAAATAGCATATCGTACAGTATATTTAAGCTGGCATTTTTTGGTCATTTTCGAAAATCCGAACTACCTGTTGCCCCAATTAGTTCGGACTGTCGACTTCCTGCTGTATTGTATTCTAAAGTAACAGACTGTTGATTCATTCTACACATATATACATCCCGACAAAATTAAAAAAAAAAAAAGTGATTTGCAATTATTATGGTAAGACTATTAGAGTTGAGTTGATTGAGTTGATTTTGAGTTTAATGTTCCGCTCAGCAGCAAGGCTATACGAGACGTGAACCTACTGATTAACGTGGACTCCGAACTACTTGAGCTCCAGCCGGAATCGAACCCGGGTCTCCCTCGCCCAAGGCGTCCGCTTAGCCACGAAGGAGCTCAAGACTATAAGAGTATGTCAAGCATATTACTCTCAAATTATTTGGCAATCAAATACTAATTAATTCGGTGTTTTATCTTGTATTAAAAATTAAATTATGTGCTGCAATTTTAATTCAAGTTTTACCACTTGAAGAAAAGATGGAATAGGAGAATTACTATGTAATGCCAATATCAGGTGTAGTCGGGAAATGTTTTGGTTTGGTTGGTCAGGATGGGGGTGCAAGGTGAGTTCTTGTCCCGGGCAACAATTAGTCTAGCTGCGTCACTGGGTACTGGTATTTACTTTGGACATTTTTTTAAATAAAATAAATTAGATTGTAGTTGCGGAATCATATATTGTAAAGATACCAACTCACTTTAAATAATTAGACGGTTTTATATGAGTATAATTTACATCCTTGGTTACTCTAAACAGAAAACACTTTGTGTTTTGACTCGCAGAAGTTGTTAACGACAAAAGTGTATGAAATTTACAAACAGGAACAAATGACTGTGACAACCGATACAGCTAATTAGAACGTCATGCAATCTTCTCATTAGCCACGCACAAGAAGCGCCTGTCCATCATAAGCACCATTAAGTAGATTAAGAGGATGTAATTATTTCAAAGTACAGATAAATTCGTCAGTTAAGACATGCAAGCATTACTCATGACATTTCTTCCCCAATGTTTCTCTTATTAACCAATGATGTATGTTGCATTTATAATATTCACACTTTTACTGAAGTTGAGAAAGAAAACGCAATCTGAAAAGTAGAAACACTATATCTCGTAGTAGTATTTACTTATTTTAAAAGTAAAATGTAATGGCCATTAGATGGTGAAGTACATTCTTCCTCTTTAATGTAATTGTTACAGAGTAATATTTAAATAATTCGGTGAAATTTTAAAAATGAATATAGAAACTTGGGGTCTTTTCCGTAAATAAAAACACACGCCAAACAATAATCTGTAGACATACATACAGAATTTAATTTACATAAATGTACCCAAATTTCTGGGTAATTGGATTATGGGCGAAATAATTTTAATAAATTCTGCAATATAGTTCAGTTACCTTCAACTACTTTCTTCATGTCAATTTGATTAAAATGTATGCCCTAAGAGGGGAATGAGGGAAACATGATTTATCTCTCGAGGAGCATGTCACACTAGGGAGGTGAATTGGGTATATGAATTCCTCATTACAAACATTGGGCTAATATATTCAGGAATTCGCTATTATTAAGCTTCTAAGCTATGGTTTGCCTAAGTGTCGGAGGTCCGTATAGAACGCCTAAGTCTGTTCATCCATCAGTCTGTCGACAGGTATCAGACGATAAACGGTAAGAGATATCATGATGTGGTTTTCTGTAATTGATTCAGTGTCCAAAGAATAGGTTCCATTTCCTCCGTTAACTCTCTATTTAATCCGAGAATGGTTAAAATTAACCATTTCCAGTTTCAATATTTATCTCCATAGAATAAAAAGGGTAATAGATAACGACAGGTGATTTTCTGCTGTCGATTCAGCGTCTCAAGAGAATATATCATCACAACCTGCAACACTCTACCAAAACAGGAAGTGGTTGAAATTTACAAGTACTTCCGGTGTCAATACTGATATTAGTAGAGGAAAAATGGTAAGAGGTATCGACAAGCGTTTTTTTTTAATTGATTCAGCGTCTCAATAATAGGTTCCATCTTCACCGTTAGTCCCCTATTTAAACTTGAAATAGTAGGAACAAACATTTCCAGTTTCCAAGTTGAACGCAATAAAACAGACACGGTAACAGAAGTAATTTAAATTTATTAGTACTTCCGGTTTCTATACAGCAAAAACTATTAAAGATATCTAGAAGCGGATTTCTACAATCAATTCAGCGTCCCATAAGTAGATTTAATCTCATCCATTCAAATTGGAAGGATTAAAATAATATTTTCTATTTCAACATTTATTGCCATTGTACAATAACAATATGGGATAGCGAGTAAAGGCTTTTTGATATGATTTCAGTGTACGAGGAACAAATTCTTTGATTTTATTACTTTATTGCAGCTAGTGAATATGAGCTATTATGAAATTCAAGTTTGAGTATTGAATTCGCATAATTTGGAAGTCTACCGTAGTTTCACACTGCTATTATTTAGACCGATTTAGTTTAGTAAACTTTTAAATTTGTATATCTTTAGGTTACAAGGAACCACGGTAGCCCAGTGGTGCAGCACTTACTTCTGGTGCGTGGGATTCCTGCTTCGATTCCCGGCCAAGTATGTATGTGGTGGACAACATTGTCTCCGTGGGTTTTCTGTTGTACCGCTGTCTTCTCCCACACTATCATTTCACCAATTCTTCCATTATCATTCAATTGCCTTAATCATTGTCTTCTTTACCCTAAAGTGCATAATCGTGGGACGTTAAACTGAAAGATATATGATGAGGAATTTTGTTTATCATTTGTCGTCTATTGGCATATTGTAGTAAATTGCTGGACCGCAATGTAATTTTCCCAAATGCTTCACTTGATCTTATTAACTAATGAGTCATAGCCTTCCTTTTCTTCTGTAGACAAAAATTATTATTAATATTTTGTAATTAGCACTTGTGTGTTGCTAATTATTCATTGTACCAAATTTAAAGCCATGCGATGTTTACGTTTAGTTTAGCATTTATTAGTAAACACCTATTTATTTATTTATTTATTGCCTACTGAATCACTCTCTTTGGTTTTATCTCATTCGTCCATTATGGTATGGCATTATGCAACTCTAAGATACGGATTCTCACTTACCGTAATTATAGGGGGACCAGTATGGCGAGTATTATGTCATATGGTAACCCAAGCTTTTATTTGGACCAAGCACTCACGAGCAATCACTACGTTGTGTTTCTGGCAATGGGAATGGAAACGTGCATACAGCTTCTTTCTCTTTAAATCCTCCGTTCTTAATTAAGGAACAGTCTTCTTATTCACCACTCATGAGGTCTGATATTTCCCTGTGACTTGCCCTCGATAGTTCAAAATGTTATCCCGAACTTTGTCAATTGTTCCAATTGTTCTGATAGAACTGCTCGGACATGACTGCCCATCATCCTCCTAGATTATCTCACAGTCGTTCCACATTCTTTTAAGGTATTGACTGTATTTTTATGTGTCTGCGTTTTTGTATCTAGGGAAAAATCACATGCGGGGGTGTTGTGAAAGTTTGAAACGTATTTGGGTGTGCCCCAAAGGGAAAAAAAGGGTTGAGAAACGTTGTGCTAGATATATATGTTTTTGTATTATATATATTTTCTTTAATATTTAAGTTTAAGCCAATTGGTGTGAAAATTATCGCGACTATGTAACTATATGGGATAAATTAGAGAACCATTTATTGAAAATAAATTAGTATAAAAGGAATAGTATATTCTTAAATGAATAGATTTTGTCTGACTATAATACATATTCCACCGAGGTTAAAATGTACCATATTAAATGATAGTTTTATATCTAGGCATGCATAATGCAATTCCGTTTAGAAAACGGAATTGTAAAGTACTCATGTTACCTCCTACTGTATTAATTCCTTGTGTTTTCTTTATTTACACGTTCATACGTTTCTTTTCTGTACATTACTATTTTTATGTATTGTTATGATAAATTTGTTATTTTTGAAAATTTTATAAGTAAGAAGTTTTAGCTCAGAGAATGTTCTCTGCTGAATTAGCCCTATGATCGCCAACTGATCAGTATGTTATTGGTTGACCGGTGTTTCAATGTTTAAAACACAATTTTTCCTGATATGTTTTGAGGATTATGAGTGATGTTGATAAGTTTATTTTTCAGAGTTGCAAACCGTAATTAGTCCTGAAGTTAATTGCAATTGTCACTACTTTTTCCCATTTTGTAAATGTTTTACGCGATCTTATACATAGAATACCGGGTGGTCACTTCTTCTAGACCAGTGGTTCTCAGCCTTTTTTGACTGGCGACATACTTTTCTGAACGCTCATGAGACTGCGACACACTTACTTGATTTCTTGTTAATACTAACATAAATTATAGTAGTGCAAGACTATAAATTTCTGTGAAGTAGTGACTATATACAGGGGTTGGACAAAAAAAAAACCTAAAACGTTTGCAAAAGTGTGAAATTCATACGTAGTGTGGTGTGAGGGCCTCCTTTTGCGTCCAAAACAGCTTGGATCCGACGTGGAATAGACGTATACAGCTCCTGAATCGTGGTGTGTGAAATTTTGTACCATTGTTCCTCTAAAACATGCTCCAGTTCCTTAAGGGATGCTGGTGGAGGGTAATGAGACCGAACACACCTTTCTAACTTAGACTACAATGGTTCAATGATGTTCAGATCTGGTAATTGTGGGACCCAGGGGAGGTGTAATATCTCCTGGTCATGCTCCTCAAACCATGATTTCACAGTTTTTGCAGCGTGACAGGGTGCCAAATAATCTTGGTAGATGCCATCACCATCAGGCAACAATATTTGTTCCATGGGTAGAACCTGGTCCCCCAAAATGGCCTAATAGCCTTAGAATTCATCATTCCATGCAGGGCTAGGATGGGATCAGCGGAAAACCACGATATCACTGCCCATACTGTAACAGAACCACCCCCATGCTTTACAATTGGGAGCAGACAGTCTGTATCATAGACCTGTGACGCTGTTCTCCATACGTAAACACGACCGGTAGTTGGAAACAAGGTGAAGGCCGATTCATCGGACCACATTACGTGTTTTCACTGCTCATGAGTCCACGCCTTGTGGTTCTTGCACCACTAGATACGCTTCTTCGCATTTACTGCTGTGACAGGGGTTTGACGATAACGGCTCTGCCATGAATTTTCATTTTATGAAGTTCCTGTTGCACTGTTTTCGATGAAACCGGGTTCTGTAGGCCGGAATTGAGTTCAGACGTAATTTTCATTGCAGTGGTCTTCTTTTTAGCTACTACAATCCGTTTTAATGCCCTCCGGTCTTTCGACCACTGTTGTGCTTTGCAGACGTCGTTTGCCCATGAATTGTGTATGCTCTCGTGACATTGGACACAGTGCCTTTCGATACCCCCACAATGTTCGCCACTGTTGCCACTGAAGCTCCAAACAGACGTGCACCAACGATCATGCCTCTTTGGACGTCTGTCAGGTCGCCCATTTTACTGCACTACTTTCACACCACGACATTCACAGGTAAACTGGTTTCTGTTGACGGAAGAGGAAGGTTCACATGACACATTGGAAACAAAAAACGATCGGCAACCGCAACACGTGTTGTACAGTGAAGGGCCAAACTTATGTGTCCTGTACGAAGTTTTGTCTACCTAAAAAACGTATATTACTAATCATTGTTGCTGTCGCTGGAAGCACTGATTGGTACAGTCTACCTGAAAATTGATTTTAATTAATTAATTAATGTGTACCTTTTTTAATTTTAAAATCCTGCGATACACCTTACGAGACTGCGTGACACACAATGTGTCGCGACATACCTGTTGAGAATCACTGTTCCAGACTGTTGTTCGGGAGACCTGCATTCAGGTATATTGAAAACAAAACTCGAGTTTTAATTTTAACTGCCATCCTACATGTCTCTATAGAGTAGTCTCGGAATGAGGTTCAATGTGCGACAAATTTTTCGATCTTTGGCATGTTGTCTCACTCTTGAGGATAGAATTTTCAAACATTTATTATGCCTATGCCATACAGTATGTGATAATCAGTCAATACTAAACATGATACCCATTCACAACGAAACTACACATCATGATAAGGAGACTTAAGCGAATTTCTCTTTCGAGTAATGGATTAACTTCTTTTTACAGTGGACAGAAAGCGAACATAAATTAAAATTACCTCTTACTTCAGTACAAAACAATCCTGTTGATTATCTATGCGAAAATTAATTAAAGATCAAAGATGACACTGATTTTTGAATAGTTTAGTACTACGTATGTTGGAAGAGTATCAAGTTTGGAACATTTAAATTCGTGATGACTATAATTCATGTTAAGAATACGTCTCAAAGAAAAAAATCGAAAATCACAGAAAATGCGATACAACGGTTGTTTATATTTTCGGTTGGAAGGAAAAGAAGGGTATCTGGTAGGAAGTATTGAAGTAGAGGTGTGTGTGGTTGGATAGAAGCTTCTGGCAGTCGAGTGTTAAGCCTAGTGACTGAGAAACACGAGACGAGAAGAGAAAAGTTGCTGATGGGGAAGCTAAGGAAATCCCTTTCAGTGTTTACACAACTTCCTCCGCCGTTGAGAGGCGATGCAATCAATTAGACTGTTTTAGCCGATTTCAACAGAAAAGACGGAAAACAAACGTCTGTCGGAGAAAACGAGCAATACCTCCTCAAGGAAAGCGTTCGTTTCTTTCTCTCAAAAAATTTCTCTTTCCAGCTCAAGTAGGATAGACGAGAACCGACAAACTGATCCATGAAGTTTGATTTCTCGCTACAATCCCGATTCTAACGTAACAATCAACTTCCTTCTATAGCGTGTACCAATCGATGAACACTTGAATAAATGCATAGAATTGAGTATTTAAATGAAAAGTATGGGCCACCGCACAAAACTTCTTTGCTCATTTTTTTAAAGAATTAAATCATGTTATGTTGAGGAATTTCGCCAGTGCCACCTTTGTCAACGATTAGAACATACTCAACCTTCCTGTTCGTCCACACCTCGCTGTGTGAAATGCCCGTAATTTCATTTTACGAAGTATAGCCCAAAGAAGACCAAAAGCACCTGCATTCGGTATCAATTGTTCTGAAGCTCATCCAGCGAACTATAAGGGATGTTCAATGTTTCCCCAGGAAAAGGAACTATTCCCCCCCAAAAAAGGTCATCTACGCCTACTGTTCAAACGAAACAACGATCGTTTACTTCTTGTAAATGTCCTACAGTATTACCCTTCACATAACGTATTCTACACAACACCCTAATTCCGCATGGAGAACCAAAACTATCACTCAGGTCAAAGGAAAGTACTTACGAGATCTCACCTCCCTTTTCAGAGACATCCGTTAACTATTCCAAGGAATACCCTACCACATATAATACCAAGATCAAACAGGATATTCCAAGGTTGAAGACAGCACAAGATCAATTCACAAAGTTTCACGGAAATTATTGTTAACGTCTTGAACGACAGCACAGATTAAGTTAATAGAAGCCACCACACAAGGTTATTGGAATCTCCAGGAAAAGGAGGCGCGCAACTCTTCACACACAAACTCTGCCTTCTGTTCTACCAGCAACACAGATACCGGTACATCTAGCGACAGTTGCAGATATATTCAATCCAAATGTTCATTAATTCAAATACAAAACCACCTTTAGACTACAATTTGTTTCCGTCTCTGCAGAGCTTCTTGAGTGATATTAAGCTATTTTCAAAAGAGGTCAGTGAAAACAACGTATCACAATTTTTTGACCAGAAATCACAGAAGTTTTACAGGGACAGGATTATAGTATTGCCGGAAAAAGGGCAAAAGATAATCGAATAAATTGATGCTATATGATTTTATATTACTTTCAAATCGCAATAAATGTACTCTTAATTTTGACTTTCAAAGGTTCATTACTCTTAAGACAACCTGATTTATGTTAGGTAGGTCATTACAATGTTTTTGAAAGCCGCAAAAACCGCAAACACGTTCATACGCGCTAGTAGTTACAATAATCGAAAAAATTTACGTAAGTGCGAACTGATGTAACTCCAGGGATTAGTATATATTAATTTACTTGGTTGCTTCTCGCAGACCTTGGTCAAAATTTGGTGTCCTAGGCAGCGGCGTAGCATAAGGGAACGCCGGTATGCCCGGCATTCTCTGTTAATAAGAAAATGTACGTATTTCTTTATATATAAATTGTTTGCTTGTAATTATCACAAATATTTCCACTGCAATCTTCTGAATGTGCTCTCGCCTTACTTTGACAAGCGGAACCTACGCATGCGCGTCACTTACATGCGCATTTTCTGTCTTTCCTCCTGTCGTATGCCATGTTCGTTGGGTTTCCTGGTCTACTGTAAGCATCGGGGTTTTCGTCTGCTTTCCGTTGAATGCGCATGCGCAACTATTTGCTTTATCACTCCTCCTCATCCCTTGCAACTCTACGTTTTGCTTTAGATATAAGCTGGCATATTCTCAAGTATTTCCAACACTATCTATTTTGAACTAAGCTATAGTTTCTGTACAGAACGTATGTGTGCTAACGTCAAAACAGAAATGGCTAGTTCAATGCCTTTTTGAAGCATGTCGGTTATTTAAATAGTAGTATAAAAATAGTTATGCTTTAATCGTAATTAAATGCATCGTAATTGTAATCGTAATTAAAGGCAAACTATTATTCTTCACCATAAATACATAGTATGTCCAGTGGTGTAGCCAGAAACTCTTTGAGAGAGCTCACACACACACGCATAAATATAAAGCATTCTGTACAGTAGAATCACGGTCACCGATCTGATAGACCAACAGAGCCAGCATTCTCCGCTCCTCGCAAAGATTGCTTGGGCCCTTCAGTATCTAGATATCTGACAACGAAATAGACACACAGAAACAGGCCCCCTAAGTTAAGTGCTTTCTATTTGCATCTTCAAATGATATACGTATACACGTAAGCCATATTCACTAACGGGCGTCTGAGTTCCGGACCCAAGATGACAAATTTCTAGGGGCGATGTATCTTTTCTTTTTTTGAAAAAATGAACGAGATTGAAGTATGGCATGCGGGGAAAGAAGCTGCCCACGAGAAAGAAATAAAGGGAACTATACTGAAAATAATGTTCATACAACAGTGAGGCCCAATTTTCTCGTCACAACGGTAGTGGCAAGAAGAAGCTGAGACAATTGCTTATTGGCTTCTAACGTAATTCACGCATTTGCTTCTGTATGCCCCACTAGGCCACCAATTAGGGAGAACTGGCTCCCCTAAATTTTTATAACCCTATATTTCCCCTCGTAATAGCTATGTATTGCTGATTACAACAGTATTGTAAGGCACAAGTGACTACTTTGGCATCCCCATTTCGGAATACTACGCTAAACTACTGGTCCTAGGATCAATCAATCTATCTGGAATTACGTATAATATACTATAATAAACTTATGTAAGCTCAGAACAGTAATTAAAATTATTTTCATTTTCCTATTTAGTAGCTTCTACCTGAGAAAAACCGTCGAAAATCGTGACCTCGCTTCTATAATTAGTACTCAATCCTACCTGGATTAGTCAATTCTTCAGTGTTATATTTACTATTTGTGATACCAAATCAGAGAAAGACGACATGCATCTTACCTGACACTTCCCGTTGATACACATATCCAAGCTTCCCGGTCTACATCTTGTTCCGTCCTGAACTTTTGCAGCCAGTTGTACCACAAATGAATCTTCGTCTGCAATGGCTCGGCAAGCAAGAGCACAAGGCTCTCCTTCATCGTAATAAGGCTCCCACCGGTACATTTTTCCCTGGTAAGGGATGTCATTATAAGCTGCGCACTGCTGTACGCGGAAATCTCGTTGTTCTGGACAGGGCTGCAAAATAAAGAAACAAGTACCCTTTGAGAAGAAATGATATATAAAAACAAAATAGGAACTGTTTAGGAATGATCATGAACAAAATGAAATCGATAATAAATTTCATCACAATAAAGAAACAAAAAACGTTCTAATAACATGGTCTGAAAATGCGTTCTCTCAGACTCAAAAGCTCCAGGTGCTAGATACAGTACTTCCAGAAAGACATAAAATAATACAGTAACGTAATTTGAGGAGTAAAGGGGGAACAAATGCTCCTCTAAATTTGACCTATATATATATTTGACCTATATATTACACCTATATTGGAGAACCATTTTGTCTTCTCCCCTTCTCCAAGTAAGATCTGAAATGATGCTGGTGAACTTATATAATCTCAAATCACACCTACGCGTACCAGAATAGCATTTTTAGAAGATGCAGCTAGTATGGAAAAGACTTCCAGCATCACTTCGACTTCCACTTCTAAATTTCTCTAAAAAATTATCGTATGATATTTAGAAGCAGATATTTGGATAAAACATATTATAAAATTTATTTAATTATAACATATTATTATAATTTCTTCAACTGCTGTAGTTAGATCTAACAGTTGAATCAAGGTATTTAAAGATTATTTTCACGATTTTGGAAGTTTATATCCTGAAAGGACATGCATTGCGATTACCACATTTTTTGTTGTTGTTTCTATTCACTTGTTTCTATGTATTTTTATTTTGTACTGAACTTTATAAATATACATATTGTGAAATATCTTCTAGGGAGAAATGGCTTTGGTATCTTTTGTCGGGAACTCGTTTTATTAAAATATATTTCTTGCTTTTGTTCCATGTGCTCTACTTTTATAATTGTGGGCTATTGCAGATGCATAGAGACAATAGTTAATGAAATATAACGATGCAGTGAATAATTAAATAATAACCAACGTTCGTATCCTAAATGGAACACAAACCGGCAAGTAGCAGATTCCGTCTGTGAGAGCGTAACACAGCACAGTTAAGCTTATCTTACTATTATTACAGCTTCATTTATTCATATAATTTGTTTAACTATTGGAACTTCACATGAGCTGAAAATTTTCTGTCATACATACTCTTACAGGAAATGTATATTACTCATTTCGCTTAATCGATTCAAAGCTGATACACTAAAATGAAGGAGTTTGCTTCCAATGCAACATTGTCGTTTAACAAGTGCGCATCCAAAAACTTTTATTAGGAGGAATGTAAACTTTGGTGAGGGGTTCAATACTACGAGCCACTGCATTTATGTAGCATTGAACAGATATTATTCTGCACCCGAAAAGACGATAAGTAATTGTAAATACTTCTACCTATATTTTCAGAAAAAAAATACAACTAACTTGCTTTTATAAGAGAAAGAGCACAGATGAAGTATAAGATTAAAGTTTCATGCTACATCAACCATTTCCCTGTTAAACAAGCATCGTTTTATTAAGAAATTGTACAAATATATCTTGAGTTAGGACGTTTTGGAGGGGAGTCCGAACCCCGTGGATTACCCTCTGTAGATTGCCCCCTGTCGTTGAATATTTCTTCGCTTTCAACTTCCGTAGTTGGCAAAGTTTCAACGTTATTTAGTTATAGAATGTTACTCAGACTCAGTAGCCGAAACTGGAACTTCGGCGTATCCTTAATAATAAAATTCAAATGTCTCAGTCTGTTTGTGAGTCCATGCGTCACGCTAATTACTAATAGTGAACATTCATGCTAATAGATGACTACTTGGCGCTACTGCTTGCCTCCCTGACGTTAATAGATATCGCTATCGGCGCAGTAGCTTGCTACTCAATGGATCAAATAAATAGAATGAGTAGAACGAAATCTTTGAATAATTGAATGAATATTGTAATGTATGGTAGAGACAGTTCACGGGTTGTTTCCTTTCCCTCATTACATTTTTTATTATAAAAGTCCTATACAGGTTCTTTGTATAATATGCTACAAAATAAGTAGTTTCCCCTAAGTAATAGTCCTTTCTCTATGAGGTTGGACCTCCTGCCCGTAGCAGCGCGAAGACGAAAGGAACCTCCAGCCCGTGCAGCGCGGAGGTGGGTAATATCTTCTGTCCAGTGCAGCGGGAAGGTAGATCGGGACCTCTCACTCAGCAGCGCAGAACTAAGATTAGGGAATCTCTCCTGTCCAAAGCAGCGCGAGGGGAAAGATAGGAATGATCAGCTGAAACTGATGTCTTCTGTTCTTCGACGTGCTCTTTTATAGCCGATTTTGGAGGCAGATCCTATGTACGGGTTGTAGGGGTCCTTCGTGCCTCTCCGTGTCCTTCTTCGTACTTCTTCGTAGGTGCCTTCTGTCGGCTACTTGACGATCCTCGTGGAGAAACACATGTTGTTGTTTACAATTATGAGGGTATATTCTAATATAGTATACAGTATAGACGTATGGAGTTTGGGGGTGATAGATGAACAAATAAGAAGTTAAATGTAAACAATTAAAGCTTTTAGTTAAGTAAGACTTTAACGTATAGTGTACAATGGGCCGAAAGCTTGAGAGCAACAACAAGTTTTAATAAGTTTTCTACATACAGTATTAGTGTTTTATTCGTAACATAAGCTATCAATATAACCAATGTCAAGAAAGAAAGCAAGTACGTATTAGGCTGTAAGCTTAATAGTAGAAGAAATATCCATTATTTGGGCTTACATATATATCTGTCACACACACTCTCTCTCTTGTTCATTGATTATACAAGATACTGAATTTGTTTGAATGAAATGTTTCGGTATGGTTTAAATTTACCATTTCAGCATGCATGTTGATTAGTGAGTTTTTCCATACGCACATTTAATGCAAACTCAAATATTTGATTTTGGAAGGACAAAAGGAATCCAACGAATGAAGAGCAAACCTTTTCACTAAATTAACAACTATTGATTAAACTTATTTGTGTAATGTCGCTCGTATGCCTTCGCTAATTCAATTTCCACCCTTGTGGACAAACTTCAGAATAGTGTTTACATAATTCGTGTGCAGATTTCTCTTCTTTTGACCATAAATCTTGCAGAATCGTGGCTTCAAAATGTGTAAGTGCAAACATATGTATCCATGTTGTACATGAAATAAATTCTTCTCGTGATATAATGGCAAAAGACTTTACTTTAAGTTTAACTGAGAAAAAATTTAAAAATGGGATTAAGAAGAATACCAAGGATCAAATATGACGCGAATCCTAACTATTAAGTATTGACAAAGAAAATCATTACAATTTGAATCTTTTATTATCAATTTTTATTTATTTATATTTTTATTTATTCATTGGTAATTATCCTTCATTCATCGAAACATAGTATTAGTAACAAATATAAAGAAATTCTATCTAGCATTTCATGACAAAGTCAAATAAACTTACGTAAATTATCGCGGCCTACGTAGTAATAACTTAGAAAGTGATTTCCAAGTCTTTCTTCAATAACCAGATATTTGGTAGAAGTGTTTACTACTAACTTGACGCAGCAATCTCTGCAGTATAAGAGCCTCGGTATCGCATACGCTTTTAAGTAATATTTTGTAAATATTAAGTGTGTATTGAGCGGTTTAAACGCTTCAGAGGTGGAAATAAAGATGTCAAGAATTAGCAACGTTCGGGTCGACCGTCAACAAACACAATCCTAGACAATATCGAATGAGTGTAACGGATTCTTGAGGATGATCGGTGGTTGTCTTTAAGAATGATAAAAGAAAAGTTGCAAATACGCAAAGACAGTGTAAGCACTATTGTTCACAGACATTCGAAACAGCGGAAGATTTATTATGCCCGGTTTGTATCGTACACGCTGAGAGACGAGTAAAAACAAACTTGGAGTAAAACGTCTGGCGAGTTCATCGACATATCTGACCGGAATCCGCAATTTTTGGAACCATCATTACAAGAGATAAGAGGCCTAGTGTTATAAATGCGATCCAGAGACCAAGCGACAGTCAATGGCATGGTGATCATCGTCTCCCCCTCCTCCCCCAAAAAAGTTGACTAACAACATCCAAGATTAAGAAATATTAATAGCCTTTTACGTCAGCAAGGGCTTGGTTCATCATAATTTCTATCCAAGGTCAAACTGTGAACGCGGAAGTTTACGAAGGAGTTTTAAAACAGCTGCTGCAACACATCTGGCGGGTTCGACCAGAACTGTACCGAAGTGGACAGTGAAATTTTATTCCACGACAACGCCTGTCCGCACACTGTGATCACGTGATCAACTTCCTTGCTCAACACAAGGTTAATGTTCTTTAACATCTTCTTTATTATCCAGATTTGGCGCCGGAAGACTTTGTTTCCCCACCTCAAACTAGCCTTAAAAGGCTTACGCTTCGTAGATTTTGCAGATGTCCAACAACGTGGGACACGGTGCTTCGATTGATTCCACAAGAAGCGTTTACTGACAGTTTCCAACAGCTTTACTATATATGTCAAACGTGTGTTGTAGCTAATGGTGATTACTTTGAAGAACAGTAAAGGCATTTTTTAACTCTTGTTTCATTTATTTTCTGAGACCATGCACCAAACTCCTCAGACGTACCTTCTACATATATATATATATATATATATATATATATATATATATATATATATATATATATATATATATATATATATACTACTTCCCTTATAAATATTTCATTCATATTTTAAATCATTTACAATATATTATATTCGAACAAAACATTTAAATATACTTTAGTCAATGGGATAAATCAATATAGGCCGTTATGAAAAACTTTATACTATTATTAATTGAAGTAAGATAGCATTCATTTACGTTAATAGGAGAAAAATCACTTAAATCATAGACTTTGTTTATCTTGTAGTACGTTTCGAACTCACAATGCATTTTGTCTTCACCTACACTGAAAACAAGTCAAAGATTTGTACAATTATAATTACTATTAGTTACAATTGCAGTTAGATTTCTGAATTTAAATGTTAGACTAAATGAGAAGAAAATCTGTTTCTAGTAATTGTGAGGAACTGTAGTATGTCAACACACTTTAATCAATCAGAATCAGAATCACATCGAAACAGGTTGGTGGTCAATTCGGCTTAATGAACTGTAGTTACAGATCTAAATTCAAAACTCATAAACAAGATTCCAGCTTTGAACCTTGCCAGATGCATGACATTTCTTTTTGACATACGCGAAAATAATTCCGACACAGTTATCACGACAAAGAATAAATACTTAATTGCTTATATTAGTTTGTAAGAATAAATTTTAGCCCCTGTTTGTTATTCTTATGTAACAGAAAACAGTCCTATTGTGAATGCTGTATGCTGTATACATAGTACGTTTCGACTCCAGACCGGAAAGATCGAAATTCGTGCTGCAATCCGATATGTCTTTGCAAATATGCATGAAAAGTGTTATATTTTCTAACTTCTCTTTCATCACATGGTTTTTATAGGTTTCTCTTTCTTTTCTATTTCTTTTTTTTTTTTTTTGATTTTTTTAAAACGAAAAACATCTGCATTTCACACAGCACTTCTATTTCGAAAGGCACCATATTTACGGTAACAGCTTCAGTAATAATCTTTGGCTCCAATATGGAACAGAGACAAACTCTCTCTCTCTCCAAATCATATATATATATATATATATATATATATATATATATATATATATATATATATATATATATATATATATATATATATATATACATTAGAGAGAGAGAGATCTTTAGAAAGTAAATGCATATAAAACGCGTGACAAAGAACCAAGACAACCATTGAACGATTTGCTATTCGATATTATGTGCTTCCAGATATGCATAAAAACGTATATACGTATCGATATATATATATAATGTACACAATAGCAAGAGAAAGAAATGTTTGAGAAAACAGCTTTAGATGTTACCCAGTTATAGCCCTTCACTTGAAGGCAATTTACACAAACAAAAATCATGTGCGATGAAGAAAGACTAGAAATATGTATATTTATATACGTTCGAAAAATGCAGTAAAAATGTTTATAGTTTGCCGTGGAAGATGAAGACGATTTCCTTCGTAACTGACGTGAAAGCTATAAAACATGTTTGGAAAGACTGAAATTATCTTTCATGTAATAACGAAAGTACTCTTATATTCGCGTTATTGAAGCTTCCATATAATACCAACAATGGTTTAAAATTTTTCAAGACCAACACACAAACGTAAAGGAAATTTGGGTTATTTCCAAACCCAAGCATTTTTTTATAACTTGAAAACCGCAAAACTATGTTTATTCGGGCCTCGACTATCACATTAACAGGATCTTGCAATATAGGGTTAAATTAGGGAAAACCAGACAGTCGTTATAGTCCAAGTTTTAGTTGCTTCATTTAGCATCAGGGCCACATCACACGAATCCAACTGTTTAAAAAGAGAAATAACCCAAACGATTACTCAGGTTTGTATCCAAAGCAATTACCAAAACCGGGCTTTCAACCCGTGCGTTGGTCATTTAGCCACACAAAAAGGCTGACTAAAGGTTTGCATTTCATACTTTCATTATAAGATTTTATATGGAATATTAATCAGTAAACACAAACAAATGAGGAGTTGTTGAGACGTCTAATGAGTGCTATGTAAACTATGTACGAGAAGTCTTGTAAAACAACTCTATCTCTTCGTTTCTCGGAAAGCATGAGAGGAAAATGGTAAAAAATAGCGAGATATATTTTCTTCAATTCTCGAACATGGGATTCACCTTCTCCTTTATTCCTTTATTGAAACCGGAAGTGACTAGTGTATCATTTCCGGTTTCAGTACTGGATCACATGGTTTGGCAAACTGTCGTAGTTTGTTGTGAGACGAAGCTCACTTGTTTCTAATATCTAATTATAGACATGTATATAGGCATTCGAAATAATCTATACTTTAATGTAAAGAAATGCTTAGTCATCACTGTTTCTAGAAAAAATAATTCAATTTATTTTGAGTACATGCGGAACAAAGATGCTACACAAAGTGATACAGAAATAAATGATCTAGGAATAAGGTTAAACAATAAATTATATTTTGATACACATTTTAAAAATGGCTGATGACAGATACAAATCATTAGGACTTTTAATCAGAAATACGATGAAGTTTAGAACATGCAAGCATTAAAAATTTTATTCAACAGTCTCATTCGTAGTAAATTAGCGTATGCATCTATAATAATTTGGGCACCTTTTCTTATACGTATATCGATGGGAAGATTGAAAGAATACAAAATAACATTTTCAGATACGTATACTGTAAGGCATATAAAAGATCATCGTACAAGGAAAATGTATTGTATCCAACCTTGCTTTAAAAAATACTTCATATTTTTATGTGCAAAGGCAATTTGTAACACTTGTTTTTCTATTTAAGTCTGTGAATGGAATTATAGATAAGAGTTTCTAAAGAGTTGCATTTTAATATAAGTAAGAACTTTCTACGAATGATACCTCCATTTTTACGGTAAAGTATCACGTTCATTAGCTCATTCAAATTCTCCTGTAATTAGATTATGTGAAATGTATCAAAATCTTATTAAAAAGATTTTGCAATGTCTTTTTTTCGGTGTATCTAAACACAGAAAGAAAAGGTATAAAATTGGAACAATTTTAATGAAACAATTAGAATACTAAATTTGTGATGTTTGACTGTATAATGATATTGTTTTAAATGATATGTCCTAATAGAGAATCTCTGTTATTCAAAGGTAAACGAACGATATGATAACCGTACTATACTTGGTTTTAAATATGTATGAATTTTCATGTTCACTATTCATGATTCGCGTTTGTTACTATTTAGTTTTAGCATACCTCAACAAGTTATCTGTTCTTCTTGAGAATATTCACTATACTCGAATATTTTTATTTTTACTCTTGTCAACTATGTAACCCTATTGTAATCGAGGTAATTTCAAGACAAATGTGTAGCTTGTGATATTTTGCCATGTGATATTCTTTGTAAACTTTTTCTTTATTTATTTCTTGTAACTTTAACTTACTTTTACTACGTTTGTATCTACGTATTTCTCCTTTCTCTTTATGAAATCATTATATACACTATACTATATGCAAGCCTATTGTAATTGGAGCTTAAACCCTGTGATAGGTGCAAATAAATAAACAATCCCAAAACGATATGCCATATGACCCTCTTCTTATTGCAAATTTTGGGTCTGAATCCCAGATGGCCGCCATCATGATAGTATACAATAATAAAAGCGGTTCTACCTCCATCATTACTACCCAAGATATGATATTACTCCCTCAAGCCGTTACACACGTATAAGGGTGTAACGCCGTTATACCCTTGCCTCATATTGTATATCGTAAAAGCATTCAAAACTTGAGGTCGTTTGGGGGATACCATTTAATATTATTGAATTGAGTTGATTATTCTCATTGGGTTAGAGGGGTGAGACTGAAAGAACTGGGAAGTCAAAAAATAAAGACCGCTCATATATGTACATGTATATATATATATATATATATATATATATATATATATATATATATATATATATATATATAAAGAGAGAGAGAGAGAGAGAGAGAGAGAAAGATTTAATAAATCTGTATAATTCATATATTCAAGGTAAGTGAATATTTCTTAACTTAAAAGTACAGAAAGAACAATCACAGTTTTTATTGTTTTTCTTTCTCATAAATTATATTGTTGGTACACAATTAAGTATTTTATCTTCTCTTCTCTTTCTTTCCTATGTAATGTTCGTACATGAACTATATTGAATACGTAAATTGATATTCAGTATTTTCAATTGTTTTGCATACACTGTAAATATACAGAAATAAGATACCCGAACATTAAACAAGAATTACATTGGAAATAAGTATCTTCAATCATTGAATACATATCTTCATTCTCGATGTATGAAGCATAATGTGAGAAGGAAACACAAAAGATCTCTTGTATAAACGAGTCACTAAAAGGGAAAGTATTTTTTTAACTCAAATACTTGAAAAGCCAATTGAATGTGGCTACAATGATGTCTCTGTCCATTCCAATTGATGTGGAGTGTGTACAACTCTTCGTCAATGGCTTCTGTCACACAGAATTCACTTCTAAACCCTCCAAACTAACTTGTGTGCTATAGAGGCCTCTTCCGATTCGATTCCCATTAATGGCTAATCAAACCGCCGGCTATTTGATACCATCCCAAGTTTCATCCAAACAACTTCGCGTCAACAGAAATCAATGTCAATTGTACTCTAACCCATTTCGAGTAGTTCTATTTCCAACAATACATTAGCTGTATGGTGTAAGATGTAATATGTACAATATATACACCACGATCATATATAGAGCTAGCAGAATATAGTCAATCAAACATCCCTCTTTACTTGAGTAAAATAAAGGCTAGGTTAATATTGACGGGTATGCATTTATTGAGATGAAAATGAAAATATGTGTTGAATTAACCAGATTGACGTATATTTCATGAATAAATACATTTTTGGTTCTCATTTGGAAAATTAACTTGAAATGGTCTGTGCACTTCAGATTAATTTACAAATCTGAATTTTATACGAAGGCGTTTACTTGCCTTACATGCGAAGACAAGATGTTTGGATAGTATTCCGTGGCGTCATTCTATATACCCTAAAGCTCATAGCAAAGCTATACGCAATTATTCGTCTTAATGTTGTTGTGATAAAAGTTAGATCATAAAGAGTTTTGTCGGTTTACTTGTTTTTTTTAATTACATTTATACATTATCTTTTGCATTGACAACAATATCAAAAATAATATGTTTAAGTTTTTGCAGAATTTCACATCTTGAAAACTTCTACTGGATTCAATTCAATAAAGATGTCATCTAAAGTTGGTTTTTGAGGCGGCTGACGAGATTTCAAACTGTAGTCTCGAAAACATCTGCAGATTAATGTGTCGCGATGATTCGAGATATCTAAGCTATGAGTCATATTGTGTTTTGTTTTTCCAAAATGTGAATTTCATATCCAAGTCTATCAAATTGAAACTGAGGTCATGAAATACAAGGCTATTTGTTTCGTCACTATAAACATATTGAAGGTGGTTTTGTGCACAACAAAATATTCGTATCTATCGCATCAATTTCTTCTTATTTGGTGCTATAGTTTTATTATAAATAATTTTGTTATACTACATTTAAAATAGTACAAGCTTACTAGAAAAAAATGATTATTTTCTTTTAAAAGAATAAAATCATAATTTGGTACTTTTATTTTGATACTTTGGGTACAGTAGTTTCATGCAAAGTGGTGCAATCTTTGAAGGTGTGGGAACTTCTTTAAATATATCAATATTATTTTTGTTACTGCAGTTTACACAAAACATTTTGAAAATGCCATTGAAATCAATGAAATTTCACTAAGCTAGAGATAGACTCGGGCGGCGGTAGTTAAATCACAAACATGAATGAAATGAAATGAAATCTTTCAGTTTAACGTCCTACGATTATGTCCTTTGATGTAGGGGAGGCGGATGATTAAGGCAAGTGAATGATGATGGAAGAATTGGTGGAATGAGATCATGCGAAGAAACAGAAGTAACCAGAGAAAAGGCATGAACACGAAGTTGTTCATCACAAACTTACTTGGTCGAGGTTCGAACCAGGGACCCCACGTATCAAAGATAAGCACTCTAACACTGAGCCACCATGACCCCGACAAATATTAATGTTTATATTTAGTTCTTATTTTTAACGATTTCCCTTGGAAATTATAACACGTATTTTTACCCGTAATCATTACATTTATACCAAAAATGATTTAAACCGTATTGAAACACTGGATTTCTAGACCCAAGTAATCGATAGGCATCTAAGTCTCAACGAGTTAAAATAAATAAATAAATAACATAATCCACCTGTGTTCAATTTGGTTTATTCACATTTTATAGGACTTTACCAAGTGTTTGAAATACAAGGTGATTACAGAAACTTACTAACAAATTTTAAGTCAAATTTCCATTGAAGAAATTATAAATGTTTCTGATCAATTTAATTTCTAGTTTCTTGTTTTGTTTCCTTGTAAAACAACGAGTATAATCTCAGAAGTGGAATCGAGAACGCGGTACGAAAGATTTAGTTCGTACTAGGGTCTGAATCTTAGATTACGCGCACACTATAGCAGGAATTAGGTACTAGACCTTTAAAACAGTTGGACAGAAGTATCCATTTGATTTTTGTGTGTATGTGTGTTAATTTGTGATTAAGGAATTATAAAAAGTAACAAAGATTGATTGGATAAAATCAGTTTTGAATTCTAATATGATATTTCCTAAATTTTAGACGATCATCACTGTATAATCCGGTCATCTCTAATCTCCAAATAAACTATATCACCAACGTTAATTCTGCGCAAAAATAAGTAGCCATCCAACAGAGGAAATAATGGCAACATACCACTTTTTCTGTACTGACAATAACTATGCTAAACAACAAAGTATACTTGTATATATAATAAGTTATCTAAGAGAGATTCCGCATCTTCCTAATTTAATAATGTTACGACAAAGATTTTGAACGTAATGGATAGTGAACAATTATTTATGACAAATTGGGAAATAAAGGCATGCATCTCATGACTTATCCCAAGTAACATCGATTATTCAATACGAATCAAAACCATAATATGATAATTGTATCTTCTACCTTCTTTTATAGAAAGTGAAATTTGGAAACACTTTCTGCCCAAGACAACAGAAGCTAATTCCCCCAACAACCACGTTACTAGGTGTTCTGTGGTACAAAAAAAAAAAAAGTCTTCAGCACACGAAACTTTAATAATAAGCTTACTGTTGGAAAAAATATACATCTTACTGCAAAATCGTATTAATGTCTCTGAATAATTTGCAACCGTCTGCAAGTAATAAGAACTTCTGTTACTAGATTTGAGTCACCTACACCATTTATGTATAAGGGAAGCACGGTGGCTCAGTGTTAAAAGGCTTATCTATGGTGTGTGGGGTCTCTGGTTCGATTCCAGGCCAAGTAAGTTTGTAGTGGATAACACCGTGTCCGTGAGGTTTCTATTGATATTCGGGTTTCCTCCCATTTCCTCATTCCACCAATTTTTCCGTTAACATTCACGTGCCTTAATCATCGTCTTCTTTAGCCTAAAGGTCATAATAGTGGGGCATTACACTGAAATATTTCATTCATGTATATGCACAATAAACACCATAACACAGATCCTTCTTTGAGCTACTTCTTTTGACATAGACAAGAAAGTACTATATTTAGCACCAAAGAGCATTACTTTTAAGTGCAGTCTTGCAGATAAGAAGTAAGCAGGGGGAATTATGCACCAAGAAGTCCAAATCTAAGTGAAAGATTCTGCAGTTAATTGAATCAAAACGTGTCCAAAGATTTGTAAAAAACAAGAAAAGTAATAATTGAAAGTTACTCTGCAAACTAATATTTCTTTCCAAATTTATAAGTTTAATATTACGGCAAAATACGAGAAATGAACAAGAAGAAACAGATAAAACTGGTCCTCCTTTTAAATCTAGATTAATTTATGGATATAGTAACTAGAGATGAAAAAAAAAGAAAAATTAATGAACATCAGCTACGGTAATCCGAATTGCCCGCAAAGAAAAAAGAAAAGAATCGATTGAAAATCAACTTGAAAGAAGAGTGTTCGGGATATGGAAATTAGATGGAAAAAGTAGTTTTCAATTGGAAAGCTGCATGAAGTCGCTTATGTACAAGTATAAGTTCAGAAACTTTATAGATAGTTCCTAGACATCGTTAATTTTCTTGACGGAAAATAATTGACGCATTAAGTAAAACTGTCAATTCTTTTCCTACGACCGACAGAACAACAGAAAGAATAAAACGAAATTGATCCCATTCTTCCTTTTTTCCCCCCTTATTATAGTAAACTATTCTTACTTGTTTTATATGCATCGCTTCCGTAATAGAAAATAAAAGAAAGAAAGAAACCAGGGTAACAAATGCAGACAGAAGTGTTCTCGGGGAGAAATCTGAAAGTGTTTCTGAAGCTCATTAACCATTAAAAAATAAGGAACGGAGGGGGAGAAATTGCAAATGCTGTTACACTTTCCTTGTGGTTAAGACAGAAAGAAAGCCAGGTTCTCTTTTCCACCTTGTTTTGGACTACTCTTTCGCCAAAGTTTCTCAAACTGATGGTGCCTGCGATGGATTCTGAGAGGTAATTACTCTGACAACCGCTCAATCCTAGTCTCCCTCCCCCTCGCCGCCTTAACATCACTACAGCTACTCATTCCGTTCCCTTCACAATCTTCTCCATTTCAATGCGTAACTCAATGCCATTCCAGAGCTTGCTTTTCAAACCATTTCTCCCGCTCTTTTCCTCCCTCCGCGCTTTCGAAAACCTCTTTTGCCCTCAAAACATTTCCTTCCCCTCCTCCCCTCTCCCTCAGACAGAGTCCAACGCTTTCGAAAACTTTTCTCTTTACATGACAAATTGATTTCCCCATTTCACCCAAAAGATACAACGAGGGTAAGATTTTTTTTTTGTGAAAAATGACGCTTTCCTTGGATCACCTCCAGAAAAAAGCACCTCACTATTGGGAAAAGAAATTTGCTAGAACAGTTTAGCTTGCATTTGCAACTACATTTGGAGAAATATATATAAGGTATCTATACATTGGAGTAAATATTGTATAATATATAGATACTTTAGCTACAATATGTTGTCTTTATATTTTAATATTACCAGAAAAGAAAGTTTCAAACAGATAGCTATTGATTTTCCCGATATATTAGGAAGAATATTCGAGGAAAGACTGTGAGCTTACTGTAGAGCAGTTAAAGTTACTTATACTTTTTCTTTTTTTTCTTTTTTCTTTTTTTTCTTTTCTTTTCTTTTTTTTTTTTTACATGGAATCATCATAAGTCTGTTCCTACTGCACCCAAGAACAAAATCGACTACCGATTATACAAAATTGTAAACGACAAATATCAAATGAGATCTCGTTTCCTTGTAGGCAGTATTTTATCCTCCGTCCTTCCCGCCTTGTGTGTCACTAATATTGAATGTGTGAAAACGAATGACATATTTCTATCCTGTGGACTAAGAAGCCCCCGGATAACAAAATTCACGCCGCTGCTTTCAGAGGTTCAAAAAGTGGAATAATACAAAAATGTTGATCCCCATTGTTCCATCTTGCCCTGTTGATCCCCTTCCTTCTAAAATTCCAAACCATTATTTCTATAGAAGTATTTTCTTTTTTCAGGGCAGTCACCCTGAATGAGGCTTTCCTGGGTTTTTCTCATTCACACCGAGTAAATGCCGGGGTGGTACCTAACTTATAGATCCCAGGCCGCTTCCTTCCTTTCCTTCCACTGGAAAGTGTGCTCGCCGAGGAACGTCATCCCTTAAACGTGACGGGCTAGACGCCCATAGATGCCGAAAGCCCATACATCTAAATTCTAAATCCTAAATCCCCGAACTCGAGAATGGTGATAATAAACGTCCTTAGAACCAGCAAAGAAGTTTCCGTATACTCTTCGACCGAACATTTATTGGAATATAAGAAACTTAGAGTTTTTATTTTCAGAGTCGTAGTCCTAATATTTTTAGCGACTTAAGGGGCGTTATAGAAAATAGCTTTCTCCTAGTTTCATAACACCTTTCGAGGAAATAAATAGGCTTAGGAAGCCTATAAGTGTACGAGAATTCATTATACATATACACTCAACAAATCCTAAACTCTTTTCTTTCTTAGCAACCATTTTACCAATGGACATACCGTGGACATCTTATACAAAACTTTCTATGCAGAAAATACAAGGGAAAATCATAAGTCTTGCAATATTTATACAACTCAAAAACAGCAGACGTGTGTGTATAGGCCGTGATCGACAGTAAGTACCTAGGTCATACCGGCTCAAGAGGTATGACATACGGGCTATCTTACACGGAGACCGATATTTCGTCAGTATTTTCAGTCACTTTTAAGTAGCAGTGATGGTCAGTGTTCAACGACGACTGATACGTGTATTGTTACTGTGTATGTTTGAACTCGGATATAACGCTGCACCAGGAGCCCAAAAGATTTGTCAGATGAAAGAAGAAGGTGCAGTGAATCACAGCACAGTAACGCATTGATTCCAGAAATTTCATACATATTGTAAAAATGTTGGAGATCAACCAAAGTCCGGCCTCCTGAGGGTAACAGATTCTGAGATATACAACACGACATTGAAGAAAACTTATCTACCACCATACAACGATTGTTAAACCAACTCGATATGTTCTAGTCTACTGTAGCGAACTCGGGAAAGCCATCACTGGAAGCCGCATTGTGTCACATGAATTGACCCCAGCTCTGGCCGGAGGAGAGTGGATGTGTGCCGACAACTGCTGCAAAATTCACGTGATGTGCGTTTCCCGAAACGGATCACATGCGACAAAAATTGGGTGTTTTTCTGAAACCCCAATGTGGAGAAACAATGATTAAGGAAGGGCTAACTTCCAGAACCAGTCATCAAACAGGGCCGTTTCGAGCATAAGTCATGTTCTGTCGTGGTGGAACGATGAAAAAGTATCTCACTTCGAATTAATTCCCGACCATCGTACCCTTAATGCCGACCTTTATTCCAAACACTTGGTGCGGATACACAACACCAAAAATATCTTGGATTGGTAAACCGAAAACACTCCCTGCTGCAACTGGATAACACAAAGCACACTTGACACGAAAAATGCAACACAGCTTCTGGGAGGTATGACATCGAACTGATACCACAGCCTACATATAGTCCTGACCTTGTTCCATGGATTACTACCTGTTTCGGTTAATGGCGCGCTTTTGTAAATCACGATGCTTCATGAACCACTAGGAGATGGAAATAGTAATTACTAATTTCTTTGCATCTAAGAAAAAGAAGTGGTATCGACATGAAATCAAGAAATTGGCAGGAAGGTGGCACAGACAAGTCCAAATTAAGGACTATACTTTGATTATTAATCCTTTTATTGTACTGTAATAAATACAGGTATGTTGTGTACTAGAATATTGCAAAAGACTTTTAACTCATTCTGGCATTACTTCCGGTTGGATTCCTTTGAGACAGTTCTGAGCTATTTAGGTGATAATCACAGGGCAACTTTCGGATATCCAGATATTGTTCCGTGACATGTACTCAAACACAAGGAAGACATCATCATGTTACTCTTCCACTTTTCTCCTTGATTTACTCACGGATTTTTAAATAAAACGTGTTGCTTGTTTCATTATTCTTAGATGCCCAGTCTTACTATCTGAAGGGATCTCAGTAACACGCGTCTCTGCTGAAGTTTTGAGTTTTTGTATGTTTTTATTTAAACGCAAATGGAAACCTCTCTTTAAAGACCACGCTCCTTTCAGAAATGTGGACGCAACAAAAATTATGTCTATCTCGTCTCAAAAGAGTGAAGTCTCGTCTCGAAAATATATTTTGTTTCTATTGAAGGATGTCTACTTTGTCTTTAATCTCGTCATGAAAATTTTGTTTCGTCTCGTGCGCATCTCTATTCAGAAAAAATAAATTTCCACCCAGTACAAATGTAAATAATTTAAAATTAATATTTATAATGAAAATATCTTTATTAGTGTTATGATTTCCTACATCTAAATAGACTTTGCTTCTGCCTTTGGTTCAATTTGTTCCGGGCTCGATTCGCCATGAGAGCAAAAAATGTTCGGTAATCGTGAGGAAACCAGAGAGTCACTTGAATAGTGAAATAGAAGTTCTGCATAGAAATCCAGAAATAAAATGCAATGAAAGGTAATGTGCAGTCAATGCATTATGCAGTCGAAGTGTAACATCTGGCTGTTAAATAGCATTATAGGGCTGTAACACCAAGAGAGTTGTTTGCTTATATTATTGTTAAACTTCATAACTAGACATCTTGAAAAAAATAATCCCGTAAACCAGAAACATTCTATGCAACATATTACTTTTATATTTGAACAATCTTTACAGAATGAACAATAACAAAGTTTCCTTGTTAGTCAAAGTTTAATACAGGTTGATATATTGCCTCGTGTCCATATAATTCGTGATTTTGTGCTTCCAGGAAACATCTATAACGTGATGCTAAAATTCCGCACGTGGGTACAGGTTATATTTTTTTTATATACTTGACCTTTCGCATGAACCAAATAACTACTATGGTCTTTTTATCACAGTTTAGGCACGTATTTGTAGTTTTTGACAGCAGATGACTGTAACATCACATCACCCGGTGCTGATAGAGCAAATACATGCTTTTTGCGTCAGAATATGATTAATTATATTATAGAAATGGTCTTTCCGTATAAGTAGAAGCAGCACGGATATTACATTCGCAATAATTATAGATTTATCAAAACAGAAATAGTTAAGTATTATATGCACACACATTTTCAACATCAATACTAGGTAGTTTATATAATGTATAGATACTCTTGTTTATTTTTCCGTTCAGAATTTAATACTCATCAGTACCGAGGCCAAACGGAACGTGAAACTATACTTTGACGTTAGATTTGAACCTCAAGAGTCCTATCGAGAATCAAACCCAAGTTTTCCATATCAAAAGAGAACAAAAGCTGTCTATGTCGAAAGTTTCTCTGTTGTTGTCCGTATATTTTCATATTAATTTATACCCTTTTGAATTGTGTGAGCTTAAACGAAAATGTTTTTATACGAATTCGTTATTAGTTTTTCCATTTATGTGAATTGAATATTGTAATGCTTTTCTGTGAGTATTCTATCTTCTTGTAACTACAGTTGTAGATGACTTATCTACAGCAGAAAAAGTAAGAATGTAATGTTTGAAGGAAACCGTTAGTAATAATGAGCTGGAATGAAACTATAGTAGCAGTTTTCTATTGAAAATTAAAAAGGATATAATTAAATTTGAGAAAGCTTTACTTCTGAGAATACTTCAGGTAACATAATCCTTAACAGTGGTTATCTCCTACTTTCTTTGTTAAAGTGCATGAAATGAGAAGGGAAGTGGTTTCTTCCTAATTTACGGGATTACATTTATCTGGAAACTGAAGAAGATTAAGTAGTATTTAAGCTCATTACCTCACCAAATTGAACATTTCAATTCAAATAAATAAAAGAGGAATACGAATTTTGCAAATTTGTAGTCAATTTAAATGTTAACACATTTTATTTCTAGTCAGTGGCGTCAGAGACGGTGGAGGGATGTTCTCTCCTCAGTATTTTGTTTTAATATCAGTTAATGAAATTGAATCTAAGTTTTACGTTCCAGAGTTATGCCGACTAGGCTAAAGGAGATTTCGATGATAAGAAATGAAAAAATGATGGAATGAAGAAAGTGGGAGGAAACGGGAGAATCTCGAGAAAATCCACGCAAATATTTATTTGATTATGTAATGTACAAGTAACAGGATTTTTGATTACGCAATGTAAAAGTAACAGATGTTCATTTGATTATCTAATGTAGAAGTAAGAGTTGTTTTTTGATTATGTAATGTAGAAGAGTTGTTTATTTGATTATATAATGTAAAAGTAACAGCGATTTATCTGATTATGTAATGTAAAAGTAACAGAGGTTTATTTGATTATGTAATGTAAAAGTAACAGAGGTTTATTTGATTATGTAATGTAAAAGTAACAGAGGTTTATTTGATTATGTAATGTAAAAGTAACAGAGGTTAATTTGATTATGTATTGAAAGCAACAGATATGTATTTGGTTATGTAATGTAGAGGTAAAAGATATTTATTTGATTATGTAATGAAGAAATAAAAGATGTTTATTTGATTACGTAGTGTAGAACTAACAGATGTTTATTTTATTATACGTATAATGTAGAAGTAACAGATGTTTATTTGATTATGTAATGTAGAAGTAACAGATGTTTATTTGATTATGTAGTGTAGAAGTAACAGAAGTTTATTTAATTATGTAAAGATGTTTATTTGATCATGTAATGTAGAAGTAAGAAAATATGCTATTTGCTAGCACATTGTATCTCTTGTTGTTAGATACATACTCCTAACAATGATACGCATACTTCTAACAGGTACCCCTATACTCCTAATAGTAATGCACATATTTCTTAAAATTACGGAAAAAGAAATCTCCGCTGAATTCACCTCGTAATTCGACTTTCCTGTTAGTTGCTTCTCTAACACTTACGTAATATTTCATTATGAGATTTACATATAATGTCTTTGAACCTCATATAACCTTATTTAATATTTTGTCAAAAGTTTCCAGGTTCTTATTGCCGGTAATAAAACTTTTATGAACAAATAAATACTAAATTTCCTTGATTTCCTTGTATTTTTCTACACATATTTGACAGATTGCTTTCTAATTCAGAAATTCGTTATGATTGGTTAGATAATAAGACAAATCTAAAAGACACTACTCCTTTAATACAAATAATATAAAAATGAACATTTTTCAGCTCACATTCAGCATAATTTAATAATGAATCTGAAAGCAGAACAAACATTCAATACATAGCGTACCCAAAATGGGATGATACGTATATCATTTTAAAAAATAATGATCTTCTTTATTGAACGATTCTGTGCTAATGGCAGAATGCAAAATATAAATAAAACCTTGATTGTATCACTATTTACCTTTAATTTCGTAATTGTACAACAATGGACCATATCTCTGGCCAAATGGAGGTAGTTTAATTATTTATTTAAGGGAAATGATTGTTTTTCTTTCCCCGGTTTTCTGTGTAACGGTTCAGCATGGTCTAACCATTTTTTCGCTCTGGGCATTACGGGGGACCACGGAAATTAAAGGTTGAAATGTCTTATTCATGTTTTCCTCCAGCGTTATTGTGAGATATATATCTCTCCGACAGCGGGCGCTTCATTCCGCTTCTTTCAACGAACTCCTCGCTTTGTTTCTTCTCAGAGATCCTCTGAATGCTGTTTACTTTCAGCCTACATTTCTTTCGAAAATGGAAAAAAAGAAAGTAGCGTTGTGAGGTTGTTAGCATGATTGTTTAACATCTAGTGCCCTAATAAAAACTTTTATGTTTATCAATTCTACTGAATGGAACTCACCACATCACGGAGTTCCAGTGTTTCCATCTGAAATATAACTCTTATAATAATAAATACACATTAACAATATTTAAATCTAATTAAAGAAATTGTGGAAAAGGAGGGAAGCTGGCATTTTAAATCTGGTGTGTAGGATTCACACGTGATATTACGGAATTTAGACAGAAAATTAATTACAATACGGAATTGAGAATTTAGTATTTAATAGTATCTTGGAAGGAGATTGGTCAGTACAATTTAAAATAAAAATGAAATAAAATCTTTTAGTTTTACGTCCCATGCTTATGCCGGCTAAGTCAAAGAAGATAGTGATGATGAGAAATGAATGCAATGGTGGAATGAATAAAGTGGGGGGAAACAGGAGAATCCCGAGAAAACCCACGCACACGGTGTTCGTCCATCAGAAAGTCCACTTGGCGGGAGCTGGAATCTAACCAGGGACCATGTACCAGAGGTGAAGGCTCTACCACTGAGCCACCGCGGTCCTGGTTAGTAGAATTTATATGAAACACGAGGATGGAGACTATTCAGAAAGAGAATGTCGAATATTTATACAGGAGTTCTGATGGATCAATAAAAGTATATACAGAAGTTCTTGGGTGTTCATTGGGCAACATTGTACAAATTAGCATCTACCTTTAGGCCAATTACTTAAGTATAATCCATCCCGTAGTTGTTAATTGCACCGGCTCGACTACTGCCATACGATACTCTTAATTTGACTTATAACAAATATGTGAAAAAGTGTGGGAAATGGAGACACAAGAGCTGGAAAAAAGCTCTAAGTTGTTTCCACACATTTTTCACCCGGAAAAGTTCGATTTTTTTTTGGGGGGGGGATATTTTAACTTTAATGAAGAAATAACAGTATCTTTTATTTTTCTATTCCCATTGTAACACGAAGAAAACATTTTACTACTGCTTTCTGAAGATACAAATATAAGAATATAATTGATGAAATGAAATAAAATCTTTCAGTTTAACATCCCACGATTATGCCCTTTAGGCTAAGGGAGACGGCTGATTAACGTAAATGAATGATGATGAAAGAATCGGTAGAATGAGAATATTAGAGGAAACGGAAGTACCTGTAAAAAGCCACGGACATGATGTTGTCCACCACAAACTTACTTGTCCGGGGATCGAACCAGTGGCCTCACACATCAGAAGTAAGCGCTCTACTACTGATTCACCGTGACCCCCTCTCCCGGGGATACCATTCGTCACTCAATAGGGAAAAGAAGGAAAAATCAATGGATGCATTAGGTTTCCCATCTGGAACATATTGTTTGTAAAGTTGTTAAACTAATGTTCAACGACAAAATGTTTTAGTGAAAATTTAATAGTGTTACCAACAATTGATCTAACAATGTAGTTGTTAAACTTAGTGAGAAAAAGTTATTATTTAGAATTTATGAATTAACTAAAACATCAGTTAGTAACGTTCTTTTAGAGCTAGAGACAAATTTTATTTAGAAGGTTACGCTTAATGGTCTTCACTACAGCAAAATTAAACTACCGCTAATTTAAGAGTTTTTCTGTAATATCTTCAAAACAAATAAAAATATTCGAAAAGCAGAAACGTAGTGAACTAGACAATACGATTTTGCATGTGATACCTTTGTCACAATTCGATTTATCTGATTTTGGTATGCTGCTATTTATAGAACCCGCAAAAAATGCTAAATCTATCTACAGTTGCAAATCGAAAGCAGATAGATGAGTTATGATAACGGTATCACACGCAAAATCGTATTGTCTAGTTCACTACGTTTCTGCTTTTAGAATATTTTTATTTGTTGTGAAGATATTACAGAAAAACTCTAAAATTAGCGGTAGTTTAATTTCGCTGTAGTGAAGACCCTTAACAAGTGCATATATCTACCTATAGACACAACAATTACTTAGAACGTTACAATTCTAGGGGCAGAAGATTAAAACACTATGGCCAAATATTCTATTTCAAATACATTGACCCGATATAACATTAAAGAACGAATAAATTTTTGAAATAAGAAACTTTTACTACCATTGAATTTACTTCGTCATTCATGGCTTCAGTTCTATAAACTGAACTTTAATTAGGTTCTAATAGTATATCTGAAGCTCACAATAAAATATTTCCCGAACGAAGAACAAACAAGATGTAAGCAAAATTCTTTTCCAAAACAAAATTGGGTTTCTATCTGTTTCTTCGTTTATGACGATATTTTCTTGTCTGCCAATTTGCATTTAAGCAACCCGTGCAACATACATGACAAGATCTGTAGCTTTCAGCAACTTGATACAGTGGTTAGGCTACCAACATGACACTAGTGATATATTGGCTTGCATAACTTACATTTTCTGGCTATCAATGAAATGCCAGTCCGAAAACCCTGGGCTGAAAATAGAACTCATACGTAGTGAATGTTGTAAAGACACTTTTTAAATTGTAAAATCCACTACAAGAAAGGAAAGAGGATACTTGAATAATATAATCATTTCAAAAAACATAAAAGTTAAAATTTCCTTGTTCTCATAACGTTTTAGGGAATAACCCCCCCCCCGAAATTGCATATTTTATCTCCAATGAGAAACAAAATGAAGGTTATGGACAGATGAAATGGTGTCTGAAACAAAGCGGTCTGTACCAAATATAATAGTAAGAAGTGAGAAAATAGGACAAGTAAAAATTTCGTGGTTTCGTAGTAATTAGTAAATGTATGAAATGAGAATTAGAAATACAATCAAACATAGAAATGTGGAAACAAGTACTTAGAAAGAACAAGTATATGAGTATTGCATCCTTTGTTGATTTTTGAATAAAATGTAAGTAACATTCACCAAATATCTTATTCGGAATATTCTACAGATATTGCATGTGGTAGAAACAAGTATGTTAGTAAAAAGCCACGAAAACTGACTATCGAAATAAATGTATGTAGAAGAATGGATAAAACTATCTGGATCCAACGGAAAACTAAAGAGAAAAGTTAGAAATAGGAAATAAAAAGAATAATAGTGGAAGTAATTGAAAAGAGAAAAAGAAACTGGCCATCATTTCCAATTGGCCTGGACTCATCGTCATCCGTATGGTGGGATTAGTGGCAATTAACTACTCTTAGATTTTAGAGTGGTTTCAGTTCTTCGAAATACATATTGAAATATGTTAGATTTATTTACTCACACGCAACATTGTTCAATAAACAGGGTATTGGAAAATACGCGTTACAACACTGGGAAGGTGATTTTACAAGTAAAAACAAGGGCAAAATGTCATGTGAAAAAAGTGAGACAAAGGCGTCTGAAAATTGTCGTTCATCATGTTTAAGGCTCAGTCAGGCAAGAAGATAGCAATGTCGGATTAAAAGAAGTCGTCTTATCTGACGAATACAATAATGCAGCAATTGAGGCCTAGACTAATGTGCGCAAGGGGCACTCAAAGATAGTGGAAAAAATCTTGTGGAAAATACACAAAATTGAAGACTATTTCCACATAATGTTGAGATCGGAATATACCTAGTATAAGAACTGACGACAAATGACCATGTTCCAATACTGCTGGGTATTACTACTGGGTATTATTTAATATAGCCGTTTCACTCTCACAAAATAGAACAGCATTGCAAAGTCTGCTACCATCTACGTTGTGACACTCATGCTTTTCGGGTTATGTGTGGCCAGTAAATCGGTTTTCCTCGTCGTTAATGCTGGCCTTCTGGCCGGAATTCGCCACTTATTTCTTTCAAGTAGTTCACGAATTGTCTTCGCAACGCTGCGTAGACGTAGTAATGCCAGCAACATGGTGAGTACGAACGATCAACCATTTTTCCTGACCAGACCCGGCACTGCTTGACTCCGTTGGTCTAACGAAAAACGGTATTCGAGCATGGCTAGGACGTTGGTATTTATATTAAAAGTATCATATATTTACTGTAGTTAACAAAGTTATACAATGTGCATAAAGAGTTGTAGTTTTAGACGAAATATTGTGGTACGTGTACATTAAGGTATGTGTGCATATTGACGAATATCTATGTGTGTCGGTCTCTTGCTTCCCTCTTACTATAAAAATCTGCAGATGTCCCTATCTGTACTATTTAGTTTTATGAAGACACAAGAAATATGTCTGAAATAAGATAGGAACTAAATCTACGGAAGAAGTTTAGTCCCGACAACTTGGTAAAATTACCGTGAAACACCAATTAGTATTTCATTGACTCCTCGCTAAATATTTCAAACTCATTCACAAATCTTGTGATATCAATATTTTAGTCATAGTTTCAAGGTTTTCAAGTTTCTTTATATCATGTATTGACTTATTAAAACAAACTTACCTGCATATTACATATTTTGTACCGAATGCTCTCCCCTCTGCAGCCAGTAGGAGAGTTGCACCTCCGCAACTGATAAGATGCACCACCATCACATGTTCTGGAACACGTGCTCCATTCAGACCACGAGGACCAACCCATTCCAAACCGGGAACGCTTCTCCTCCAGCGGCTAGAACGCAAAAAGAAATATTAAATATGTGACGCATATAAAATTGATAAGTATTAGTTAATAACATGAATTATACAATAATAACGAATTTCAAAGAATGAAGAACATTGATCATCATATTAACGTATTTATTTTATGAAATATGGTGAAAAATTAATTAAATGTTCGTACTTAATGTTTTATACCATAGAAAGCCAAAAATATCAAATAAAGAATTTAAAAAAAAAACTTTCTCAAGTCCTCTTCGTTGGCCTTGTGACTAGTTCATATACTTCTGATGCACGGAGTCACTTATTGGATTCACGGTGATGAGCATCGAACGCGCTACATTGGTTGAGAGCTCATTTGCACTGTAGATATTATCCTGTATAGCCTCGTAACTATCAAACAATAAATAAACATCACATTATATCATACATCACGCCTTACTCAAAATTACAAGTTGAGAAAATTATCTAAAGGACTTTAGATCGAAAACTATGAGACCAGCTAAAACGGATCGAGAAATTCCCAGTAAACTGACACAATCACCTTCTAAATTTTCATATTTCTCAACAACTAGTAAAGTGCAACGAATTGTACAAAATAAAATTGGATCCCAGAATATTATTTAGCATCACTAACACAATTTCCTCATAAAATTCATCACCACACTCACGATTTGCGATATACGCTGGTACCACACGGTTTCAGAACATTGGTATTTAGATAGAACTTTAGTTGATTCGTTCAAATAAATTCAGCTAGGACCAACTGTTGCCTAACTTATGAATTTTAGAACTATTTTTTGCACTTACGGATTTGAAAATTCACATTTTCCAGTCGGTGTTTAATACTTGCATTCCGTTCTTTATTTAATATAAATTATTATCTGCAATTTCTGCAAGGTGCATTTATAACTACTGTGAAGTTAACGTCATTTATTATACAGAGTGACCCAAAAGTATTTATACAGACTTATATATATAAAACATAGAGGACTGCATACCTACTTTGGGCCACTCTGTAGTGTAGCCGTAGAAAAATGCTTATTTTGTAAGTCAGTAAATTTACAGCATTTACGTAACGTTTAACCGTCCTTTATTGATTATAATAAATCGTTTATTAGAAGTAAACACTGCATTTACTTAATGTTTAACCGTCCTTTATTGATTGTAGCAAGTCTTTATTATAAGTACACACTGCATTTACTTAACGTTTAACCGTCCTACCATCCTTTATTGATTCTAGCAAATCCTTATTAAAAGTATACACTGAAATTATTTAATGTTTAACCGTCTTTTGTTGATTGTAACAAATCTCTCTTATAAGTATACAACGCATTTACAATATAACTAATTAACATCTGTCATAATTTACTTTTTGTATGACTCAAATTAGTGATTAACAGATTTGATAGCTCATAACCCGAGAATCAAATATCTGAATAGGAAAATTGCAGCTTTTAGTATGCTGTGGCAACGTACTATAGAGGAGATGAATGATAGATGCAAATTAATGATTACAAAGGACTTCGTGAAATAATAAAGTAAAATTGAATGAAACTTCTAAATTCAACGCTTTCACGGTACAGTCCACGAAAAGCAAAGTACAGTTATATGGGCTTCCAGTTATGTGATATATGGGCAGCATATTGTCTCCCGTCACTGTTTCTTCTGTCTTTCTGCACGTTAGTTCGGTACTTGTAAATTCAATAACTGCCTAACTGTCTCACAATCATCGAGCCGATACTAAACATTATACTATTATCTCCAGAGCAAACCAGAAATCGTGTGCAACGAAAACACGTGTACTAACGATTCAATTACGAGAAAAAAGGAACAGAACAACATAAGAATATTCAAGAACATGGTGTTGTACACCATAAGTTCATATTCTTTGGTATCAAACTTGCAATGATTTGTCCCGTTAAATCGTTGCCTTACCTGGTATATTATATAATAACAAAGAACATACATTAAAACGAAACAGCACTGTCTGACGAAAATGAAGCATATGGCAGAATGAATGCAGCAATAATAATAATAATAATAATAATAATAATAATAATAATAATAATAATAATAATAATAATAATAATAATAATAATAATAATAATAATAATAATTTGGTTTCAAACATTTCAGAAGTTTCTGTATTTTGCTTTATGTTGTTAAGATTTGAATTCCTTGCATGCTCAGAGAAAAGGAAATCGTTGTGGAAATTATTTTGTGTCTCATTTTTATCTATGTCACAGCTGCAGCACCACACAAATGGAAAGAAAGGGAAATAAAGAACGAGCCTCCAAATTTCCTTTTCTCATGTCGCAATATGATGACACACTGTGGAGTATGTTCTCTCTTTTCTTATTTAAAGAAACCAAGTAGCACATATGGGAAGCGCGGCAGTAAAATTTTCATTTTGTGCTAGGAAGCGCGCGTGTCCTATGTGGGTAGACAACCCATTTAACAAGCCTTGCAGTTGGGTGGACTAGCATGCAAGGGGCTTGTCGAACGAAACTACAAGAAGGTATATCACACTAACAGTTAAACGTTAGACATGTATTCAAGTGTTAATGATTGGATCGTATGAGGAATTACATTTTATCAATTGCAAAAAAGAACTAACTTATGACTTGTTCAAAAGGGACCCTTGAAATCGAGTTTATTTTATCGTAAAGCCATTTCCTCAACATCTTAAATACAATGTAAAAAAAGGGACTTTTGACTTGAAAGATCTTATCAGAATCTTTAACTTTTATTTAATCGAACTTTCCACTACCATTTTGTTAGTTATTTTTCTTGATTCAAAAAAATATGAATTCTTAAATGCATACTTTTAAAATAATTTGCTTAACAAACAACTCGAACAGAAATAACAGAACATGCTTAAAGTTTATCAACAATTGATTCCTATAAAGTTGATATATCACAATTATATTCAATTAAGAGAGCATAATCTTCATCTGGTCAACAGTTCTAAAATGTTTTGAAACGATTTTTTCTCAAAATTGTGGAACCTTTATATTAATATTTTGTCCTAATGGAATATTTGCAAATTTGAGAAGAAAAAACATGCACAAATAAAAGGATTTAACTTTGTGTTTTCTGTACTTATTTATCTTAAAGTTGGTTAATCGCTTTCTACGCTGGCTTTAGTTTTCTGTTAGCTTACAGATCATTAGACGTTAGTCATAAGGTATACGAGCGGCTTTGTAAATTTCATTAATGGTCAAAATTGTATATTACTCGTGTTTATTCAATGTCTTATGTATTTCACTTTTCTTTTAATTTTATATGAAGTATGAAATGCATCATTATTATAAACTTCGGTTAAATATAAATTGGCCAACCACGTCGAAAGACAGGAAATAATATATGCAGATGTATGAAGTTAGATTTGTGATTCAATATCGAATCTTGCTTTTAATGCGCGTCTCGTTATTTGGCAACTACGATCACTTTCAATATGACAGGTTACACAAAATATTATGTAAAAACTGTATTTCTTAGCCCTGAGTTTAAGGAAAAGATAAGTGAACGTATATACATACATACATACACACACACACACACACACACACATATATATATATATATATATATATATATATATATATGGGGCTATTGGATGAATAATGCCTACCATTTGTAAACATGTTTCAAAGAAAGCATTACTATTATGTGTTCTATTTATGAACACGGCATCTGGATTTCTGTCGTGCTTGAAGCGATTGATTGTTTGATTAATACTTAGCGTTCCTTTTGAGCATCGAAGGTGTATAAAATAGGACCTACTGCTTGAAGTAGGATCTGAATCACTATTCAACAGAAAGACCCTACCAGTAATCAAACCCGAAACCACGTGTAGAAAACACGCACGCTAGCCACGAAGGGGGTATGGTACTTGAACAGTAGTTAGGTTGATAAAGAAACACTTAGGTTAATGGCAAATTAAACGTTTTACTATTAATAAATGTTTTCGAAATAGAACATATCGAACCCAGGCCAAAGTATGTTTTTCCCGTGCAAGATTTTTTCTTCTACGAGAGATTAGAATTATGAATGGCCAAAGAATTGTTAAGAACTATAGAGTTTTTCAGACTGAGTTACCCAAGTTTAAGCTAGAATGTGTAAATATTGTAGAAGAGGCGAAACAGAAATAGGAGTAAATATGTATTTGGAAAAGCTGAATTCTCGTTATTTATGATTAATTATTGTGATGTTAGCCTTACTGGAATATTGATTAGTAAAGTAGTTGAACATTCGCCGTACGTACTAAAGGCAAATATATATAATCTTAATTTTTCTGCAAATTGACGCAGTCAGTAGAATACAAACCTATTAGAATGATTTGTGGGAATATATATCATACAAAACGTTACTTCACTAGTTCTGATTATTTTTATAGTAGACGTGGTATTGTATGTTGGGAAGATATTTGTGATTATTATGAATATTGAGAAATTTTGTTATGAAATACATAGTTATTTCTTCTCGGAATATTGAATATATTTTGCTTACAAAATGAAAACATTTTCATGTCTTGGTAATTAGAGTTTTAAAAAATGTAGGATTTAATAATATCTCAATAATATGTTCCTTTTTTCTAAAAAGAAAAATTCCTAAATTTTTATGAAGTTCTATAGTCATTCTTCACTGTATACTAAAATTTTATTTTATTTTCTGAGACGTGAACGCAAATGGCTACAGCGAAGAAAAATTCCATAAAAGAACACAAAACTTTCCATGTAAGAGGCAGCTTCAAAACGAGAAACGAATCTGAAATGCACATTTAGAAGCCGTGAATGTTAACTGTAGAAATTTTTGCATCAAAAACCGGGCCAAAGCCCATAGTTAGTACATTGAGAGCGCGCCATGGACTCTGTTCCTCGAGAGCAGTCTGATAACAGCAAAGACTTATGACCAACAATCTCGTTATTTTCCACCCATGTATTTGCATTGCTGATTTGGCCGTTTCTCCTCCCATTGCATGCTTGCTCGAGTTTTCAGAGGCAAAAGGAAACAGCTACGATTAGATGCCATCCGTGGCATGGTTGCTGCAACTTCACTTTCTCTGTTATATAATACAAAGCAATTGCACAGTACCAAACGTTCCAAGCTACAAACCTCAATTGTTCCCATCGTTTATGTTATATATATATATATATATATATATATATATATATATATATATATATATATATATATATATAGTAAACTAAACCATACACGAGATTCCGCAGATTTTTTTAACATATTACTTAAATCATATCAAGAAAAAGACAAATTTTTGCTTGTCGAGAGATGCTCTCTTGTAAACGCTACAGCAATTGAAAAGCACGTTTACGAACAATATAAACATATTTAAAATATATATATAAAAATAAAAACTAAATGTTGGATGAACTTCAATCAGTCAGTTATCAAAGCTACAATGTAAAATATAAAAAGGAAATATTTTAATTTTACAATACGTAGCTCTCAAGTACGTAGAAAACACTATAACCTAAAAAAAATACAAGTATTTCCAAAACGTTTTTAAATATTGACTTAGTTACACACTATTATGTTCTATAGTACAAAGTTGACCATTGTAAGACATAAAAAAAGCTTCTTTATGGCTATGTGGTCAGCGTACGTGACTTCGTTGTGGAAGATTCTAATGATGATTTTTCAGATCCCACTCACATGTTAAGCTGTATATCCATATCCCATATAGCCTCGGCGCTGAAACGAACATTAAACTAAAAAAGAATCAATTAACCAGGACGAGCACACATACGGTTGAAACCATCTAGAGCATAGGAATTTGTTTAACCTTCATTTCATTATTCATTTGGTTTTCTATGTCATTATTGACAATTTATCTTTAGCCTTAGGGCATAATGTGGATCATACAGGAAATAAACATACAAATTATAATAACATTTTATCTAATTTGGCTTCCTTTGGTTCCAGAGAAAGGTATATTGTACACAGTGTTAATGAACTATGCTGACAAACTTAGAGGTGATTGCTTAAATCAAAAATAAGAGGAAAAACTTATATGGACCTATGGAGAAAACTGCATAGTTCAGAGCTAGAACTTTTCAAAATCGTGGAAAAGTTAAATTTCAACACGCGCTTTTTCGAATTCCAGAAACTGTGAACTGGCGGTCCATATCAGCGTAAACGAAGTTATAAATACACAATTCAAAAATGGATATTTGAGCAATATGCAATGAATGTTAAGGGATTCCCTATAGGGTATAGTTCCCAGATAAGCTCTCAATAAAATTCTGATATGCCTTGATTTTAGGGTAGTACCAATGTAAGCAAAAGGTAAGACTTTACAAAAATGAACATGGAATGTTTCGACGGGAAGTCGGAAATATTAGGAATCGCAAGCTCCGCGGTTTCTTATGTTTGGAATAACGCAGGCTGCGATGTATTTTGTCACGTTATATGTATTTCACATTTGTTCACGTATAAGCGTGAAACAAAATATACCAGCATGTGCTATTCCGAACACTAGAAACCGTGGAGCTAGGGTCCATAACGCTTACGACTTTCCGCCGAAGCATTCCATGTTCATTGTTGTCAAGTCTTACCATTTGCCTAATTTGAAACCATCTTTACTTCAGAGCATATCTAAGAATTCTGTTCAAAGTATGTCTGGGAATTACACCTTGCACGGAATTCCTTGTACACCCATTGCATATTAATGAAATTTGCATTTTCGGATTGTGTACATATGACTTAATTTACGCTGATAGGACCGCCACTCCATAGTTTCTCGAATTCACAATAGAGTGTGTTAAAAATTCGTTTTTTCACGAGTTTGGACAGCCCTACCTCTGAAACTATGCATTTTCCCTCCTAAACCCATATGAACTTTTCCTCTTCTTTTGGTGTAAGGAATCACCTCTCAATATTTGTCGGTATACTTTATGAACATCTTATATAAATGACTAACTTCTCTAATAAGTTTGATTTCAAGTGAGAGTAAATGTGTTTTGAATTACATTGAAGTTTGTATCTCGTATACCTTGGAATTTGACCAGGAGCATTTGCTAAGGAAATGATGAAAATCTGTCGATTTTCCAAGGTATAAAATATCAGGCAGTCGAAAAGTAAATGCTAAATATCTATACACTTTGGCCATGTAATTATGAAGACATACACAAATATGCCATACTTTTACTCTTGATGATTTACAGAATGTGGATATTGCAGGATTTTTAGGATTTAAGATTTAGATTTCAGGGCTTTCGGCATCTATGGCCATGTTAGCCCGTCACTTTTGAGGGAAACATCCCTCGGCAAGCATACTATCCGGGAAAAGGGAAGGAAGGAAGCGGCCTGGGATCTATATGTTAGGTACCACGTCTGAAAAAGCTTTCTTTACATTTTTCGACCGAGCGCTCCCACCGGGAATCGAACCCTGGATCGCTCGCACTGAAGGCGAGAGCGTTAGCGACTATGCTACGCGTGGCCATATTAGACATTTTAGTCTAACAATATTTAACAGATAGGTTAACTTAAAATCTTTTTGATTGAAGTTTTACGTCTAATGTTTTTTCTTCTTTGTTTATTAAATATGGACAAAATTGTTATGGCTATTTTCAAGAAAGTTGTCATTTCCGATTTTCACTCTTTAGAAGATTTTTGATGTAGGAGTAAAGTACGAAAACTCCTGCCAGCCGAATCTGCTTTATAATCTTAAGTTTAAAAATTAATCTCGATGTCTTCGGCAATGTGACTTCTACGCCTTTGCATATACAGACAAATGAACATACAGAAAGTATATTTTTGACATGTAATAAAGTTCACGAAATGTTTAAATCCATTGATTATTAAAATCAATTTTTTGTAGAATGAAAAGACTTTAACGTCCACCGTTTCTAATACACGATGTTAAATAGACAATGTAGTGAATTCATCTTTCTTTCTAAATACCTTACAAGGATAATTTATTGATATATATGGATTGCTGTGGTCATTTCTTCTCACCGTTTTACATAAAAAATTAAAAAGAAAATACTATATTTTCTAAATATCATATATTGGCTACCAATAAAATTGAAACGAAACCTTTCTGCCATCTGAAAATTCTTACAAACGGTATTTTAATATGCAGATTTTTCTGTATATTCTATAACAATTTATGTGAATTTTGTTTGTAATACTTCCTAGATGAACTCTTATTAAACTAAACTTTTTTCAAAACAGTTTAGTTTCCACATAAAGTTCATTTTTCACATAAAAAGATGAATTTATTTTTGCAATTGAAGTAAAGCAAATTTGAAGACACTAACAGTTTTCACAACTAATTACGTGGAAGTCAGCTACATGGACGTAGTTCCTAATCAGAGGAAGTCTGACTGGAAATTGTACCAAGTCTCCCTCACTGCAGGTGCGTTCTATTATTCACTATAATTTGATGGAGCTCTTAAGTAATATTACTCTTTTAGATTGGTGTTGAGTTTACATTGCGTTTGATAAGTAAGAGCATATTAACACATATATGATCAATTGTACCACTTTGCTTTTGCGTACGAAGCAATACAATGACATTTATATTTTTAGTTAAATGTATTTCAAGTTTTCTCTCCAAATGATTCAGACTAACATATAACTGAGAGAGATATGGGAGAAATGTTAATAAATCTACGTAATTTAGCCATTATTATTCATTTTTCGTATAGGTGGTATAACTAATACTCTTTTCATTCTATTCTTTCACCCCAGTTTTCAACTGATAATTATCCATTATTCTTAAACTACTGCTGAAAGAAAATGGTATCCTATTCTTGCATCAGTGACACAGTGACCCTCCCAGAGAAATGATCTAGAACCTGTCCTGTGAAAAAAGAACTTACACACAGTGATGTTAACCTGAAACGTTGTAAAATTCCATCTCGTGAGCCAGAATTTCGCATTTTGCTCTTGAATTCCTTGAATAATACTAATAACAAACTTCTCTAAACTTAGAAAACATAAACAGTAAAATTAGTGTATATCAGTCATTTCTCTTTCAATATATGGGTGAATTAATCAAAATTTCTGATCTTTTACCTTTATCAAAAACAGTTTATTAACAAGTATTTTCCTTAATTGAAAGAGGAAATTGAAAATGATGATGAAAATAAGTACATTTTGTTGTGAGTTTAGTATTTCTATCGCGCTCTTGTGGCTTAATCTTCTATTGAAAGTAATAAAGCTAGTTAAATTTCATTCTTTAGTCATTTCGTATGAAACAATTCGGAAGTTAAACGTTTTTTTTTTTTCATTTTATTTTCTTCCGTTAATTCTGTTCTTTCTTTCATTTCTCACTTTTTCTAATACCAAAGTAGAATTAACGTTCCTCAGTACTTGTTTTTGAGATTCGCATAAATAATTTTAATACTACCATGCATTTTATAATAATAGAATTTGACAATTATCATTAATCTCAAGTTTACTGAAGACTGATTTATCTATTACTTGTCTATAGACAATTTTGTTAGTGTCAATAGAATACATATATGAAAAATCCCATATATCCTGCCAATTTTTGCGAATATCCCATTTCGAGAAATGATTGTCCAAAAATCGCACAATATGGGATTTTCCCACGGGTTGGTACCACTGCTTACATATAGGCATACTTTCTTGATAAAAAAAAGCAAACATCTTTACCTGTATGCACGTGGTGTACATAGAAGTTACACTAAAACTTTCATTCATCTACGAACACAAACTCAAATAAACAAACAGATCTGTAAACAGACTAAGAAAAAAAGGAATGAAAATAAACGTGAGAATAGAAGCGGCTCTTTGTTCTTTCTTGGTGGCTTACTTTAGTGCAAAAATATTAGCGCAATTACTATATGAAGAGAAGTTTTTGTCCACAGCAGTGACATCTTTTAGAAAATCTTCAAAAGGGAAACAACAAAAAATAATAAAAAAAAAAACAAAAAAGGTAGTAACTTTCCTTAGAAAAAACTTTTTAAACGCAGTAACAATACAAAATATTGCTCCCTATTACGTCTCATTCTGTTAGACACTGACTAGTGAGTCAGTGAGCGAGAGAAAGAAGAGAGATTTCTCTCTGAGTAGTCGGGGACGGGAAGAGTGCTCCGCTTGCCCCTCCTTCTCTTCAGGACATTCCGCTGCAACACGAGCCAGCTCTGGCGCCAGTCTATCGAGGCAAGAACCGAGTCTTCATCTTCGCAAAAAGAAAATGGAGAAAGAAGTGACTGAAGAACTGAGACGTATATAGAAAAAAAAGGCAAAGAGAACAGAATCGTTTGGCTAGCGTCCCTCTCTTGCATCGTACCACATCACATCTTGCTTTCTGTATCTCTCTCTCTCACTCTCACAAGAAGCCTACAGGCGAAGAGTAACTGCTCCACTGCTTTGAAAGAAACATTTATTATTTTTTCTTTCATGTATTGTGTTGTGTATATAGTTTTTGTCCCGGTTTTTCTTTCAAACGGAGGAAAAGGCCGGTGAAAAAGAAAGTCAGGTATTGCAAAATCATATCAATAAACAAGCCGGGGACTGCGACAACTCTTCCACTACAGTGTCACTTATTTACAATATTGGACCAATATTTCTTCCTTGTTTTTAGCAAAAGCGGGCTTTAACAATCTATAGTAAGCTTTAATAAAGATACAGTCGTTTGTTGTTTAGCCTTCCAATAAGAGAACAAACAATGTTTCTCATATATCATGGTAATAGGATCACAGATAAATAGTGCTTTCTCAAAATTATTAAGTAACTTCTAAAAACAAAACCTATTTTTGTAAATAAACATGTCACATATGGCTTTAAAATTATTTTTGAGAAATGAGAGAAATGTATGGATGTCAGAATGTCATGCTTTCACGAAATTAAGATGCTGAGCGAGCCTTTACGTGTAATATTGCATAGTAAGATTTACTTCTCGGCATTTTTCTGTTATGATAGAAATGAAAGCCCTAATTAGAAGACTATTCTTTTTCTGACCAGAAGACAATCTGAAGACTGTTTCGAATACCGCTGAGAGATATCATTATGTTGTAAAACCACTTCTTAAATAGCCTTGGTGCTTTGAAAAGGGACAATATACTTCAAAACAACCAAATATTCCATCTTGAAATTTAATCCAAAGCCTTCATGCTGCAACACAAAAATCTTTATCAGGGAGTACAATGGATCAGTGAGAGAGTGCTCATCTCTGGTGCAAAGGGTCCTGGTTTGATATCAGGCTAGACAACGTTATACCGGTAGTTCTCGAAGCTCACCTGTTTCCTCGTACACACTCATTCCCCTATTTTTTTTACAATCACTTACTTTCTTTAGTCATCCGTTTCTTTTAGCCAACAGAACAGGAAATAGTGAAATTAAACTAAAAATTTCATGTCTTTTCATAAGAATCTTTTCATTATAATAGCACGCATGCTGTTATTAGTCATAAATAGATACATTATTCTCTCTCATAATGAATATTAGATAGGATAGCATAAAATTAGCATAATTTTGACAATTTTCACATAAATAGACACTTGGATAAATTATAGAAAAGATTCCAGTTTTGAAATCGTTAGATAATATTAGAGAAACAGAAACTTTGTTTTGCCAGTAAAGTATATCATCATCGTAATCACCAACATCATTATAAGTATTCTGCCATCAACAACTAGTAGTCTCCCGTAAAATAAAGAAGCTTCTACTCACTACGATTCCTTGTTAATCTCTTCGTTTTGACTGAAAATTACCTTCTTTAAGATTGCATACCTCTTATATTTTCATCCTTTCACTGTCTTTCCTTATGGTTTATATAATTTCTAAGAGGACACTTTTTTTCTGAAATGATACCATAACCAGTTTTCTTTAATCTTTTTAACTGTATAAAGCACTGCTCTAGTTTTTTTCTAACTGTCTCTATCTTTGTCCATTGGTTTGTCAAATACAAGTATACAATACTTCGTTCAATTTAAGAAGTCTTCACAACGATCTCGCATCTTTTTTGTGAATTACTCAATAACAATAAAAGTATGAGAATTTCTGAAAGTGGGTCACTTAGTATTTACAAAATGCTAGGAAATAAACTAATACTTGTTTTAAAGACCTTCGATGTTAAATATCCAGGAAGTCGAGTATCAAAGAATTATGGCGCTTAAACCTTGCATATATATGTTTCTGGCCTATAAAAAAAAAAGTTTCAAAACGGTTGTTACTCGTAACTTATAAAATGGCATTTTGTAAAAACTATCTGTCTCACTTGCTACATATTTGATATTCTTTATTGCCTATAAATTTATCACTTAAATTCAAATAAGTGATTAGAAGCATAGAGAAGATCCATAAGAACAAATTATAGTCGGTTCTAGGATTTAAGTCCACAATATAGTCAAAGTTGTATGTGATCAATTATTAACATTCAAAGAGAGAAAATTGAAATTAAACCTTTCACATCCCAGGGTTACGCCTCTTTAGACCAACGAGATGGAAGATTCATGAAAGAATAATTGGTGGAATGAGAATGAGGAAGGAAATAGAAACACCTCAAGAAAATTCACGGATACCATGTTGTCCACCATAAACTCACTCAGGAATCAAATTAGGTACCGCTAGCGCCAGGGAACGAGTGCTCTAACAGTGAGCCGCTATACCCCCCATTGACATTCAAAACCTTTCACCCAAAACTGCAAGTTCATTTTAGATAAAGTTGCACTTAGCAGGTACTTATATCTATATCTATCTATTTATATATATGTATGTATGTCTGTGAAGAGTCCTATGAAAGAGCCACTTTGGAGATAACAAAATCTCTTGTATCCATTTAATTTATTCATTTCTAGAACAAAAAGCATTAACTTAAACTAGAAGCGTTCTTGAATGGGATTTTCTTTTAATAAAAGTCTGTTTCCTCATTTTCTTTCAAGAGAATAAGTCATTAATATGTAATTTGTCTTGCAAATACTGAGAAAGGAAGCGGACTTTAATTTCCGAACATTGTGAGTGCACTGCCGGATGCAATAACAATGCAGTGTCTCTGTGTATTCACAATCGTAAAAGAGGAAGGAAGGAAGTGAATTGTTGAGCGCAGAATGGAAAATGAAGCAAAAAAATAAATAAATAAAAAGAATGAGAAGTGAGTTGTGTGAAAAGTGGAAAGACTAATCATAGTTGTTGGGACAACAACAACAGCAAAAAGTAAAAACTAGAAGCAAGCCGAGATTGGAAGCAGCCCAAGAACTAAACAAATAAATATATCTTAGTGTCGGCCATGTGTGAGGCCTACAGTCCACTCTTGTGAAAAAAGATAACAAAGAGAATAGCTGAAAAGGACGAGAAATAATAAAGAAAGGAAGAGAAGACAAGATGATAGAACAGTGAAGATTTAAAAATGGAAACTAGAGTAGGTCACGAGAGGCTTATCTCCCGGTGAAATACTTCTGAGTGCTTCGTAAACATCATTTAGGTTTAAATTAATAAATTCTGTTATGCATTATATATTTTTTAAAAAGTAATATGTATATTCATGATCCCATATTTCAGTAGTTTCCTTGCGTGCTTTGGATGCACATAGTTACGGGTTCGATTTCTGATGAAAGTACTAAATTTTTTATGTCCCAAAATGGCGGAATAATTAAGATGATGCTCCAATTAATAAGTGTCAAACTCCAGCCTAAAAGCTTAGGAATGACAGCACAGAAAGCAACGTATTAAACACACTTCATCCACTTTTTATTTAAAAAGGTATACACACCAGCCATTTGTAAAAGCACATTAGAAAAGTCTCTCAGAAAAGCTTTTTGTTTACTCAATTGCTGAATATTAGTTTCGATAATATATATATATATATATATATATATATATATATATACATTTTAGGTAAATTCTATTTCTGTAGTTCTTCAAAACTATGAAGATTATTTGTTATAAGTTAAATAACGGGGCCGCGGTAGCTCAGTTGTAGAGCGTTCATCGCTGGTGCGTGCTGTTCTTGGTTCGATATCATCTCGTGCCAAGTAAACTTTGTGGTGGACAAACACCGTGTGCGTGAGTTTTCTCGGGGTTCTTCCGTTTCCTTCCACTTTATTCATTCCACTATCCCATTTATTTCTCATCATCACCGTCTCCTTTAGCCTAGCCGGCATACCGTGGGAAGTAAAACTGAAAGATTTTAAGTTACAAACTTCGTAATATAAAGGTTATGTGAACTTACAGGACGAATGTTATTTAATTTTCTTCTCTTATTGATGAGAAATAGATGTTTTATTTTTACTTCCTTCAGAGATTATGCAATGAAATGGACCTTCATCAAGAATGAATTATGACAGTATGATTTTTACTTTTCTAACTATGCTGATACGAGGCGGCTTCTTATACGAGCCGCAGTAACCCGAGTATACGACGAGTTTATTTTTTTCTTTCAAATTCGTCATTCGAAAAACATGGGGTCGTCTTACATTTGCAGATTAATATTTGGTAGCTAAGGTCAATGTGTTTACATTATGTAATAACTTCTATAGAACGTTCAAATATACTCTCATTATTGTAGTCAACGATGTTTTGATTTTAAATACGGCAAATAACGATTATGGAGGTAATAATGCATATGCCATAAACTACTACATTTGTTTCTATTTACTGTACCACATGTTACCGGTGTTTATTCTTTTACTATCACAATTTTGACAAACAATAGTAGGGATAATTTTATGATAGTTAGTGTTAACTTTCTTGGTGTATCTTAAGATATTTTAAGCCAACAAAACAATCTGTAATTTTGATTAATAATCTAAATTTGTTAAAAATCCTAAAATTTTTAAGAAGCGTCTTCACAATAGGGGGTTCGTCTAGTATTTAGTGTCGTCTTATAGTCGGAAAAATACAATTCAGTTAACGCGTTCTAGTTCAGTCGCATGTTTAAAGCGCGCGTCTTTAATGAGAGCGCAGAATATTTGGTGTTGACGCGCTGAAAAAATAGGGAAGCTACTTGGTCTAGGAGGTAATTTACATACTATAATATACTATAAATCACGCACATGAACGTTGTATTGCCGGTCAAACCTTCAGTTTAGCTTAGCTTATAGCATGCTTATAGTTTGCATACAACAAAACCAACTTTCTCCTCGAAGGTCATGGTCTACAGTCATTGTTTAGCTGAAGACAAGATAAATTTCCCTGATACGTTTTAGTGACAGTGGGAAGAAGTATATGTTGCCAACATTCTACACATTTGAATGGGCATTGATACTCTTTTAACAGTATTCCTCCTGATAGGAGAAGTTGGTTTAATTTGTTACTCTTCTTTAATAGTAAAAAGTGAAGAAGCATGCACGAATACAGCACAACACTCGAAAGACTAAATTTAAAGTTCGAGAAAGTTGGGTAGAGTCAATTCCCACTGCTTGTCAGTGAGTGTAAGTAACATGAGAAGTATTCGTTTCAGTAAAATATTGTGCACCAAACACTACCAGCTTAGCTATTTACTTAGAACCTCTCCACGTATCAGCAAATTCAATGAAAAAAGAGTGTCTTCAATTATATTACAACATTGAACATGAACAGTAAGAAAGTAGTGATCTGTGTTTTGTGGTGAGGAATATTTTTTACATTCTGATGGACGCGTGCGAGTGTTGAGTTTCTCAGCAGAAAACGGATATCATATGGAGTCATAACGATCATGAAATACAGTGGTGGTAGAATTCTTATTTGTGATAGTTTTCCTGGTGTACATGAAGTTTTCATGCAACAAAAGCAGACATCGGAATCTATATCCTAGCTGAAATATAATAATATGTAATTCAAAATATCACAGTTGGTTGATGTGGTAAAATAAAAAAAATAATATTCATATTTGATTTATCAATTGCTCACATAATTTACTACATAAGAAAAGAACAGAAAAGAGAAGAAATATAGTTATTAAAATTAATACGACACAGAATCTTTTCTTTATCTGGTATCAAATAGAAGAGAAAATGCTTTTTATAATTTTAAAGGGACTGCCAGGTAAAGAAAAGTCAACATCATTATGTTTTCGAGGTAAACTAAAATAAATTCATGCTGCTTGATAGAAAACAAAAGAGAAAATAAAATAATATTAATCAAGACTTAACTAATGTCTAAGAGAAAGTTATCGAATCACCGCATTTCTCATTTGAATAGTTCTTTTGCTGCTTTGATGTTAAAAATTAGAAACAAAAGAAATTTTACTTTTAAATTGAGAGAATGGCAGATAAAGAACTGCTCTTATTAATGTAAGACGAGTTTTATTTCATTTTAATATTTGGTTTCTTGTTTCTTCAAATTTAATACCAAACGCTTGGTGATTAGCTCTTCATGAATAATACCTTTGAGGAAGTGATACTACTTAGGTATTATCTCTTTCTTACAACTAGTCCCCTTGTAATAATTACCAATTTCAAGGTTTCAATTTCACAGATTTTTACAAATAAAGAAAAGACATTATTCTGCAAAATCATTTATTAAGCCTTTAGAGTTTCTGAGTGTACACGTTTGAAATGTATATAAAGAGAAAACCGCTTTAAGAAAATTACGATCATATTATTCTCGTAATGTTTTACATATATTTTTTTTACATGATATCAACAATTATAATATTTCCACACCATATAATTACATTCCATATTTAATAATCACATTTAAGGAGTGCACAGATCCTCAATTAGAAAGAGCAGAGAGTTCAAATATACGGCATCATATTGAGAAAAGACATCAAAACTCTTAAAATGTAAAATATATTAAAGGCCGAGGAATTAACTCTCGCACTCACAGGCATGCATAGATATGGTGCAGGAGTGGCCCATAGGTAACTTGCAAAGAAACTGGTGAATTTCTGGGGAATTGTATTAAAATTTCACTGAAGAAAAATAAACAGTAATCAAATACAATATTTCAACGATTAAAAGTCATCTGACGTAGCTACTGTCAGACAAGTCGTTTGTTGCCGTCTTACCCTCCGGTACGTACATAAAAACTGAGTTCACAATCTTTTCCTGCACAATATTGCTGTACGAAAGAAACTGGAGGAGCCAAAATGGAGGATGGCTGTGTCATTGGATGTAGCCTACTTTTTATCTGACGCGTTACGGTAATATTCAGACAGCTACGTATCGTGACAACTCTGGCAAAAGAGTATCAAGTTTTACCGCCAGTGTCAAAAGAGTATCTTGCGCAGATTCATGATCGCAGCTGGATATAGATGCGAGAAAAGTTCATGGTACATTCTTCAGTCCATTAAAGACTTGTAGCTTTATGCACCACAGTAAAACAGTATGTAGTCTCTTTCGTAGTTTGTGATTCCAAATGTCCACTGTATAAAGTTCTGTTCGCAATGTCTTTTTGAAAATTGGTTTGGTTGGATTTATAATCACAAACTCCAGGAACTTCTATTGGGTTTGAAAATTATTTTCTTTGACCAAGAGTAAGATTATGTAGGTATTTTGAGACTAACATCTTTTCGCGACCACAATCCTCCCGCCATATTTCGTTCATCTGTTTTGATACACAAACAAATTGGTCAACTTTAATATATCCATGGCCAAGCCCAAATATGATTTCCTTGTTCTATGTTCTATCATACTATCATATCTTTGTTGCCAGTCTCTCAAGGGAACTGTTTCCACACAATCAACTAGCATACTCACTTAAGTTAATTGCAATGATTGTATATCAACAGTCGTTTAACCACGCGTTACCAGGAAACTCCATATATAACGACACAAATGACAGAAGTTCCAGAGAAGGGTGACTAATGTTTAATCTAATGTGCTTACAACTGAAAAAGAGCTTCAATGCGTCTGGAAAATGTATGTGAAGAAACAAAAAGTAAGGTTTTAGTTTTGGCTGTGTTGATTTTTCACCTACAGAATTTGCCTACAGCACAAAGTTATGAAAAAAAAAAAAAACTAATTGCTTCTTAAAGTGAAAGCTTATTTTAATGTATACCCCTATAGATGTGCCGAGAGAAAGAAAACACTGTCATCAACACAAAACAGATGCAAAGTTGGATATACTTTTCATAAATATATTTTTTTCTATAGAACGCTTTTTCTCCTGTTTTCAAAGAATTTTTGTTAAGGTGGATGACCACCCGGAAGTCAGTACATATTTCAGCTCATTCCCTTAACTACTGCGCAATGAAACGTTAAATATTACAAATATTGTACTAGAAGATAGAGTTATGTTTCAGCTACAACACCGGACACTGATTCATTTGATTGTGTCTTCTGATATTGAAAAAGGTAACAAATAAAAGAAAATATTTGATTCGTTTTACAATGAGCACACAAAATGGCATTTGCTGTTAGATCTTACTAGAAATACTCATTTTTATTGTTTATTTGTATGTGTAACGTATGTTAAAGTAACAATCTTGTTACTTAATAGAAATACAGTTTGACCGTTTCTCGTGTTATGTTTCACATTTTATTTAAATATTAACTTACATTTAAGGAAATAGATTTTGAGAAGAAACTTGCGAAGAACGCCATAATGCGTTGTTGCCAAATTTGTACGTTTACAGTGATAGTCACATTTCATATAAAGCAATGAATTAAAAACACATTTCACAAAGTGCTTAGTTAATTAACTACAGTAAGTATAATGTAGTTAACAGTCACAGTTAATTAATTAATTATACTAAATATACTTTAGTATTTAATACTATAAGCCTGAGTAAGCCAACCTAATATCTTTCGTAAAACTGGACCATTTCGAAAATCCAGTGGAGGGTAATTGTCCTCCTTGCCTCACCATATGGGCGCCATTAATTCCATTGTTGTTATTTCTACATAACGAAATTTATTGTACCTTACTTTACATAACTTCTCTCTTACTTTGGTGCGAGTAGTCCCGATTTCGAATCCCGGTGCGCACAGTCGAAAAAGTGTAAACGTTTTTCAGGCTAGCCATCCTGAATGAGGTTTTCATCATTCACACCACACAAATGCCGGGATGATACCTAATATACAGGTCATAGGCAGCTTCTTTCCTTCTATTTCCTCGGATAGTGTGATCACCGAGGGACGTCATCCCTCATATGTGAAGGGCTAACATGGCCATAGATGCTGAAAGCCCAGAAATCTAAATCCTAATCCTACATAACTTCCTAACTGCCTAATAATGCTGGGTCAATACTCAAAGATATGTGCTCCTACTGGGGATCCAACCCAAAACCACGATTAAAAACGATTGTTGAGGAAAAGCATTTTTGTTCATTTATTTTCTGATGTGAACCATTCTGCATAACAACAACAATGGTTCTAAAATTTGATGAACAACAAATAATAAAACAACATCACAGCAAATTAACACCACCCATGCTGTAGGACATACACACAATATGCTGCGTTCTGGTATTTAATGTCAATGTAATTATTAACTGATAGCATCAAGTGTTTGTGAGAACACATTTCACTACGATTTAAACACATTTTTCAGAGGTAACATTTCGGTACAACACCGAATAAGTACTCACAGCCCTTCATGTAGTGGTGATATCCTTTATTTTCCCTGAGTACAGATTAACTCTAGAGAAACTTCATGGGACGGCATATTGATAATAAAGAAAAAAACTACCTATTATTATATTGTATACTAGAAATATCAGAAAAGAAAAAAAATAAAAGTTACACGACTAGAATGAAGAATAAAGGCTAAATAAAAATCAACGCGTAGAAGGAAGGAAAGACAGAATTTGAGGGGGAAAGAAAGTGAGAAAGAATCTCTTGTGGGGAAAAAATGAAGATAGAAAGAAGTGAAGATGCCTCAACTATCAGTAATGGGGGAAAATACGGGGCAAACAGGATATAGGAAAAGAGGCGGGGGCTGCTAACAGAGCCCCCTAATGGACTGCTCCCGGCTGAAATGTTGACTTAGAAGACGGGGTCGCGATTTCTTCTGTTAAACCACGAGATATTGAAAGGCTGCTGGCGTGGAAGAAGGAAAGGAATTCCAACGCTACAGAAACTCTTCGTCACGGAAAGGAGAAAGAGAGAATGAAAAGAAAATCAAGCAAAAAAAGATCTGGGAAAGGGAAGGGAGAGAAAAGACAAAATGGAAGAAAATTGAACAAAATGCAATAAGAATTTCACTTTTCGTAAGCTTCTCCTTGAAAGAACGATTGCTAATGACAATATATTGCAGTTCTTACAGAAAAGAACGATCATTGTTTACAGACGAAAATCAGTACGATTGAAGGCAACTAACATAAAAGTATAGGTATCTAAATTATCTCAATTCTCCTGCTACTTGCATATATGCAGCCAGTGTGTGTAGATATGTTTTGATATATTGGAATGTAGGGAAGAAAAACTTACACATTTTCTGTTATCTCTAACTATAATTACTTTCTGAACCATAGAATTGCAAATTTCATTAATTTACTTTCATGCTCCACACTAGCTCAAAACAAATAGAGATGAATTATGGAAAAGTAATAGATGAAAATGAAATGTGCGAGTGACGATACGAAATAAGAACATGTTTGTACTATTTCATAATTCCTAAAACATAAGAACTGGAATAGACATGCAAGCAGAAGATAAATACAAGGTATTCAGCAATTTATAAGCAAACTAAAAAAGTAAGGAAATTGTAACCCATTCTATACGTATTGCTCTTTTTTTTTTTTTTTTTTTACATTCACGCAGATCGTTTGTCATCAGAGAAATCTTACCGAATTATACTGTCTATTGATCTACTAGTTATGGAACAACGAGTTAGATGTAAAGACATACGACAGTCCAAGGATAGATCATAACTTGGGCTCCAAATTTACACTACACTAAGAAAAATTCGTCATCCTAATAGCGGTATATTGTACAAATATACGGAATCTACCAGTTTACTACGGAAATTTGTACGGAACATACCCGGTACGTTACCCATGTGATACATAAATACTGTTTTTTCTCCGCTTAGGTGTTACATCATGGCGTTGCACGATGTCTGACACCTAACAATCTTCCGTATATTACACACGTATACGTATGTTAGATAAGTCAGCTATATGTTATAAATGTCCTTCTGTATGTGAGATCCTGATCGCCTATACATTTCTTTGTTTCATACGGAAGGTACGAATAGATGGAACATTTGTACGGAAAGTATTATAAAACATGTTTTCAATTATACACTTGCTGAAGGATTTTACCTATAATGGTACGTTAAGTTCAAAAACTACAGGATTTACGTATGTAACCTACCGTTTTACGAAACATAGTTTTCTCTCTGTGTGGATAAAAGGGTACTCATCACCCAGGACACTATACTGCTTTTTGTAATAGATTCAACAATACGTGGACATTGTATAGCCCTCATTTATTAAATTCTGGAATTAACAATGAATGTAAGTTTTTGACTTTGGGTGTTTACTTTTAATTTTACACCTTTACACAACACGAAAGTTATAAATATCAGGATGTAATATTAACGTCCACTCCGAACCATGTCCAGGGCTTCAGTCGTTGCAGCTGATGGATGTCCAGATCTCATCCAAGATCAACCCTTCCAGTGTAGGCATTCCCCATCATACTATCTTGCCTCCAAGGATTACAAGACATGCTAATCCCGAAAATTTGACTTAAAAACTTCATGCTTTCAGCTCTTTATGGAACATCACGATTATATATGAAAGACAGAACATACTACTTCAAGTGGAATCCGAATAACTACATGCGCTTGTATCTGAGTCTTTTATTTTCTCATTGAGCTCGAACCCAAGACCACATATGTCGCAAAAATGATTGTTAGTTTTTACTGTCAGAACATACAAATTATATAAGAATAAACTTCTACATTATTACACGACGTAGTATGGAATTTTAATAAATACGAAGTTTATGCTTAAGTTATACAGGGTGTTTCAAAACAACACTGACAACATTTGGGAGGCGATTCCTGACACCAAGATAAGACAAAAAGTATAGACCAATCTGGGTGCACATGTGCTTCCTTTTGGAGTTATAGGCTGTCGAAAACATGCAAAAATGAACTTTAAAGGTGCATAGCTCCAAAACTATGGGACCTACACTACCGTGTCGTGACAAAACGCTGTAACTTTGGCGGAGCAGTTTTGCGAAAAAGAGCCGTAAAGTTTTCATCCGAAAATGTGATCTGTATCGTGTAGAACCAGTGTATCTTGACTTTGGAAACACGTGGTTACATGTAATGTTACGTAAATGCATGTTGTGTGATTAAATTTGGTGAAAATTGATTGGTTGACCATTATTGCCTAGTTACACTCTAAACTACAACACGTAAATCCAGGATGGATTTGATTCATTGATTGACTGGAATTTAATTTTTGTGCTAAGCTATCTAAACATACGAATGGCAAAAATAAATAATTTGATACCTAATATGAAAATAACATTAGGTTAATATATTTTATTTTTAATCTCATAAGTTACATTAAATCATGCACAATTGTTTGAAGGCATCCAGTTATTTTTCATTTGTGTAAGAAAACTTCAGGAAAAAATTAAGAATACGGCTTAAGAAAATCATATTGAAGAATGTATGTCAACTGTACAAATCAAATGGCAGAAAGTAAAACTGATGGTTTGTTTTTCTTACTGTGTCATATTATTGAAAATCAGAAATGTAAACAAGAATTAAGAGCAAAGATAGGAATGGCGATGAAAATATTTAGAAAGAAGAAAAGTGTATTTTTAGGAACTTTGAATAAAATGTTATATCAAAAATCATCAAATGTCTAGTAGACCAATATGCTGTTAGGAGTAGAAAGATTGAAATTACGAGAAAAACAATGAAAATCTCCACAGACTTTTTATATTCGAGTATAGATTGGTTGATTATGATTTAATGCGGACGTTAGCAGCGAGGCTATTTGTCCCCATTATAGTACTCGAGTTTAGAGAAAACGGAGAAACCTAGCTGGGTGAGATGGGGAGAAAGTTTTAGGAATAGTGATGGAGAAAAGAACAATTTTATAATGAAAACGAGTAAAATAAGCTAGGATTTTTTGGCTTCTTAGATTTATAGGCTTTCGGCATCTATGACCCTTTTAGCCCATCACGTTCGAGTGATGACGTATAGCGGCGAGCACACTATCCAGGGAAAGGAAGGAAGCAGCCTTATGTTAGGTACCACTCCGGTATTTGCTTGGTGTGTATGAGGAAAACCCAGGAAAACCTCATTCAGGATGGCTGGCCTGAAAAAGCTTTTTGCGCCTTTCCGACCGAGTGACCCCACCGGGAATCGAACTCGGAATCGAAGGCGAGGGCGTTAGCGATAAAAGAAGCTAGTTCAGCTATTATTTCAGAATGTATGATGCAAAGAAAAATAAGAAGGAATAGAAGATTAATATTGATGGATTACATTTGTACATCACGAAATAAACTAAGGACTGTACTGCGATTTTTCCCAGTGACTTTCCAATGATGATAAAAATATTTACGATGATGGTTATTGTTGGGTTTACATTTAATAGCTCTAACCTCTTGGCTTCTGGTAATTCTACGTCTGTCCATGTTATAACTTCAGAGCTCATGGTGGTGAGGACAAATATCTATATTCATAAAAAAAATCAACGTTTTCCCATATTAATTTACTGTTTATCTTCGTAAATGGCAATAACATTAAATACTCTGTCAGTTAACATAATGTATTTATAACCATTAGGACTATATGCCACAAATTTCTAAAAATACGTTACTTATTATGAAGCTGTGTAATATTTACAAGAGAAATACGTATTGTCGTAAAAAAAAATATCCTTCATTTTATTTTGACCTTTTCTGTCCAAAATTCACCCTTAGTTACTATTTAAACTGTATTTATCACGTTTTTATTATGTCCAATGAATTGATATAGAAATCTGCCTTTCCGTCACTTAGGAACCAGATCCTTCACATCACCATATGCATATCAGATCAGATTCTTCATCATCCAAAGTTTAATTGCTATCGGATGAGTTGGGTGAATGCTTTTATGTTTTCGAATTTATACCGACTTCAATAAAGCGTTTTATGTCATAAATCATGATATTCTTCTTACGAAATTTATCATTTTTAATTGTTCACATACTTTACGTATATTTATATAATCATACATATCTCTCGCGAACGCAAACATTCTGTATGCTACAGAAATGTCGACTTTGTTGTTCATTCAGGTGTTCCACAGATTGAAACTTAAAACCTTTACTGTTTCTACTATATTATATATTAAGGTAATGGCTGATCTCATATAATAAAGTCACAAAAGCTGTTACATGCAGATTATTTAAACTTTTACTGTGCCATAGGATGAGACAAGATCTCCATCAGTTCGCAAAATATTAACGTATTGGTGCAAAATAAACAAACTATCTTTAAAAATATTGAGAAGTGCCGTGTAATGACTGATACAAAAAGGAAAAAAAACTTGGAATTTGAATGTCATATAAGTAGCAAATAACTGCAAAAACTTGGCCTTATAACTGATCTTGGTGTGTCAATAAGATCAAATCTCGTTCGATACTAATCTGAATCAGATTGTAAATCGGGCTTCGTAATGAAATCTATGGTTCGTAATAAAACTGAGAAGCGAGTTCAAGAACACTAATGTGGTTAAAATGCAATGCTTAGTCATGTTTCAAACTTAATTGATAATCTGGCACATCAGTGCACAAAATATGTATACCGTCTAGAGTAAATTTAAAATTTGACTGTTCATAGGCGGCGAACCAAACACCTGAAACAAAATTTCACACGCTTTTATATAGCAGGTCAAGGTAAAAGAAAATGTTAAGCTTAATTTAGATCAGGATGAGTTCCGCTGGTGTTCTTCTGTTTCTTTCGAAAATTACAATTAGCGAAGGCGCGGTAAGGCCACTGTTTCAAGTCCTGGTGGGAGCTAAGTGATTCAGATTTCATGTTAAGCTGTGGGTTCACGCTTCATATAGCCTCGGTGTTCAATGGGACGTTAAACTTTAAATAAACTAACAAACTAAAATGCGATTCAAAATTTAACGTTTCGATTTCAAAAACCTACAACATAATATTTCACACGCTCATATAACAGGTAAGTTTGATCTTGATCAGATGAATTACATGTATGTTTTCTTTTCTTTTCAAAAATGTGACTTAAAATTTGAATACCCGTAGCTCAGGAATTGAAAAATTACATAACATAATATGTTACACTTTCATACACCGAGTGCTCACTGAATTGCGACCACTCCTCCTCACAAGAAAATATTATCACCAGTCGAGTTGATTACATAACCACCCCAACTGATAGTATTGCAGAGAAAGAACACATTCGAGGCAACATGTTGGCAGACAGCACACCCTGTTATAATTGAAGGTGGGCAGAATTTATCCGCATTCCAATAGGGCATGATTGTGGGTACCCGAGCAATAGGTACTTTAATAACCCAGACAGCAGTGTTGGTCCTATAAATCACGGTTTGTGCTACTTCTCTTGGACGGGCGTGTGCATGTGTGGCGACAGCAGCACGAAGCAATGGATCCCACGTGCATGATGCGTATTGTACAGGCAGGTTGGGGCGGTTTTATGGTTTGGGAGTGCTTCTGTTGGCACGGACTGAGGCCGTTGGTGTATATGAACCACAGCGAAACATCCGTTGTGTACCTGCAAAAGTCACGTACACCCTACAATGCAACACTTCTACAAACACGAAGACGTTATTTTCGAGGACGATTATGCACAGTGCCTAAAAGCCAACTTGAACCTGATTGGCTTAACTAACATTCCATGAAGCTGCAGTATATGAATTGGCCACCTAAGTCACCTGATCTTAATCCTATAGATGAGATGTTGCGGAGGGAGCTCTTCGCACCATGACTCCTGCACCAACATCTGTAGGCTCATTGTGGGATGCCATCAGGAATATACGGTGTCAGAACCCCGCGGAAACATATCAACAGCTATCAGAATCCATGTCACGCCGTGTCCAGACCGTCCACTGAGCAAAAACTGGCCCAATAAAGCATTAAGTACGTGGTCGCAATCCAGTAAGCACTCAGTGTATAACGGATTAAATTCTACTACTACGCTAAGTTTGATTCTAAGTGGACGAGTTTGGTATATGTAATTTCTTTTCGAAACTCTGACTCAAATACTCCGCCGATAACTCCGGAACAAAATGCCCGCACAATACACTTATAGAGCAGATCTATTTCTACTACCTTGTCAAGTTCTAGTTCTACCATTGGGTTTGATATATATTTCTTCTTTCTCTCTTCGAAAATGTGATTCAAAATTCGACCTTTGTCAGAGGCGAAGGTCTGTACAACATAATATTTGCACTCTTATATGACGAGTCAAATTCTACCACCATGCTAAGTTTGATCCCAATTAAATGGGTTAGGTTAAACTCGTATCATATATCATATAATGTCTTTGATTTTTCAAGGAAAAATCAAATGAAGAACGAAAATGTGATTTTACATATATATCGTCATTTCAAATTATTGACTGATTGGCGTTTAATGGGAACGTCAGAAGAGCGAGGTTATTTGTGCCCCGTCACAATCGTCGTTTCAAGAACGTTAGTTAATACCCTTAACATTGTGGGAAAACTTTCCTTCGCTAAGGTACTGACCAAAAACTTCATATATATATACGAAAAAAGAATTATAGTATCTTCTTAGTACAGAACAAATTGGAACAATCACAAGAGAAACACAAATACAGATGAAACAAAGTTTCCACTACTTTGTCAAAAAAAGAAAAAAAAAACTTCCACTTTTACTTTTTTGTTCTTTGCTTGTAGAATGTTTTCACAAGTTTCTCCTTGCTTCTAACATTGAGTGGAAGATGACGTAACCAATAGAGAGGAAGAAGAAAGAAGCAGATATTGAAACACACACTAAATTGGAAAAGGCCAAAGTGTTCAGCAGCTGACACAGACTATCCGCAACTGCAGCTTATGACATGAAGTTCCGTCCATTAGAAAGTGTTTCCAAAACTGTTAAAACTGTTCTTTTTTTAATTTCTTTTAACATTTGCTTTAGAATCAATGGTAGATTAACAAAAAAAAGTGAGTGGAAGAAATTGTGTCACTTAGGGGCACGGGGCAAATTCCCCCCTGAGTTTCAGAAATACATATTTTTTTATCTACTCCATACTAATATACTAATAAAGACGTGAAACTCTTATGTCGGTTTGGAGTCTTGCCTACTCCTTCACCCCAAGCAAAGGCTGAAATGAAGCTACTGTGTGGAAGTAGCCCATTCCAGATTGCTTTCATTGATATAAGAAAAGAACAACTGAACAACTAATGATTTTCCAGGAAATATGTAAAATCTTTGGATTGGATTGAATTTAAATTTAGTGTTTCTTTCAGCAACAAGGCTATATGAGATGTGTACCTACAGCTTAACGTTAGATTCGAACCACATGAGCTCCCGACTGAAATTGAACCCTTGTCTTCCACGCCAAAGGCGCTTATGGGTTTTAGAACTAGCTTTATTAGTAAAGAAAACATGTATTTTTTTAAAATGAGGTAAGCAGTATTAAGGGTCTTCACTACAGCGAAATTAAAATACCGCTAATTTTAGAGTTTTCTGTAATATCTTCAAAACAAATAAAAATTATTCAAAAAACAGAAAGGTAGTGAACTAGACAAAACGATTTTGTATGTTATACCGTTATCACTACTCATCTATCTACTTTCGATTTGCAACTGTAGATAGATTTAGCCAGAGCTTATTTCTTTAAAGGTGTCATTCCGGTATTCACATGAGAGTGTGGAATAGGAACGTGTATATCTGGATTCGAATACGTAACCACACGATACATAGATTAATCCTACATAATATTTAACTTAATTGGTTAGGTAATGTATTCTTCATTCTCGTCAGTATAAAATTTACTGTCTGTGGGTGCTAGTACAGAGCATTAAAGAAAGGAACCGGATACTCAAATTATTATTATTATTATTATTATTATTATTATTATCATTATTATTATTATTATTATTATTATTATTATTATTATTATTATTATTATTATTATTTATTTATTTATTTATTTATTTTATTGAGTTCCTGCTTACCCGGTTTGTTAGTACCCGCGAGATCGTATTCGTTTCGTAGTGCGTGGTCCCTGGTTAGACTCCCAATTGGATCATTAACATTTCCTGGTGTTGACCGTCATCACGAAGTGTCGTGGTGGATCATTGGTAGAGCGATCAACTCTGATATGTAGGGTCCCTGGTTCGATATACGCTGACGCATAGTCAGTGCATTTGCTTATATACGTATTTAGTACAAAACGATTTAAAGTATGTTCATGACTGTTTTCATTAAATTCGATTCAGTTCAACACATCTTTCTGATTTTCTTCATGAACAGCATATGAAAGAAATTTCAAGTAGGAAACAGTACCTCTGGCAACCCCATCATATGGTTGGCATCACTTGTAAACGAGGTAATTAGTTCGCAACTTTGCTGCATGCACAGATAAATCAAATGAGTAATACATAGATCTTCCCTTTGACAATTTTTGTCTCTAGAACAAGATTTACTATAAATAAATATTTATAAAATGAAGGGAATGTTGAACGAAATAAACATCCTTACTTACTACATCAAGGGTATAATTATTGATCTCTTCCAGGAACTATTGTTTGTGCATTCTGAGAAAGTATCAACACTTCAAAAATAAAATATTAAGTACTCTCATAATAAGGAAAAATAGTATTTAGAAATGTGGATTACATAATTAATTAAGTACTTCCAAGAATTTTCTTAGGGGGAAAATTTATGATTCCTGATATCAATTTTAACGATAGAGCTGTGCGGTACTATTAAAAAATTAAAATATCAACTTCAAGCTGGCAGTAGGGATACCTTAGGCAAATTAATGATATTACGTGGAACATGCTAATAAGATGCTACTCAAGATGTGACAGTAATAAGAGATAATGCTCTACCCTATATTACATATTTCAATCGTATTCAGTAATTGTATTAAATACAGAACTGAATATTTCATGAACATTTTCGGGAGAAGTTACCAAATGAGATAGAATAATTTGAATTACAAGTAAAACTATGAGTTGAATTCATGTGTCGAACTTATAGTATAATCGCTTCTTTCTTCTTAAAATGAAGACAAAAAAGAAATATTTAATATGGAGACTCATAGTTATCCCTCTTTAAACTAAGAAATAGATAATTAATGGAAGTGAATAGTAACGAAAAAAATAGTGGAAAAAGAATGTGAAAGAAAACTTGACAACTTCGAGAAAAGGCCGGGCACGATGTTGTCCGTCACAAACTCACATGGTGTGGGATCGAACCAGGGTTACTAACACCAGAGGTGACCGCTTTACCACGAAGGAACTGTCACCTCTCCAATCTAAAAATAAGTTCTCACTCAAAATTGGCATTGAATGAATGACACAACGTAAGTAATCTTTTTTTTTTTTCTTAGAACATAAATAATATAATTTGATATAACTATCAAAAATTGTCCTTTGATCACAAGTCAAGAGATGTTGAGCACATTCTGCTCTGGAAGTGAATGCCTAGGGACGTCACTATGTTGTTATCTGGTTCGGTACTCGAATCATTACATCGACACTCATGTTCCTCACTTTTATCTATGAATATTGGAATGATACCTTTAAAAAATATGTTGTGGCAAATTTTCTTTCAAATTTTTACTTCCATATTCAATAACGAGTACTTTCAGGTAAAATGGTTTGACAGCTGTAAACGGAACTCTTTGATGTAAATAATGAATAATAAATCATCATAATAGATTGAAAGAGCATACGTAGTGTATATTAATAATAGGCTTAATGATAGTGAGATTCTTAAATTAGGGCAGCATATCTTAAATATGATAATGAATTTAAACTATTGTGTGAAGTGGGGAGGGAATACACTTTATACGCCTTTATTGTCCATTGTCATACGTTTTAAATACGTTTTTAATGTTATCTTATTCGATCTTTTTAATGTTATTACAGAATAACAGGCGTGAAACTAAAGTAAACTGTGCCTCTCTACGGATTATATGTTTATAATTCTCGATATGTAATCACTAGAACATATTTTATTTTTTTCACTTATTTAATGGATTTCTAGATCGCAAGACCATTTACACTGTAATCACGGAAGATTATCAACAGTAAAACAATGTGGAAACAAAACGGAACAAGTTTGCAAGTGTCTATATTTAAAAGTACACCCCAGCATTTATCTGATAGAACTGAGGAAAAATCCTGTAAAAATTCAAGTTAGGTGAATCAGTTGCGAGTTTCGAATTCAGAACCTTTTGATTGCAAAGCAACAGTTATATTTACAGGCTCTAGGTAAGGGCTACCTACATGATTCTCACGAGATTAGGTCCTTTTATTATACTTCGGTACGTAATTTTAAGTACCTGAGTTTACCTGGAGGAAGGTTACTTCTCTCATACGAATCAAGGAATACACTGCACTAGAGATATCCTAATTCGCAATATCCTAAATTTCATCTTCATGCACCTACTTATTGAAAAATCATGAAGTGGGAAGCGGGTTAAATATCAAAATGAATTGGACTATTGGAAGTTACAGATTTTTTTTTTTTTTTTTTTTTTATGAACGGATACACTAATTGAGTGCTGGCAGTAACAGTGATATAACAAGTTACGTCTTATAGTGCTATTTCTTTTCTCTCGATGTAATTTTCATGCAAAAAACACCGCTGGTACCAAAATAAGTTATTGGGTGTGAATGTTGATAAATGTAACATCATGACTTTTACAAATCGTAAGAAACACTTTCCATATGCAATAAACAATACTGTTCTACCTGTTGTCAATATCATAAATGATTTAGGTGCAATGTAGAACTTGTGAAACTTACATTGACAACATAATATGTGAAACGAACAGAAATCTAGGGATCATTCTGAAAAATAATAGAGTTTAGTAAACCAGCTACTCTTTAAAAAATTTATCAAACCCATGTTCACTCCAAGCATAAACATGCAACTCTTGTAAGGAACTCAAACACAATAAGTAACTCCCTAAATATAGGTGGAAAAGTACAGTATTGAGGTATCTCATATACAATCGAGCAAATATTTTTTCTAGAACTGAAAACTATTTACTCATTTACAAGGAAACAATAATCCTTATAGAAAAAACATTATAAGATTTTATATTCTTATACCGCCACAAAATATTTTAATGGTAGACTACAATGAATTACTTTCGAGATTTCACTTAAACGTACCAAACAGAAAGGATACGCCTATATTAAAAAAAAAAAAAAGTAGGTAAGAACATATTAACATTTTCGCTCTTATGCTTATCTAGCTATGCAAATTCCTGCTTCTTGGCAGTTCAGTGACTTTTTAAAAGACATATATTAGGTAGTACAAAAACATAGACATGCAAAATATTGAGCAAATAAATCTTTAAATGATTTATTTTAAGACGAATACAACATTTAGTGGGTGGAATTGCTACAATATAGCTTCAAACAAATGCTTTTTCACTTATATGGATTTTTTACAATGAAAACATAATGTGGAAAAGGTGCAAAACTTGTTTATTATTAGGTAAAACTGATATAGTGTTCATTATTTGCTCTTCATCTATTGCTACAGAAAAGAAAGTAAAATGATTTTTTTTAAAATACAAAGCATTCATTTATGTTCGTCAGCAATGTACCACAAATCAAGAAAATTGACAACAGCTTTCAAAACCTTCAGAATTTAAACACTGGATGCCAAGCAAATAATATTTTCTTTTAGGCGAGAGTCTAAATAAGTTTTCCACACAACAGACAATCAATTACGAAATGTTTCTGAGAGAAATATTTCCATCCCAGCCTAATTTCAGGCTTCGTCCATTTGCATTAAGAGAGCACCCTGAGTCATGTTGTTAAATAATTTATCAACATGAGACTGAGTGCAATCACAATGGACTCACAGAAACGATTAGTAACATAGATATTCATATTGAGTAAATTGTAAATATATTAAGCATATATCATTAAGGTAAGTACTGTAATCGGTCATACAATCTGATATGTTCTATTTCAATAAATAAATAACTGTATTTTATCAAATTTATTAAACACAGTAGACTCACAAAAAGATCGCACCAAAAGCACAAAAGTAACGTGTAAAAGTATTCCTCATGTGCATCTTTGTAGGAAATTTCGTTTAAGAATATTGAATCTTTATGTCAAAGGACCTACTAATCCTTTAACCCAATTCCTTCGTAGTTCGAGATCGGGAGATCAGTGTCAGAAGCAAAGGCACGGTTTAACTTCCTCCATTCGCTTTTTGGTGTCACATAAAAACACACAACGAAGTTTAAGGAAAAAGTAAGTGGGTTCAGGAATCCTCAAAGAATCTCTGAAGAATGTCTGCTGAAAGCAGAAGGAAAGAAAACCTTACATTCCCATCTGGCGGAGAAGGGAAATCGGCACACTTCTAACTTTGGAGGATGGAGAAAAACCTTCTCTCGTAAATTGTGGCGGCTGCAGGTGGTTTTGTGATGGATGGCCCTTTCTTTGCAGTCCATCCATTGGCCAAGGCAGATCATTACAACATGACAAGTTTTTGCTACATACCACCAGTTTCAAAAACTCAAAAACGCCATGGACGTTGTTTGCCATTTGAAACTAGACAAAGTATCTAACTTATTATATGATTTTACAGGTTTAACAATAGTGGTGCAACCATTACCTTTGTCACTTCTGCAATCACGAAAAGTTATGATCTGGTGTACGAAACTTTCAATTACGTGTTTTTTTAAAAAATATCCGAAATCAATTACGAAAATAATATAAATCTTTTGAAAGCTAAATTGAAAGCAATGTATGGTTTTAAAACAAAAATAGGGCTAGCCTATAACAAATCAATCTTTCCAGAGGGAAAACACTCTATCTAAAGTAACTTTATGAGTTACTAATTGATTCAAAATGCTACTGCATTAGATAAGTCCTGTGGAAAACTGTTAAGAGTTTAAACCACAGAGATGACATATTTGGGAAGAAATTATAATAAGTAAAACAAAGTAACACTCTGTATTGATCTTTTTGATTTAAAAAGTTAAGTTTATTTTGTTAATATATATTTTTGTTAATACTTTAGATACTATGCTACTGAAGGAAATGTTTGTAGATTTATTTGAAGACAGTTTACTAAAATTTGGTTTTAAAATTTTTAACAAAAACAATGACGAAGTGGCAGAAAAATAGGAGTGAAAAGAAGAAAGTGGAAACCAGTTTGAACTTTGTCTGGGAAGAAACTGTATTCTTGAAGATATGATAGAAATTATGAAAGAAAGACAAAGAGGAAGGGAGGAAAATATTACAAGTTATGACTGGCATTAAAATAGATAGCTGCTACATGAAGACAGAAGAGTTAGATAAGAATCGTAGCGTAATTCTACGATTGGGAAGGAAATCTTTCGTTGATGGTAGAATGCTTACGATTATGATGATTACATATTATTTGCCAAATTCTTAAAATACACAAGTGAGAAGATGACCAAAATTTTAGAAAATATTTCTATTTCAGCGTTGAATGTACATGCAAGAAAGAGAACTACGTAAGGTTCTGATAGTTGGAATTCATTTGTTTCTCTGTGAAGAAAAGTTCATGCTATATGGAATGTAAGTTAAGTACAGTAAAATTATACATTAAGTTATAATTTTACGTTCCATGGTTATGTACTTTCGACTATAGGAGACGAACAAATAATACAAATAAATGATTATGAAAGAATAAGTGAAATGATAATGTGGGAGGAAACTTCAGAACCTCAAGAAAACCCATGAACGCAACGTTGTTCACACCGTCTCCTTTAGCCTAACCGGCATATCCGGATTTCATTTCATTTTTACAGGACATTAGTTAATTACTGTTGAACATCTGGGTAGAAAACCACGCTGACTTAGTAAAATAAGTGTGAATGTATTTTATCTGAATATTAATTTCAAATATCTTGACGGGGGCTAAAAATTAATGAACTAGACTGTAACTTTTTTATATCAATATTATTTACTTTGGGGAATTGGACAAGCATTAGCAACTTTCCTTGTAGTTGGAATGAGGACTGTGTAATTACTGGCTGATAGTTGAGTTTTATAGATTCAAACTGAGAAAAAAAGGTTATCCAATGTACTATTTGTTGTATAAAGTGCTTTGTACACTAAAAAAGTTTTTGCATTTAGTTTGAAGCGAAACAACTTTAACTTTTACCAGTGTGACTTTCCTTACGAGCCGTCTCTGACATTTACATATCCTACTAGATAGTGTAAATGAATATTATATTTGATATTAACTGCTTTATAATTTGTGTCTTGCACTCATATTGGTTGGTAAATATCGTCATTAGATGGACATATCTTTTGTATTTTGTTTTGAAAATTAAATCTACAACTTCAACTATCAATATACTTAACCTTCTATCCACATATCATCGCTCGGTTAAGTTGTTTTCGTACCTTGTATTTTGACCATGAGTTACTTTGCTGTCTTCACAATATATCCCCACCTCTGTCGGAACTCATGTCAAGTAATGATTGATCACACCAAACATAGATACTGATGAGAGATTGCTACTGCATGTGTGACACGAAACATTTGTGCATAACAATTGTTGAATATTGAGGCTTCAACTCAGGCTTAATAATTCGGTTGTAGGATGTGAACGGGATTAGTTTTCATGTTTCGTTGTGAAAACTAATGATAACAATGAATACTTTCATATTGTTTCGCAAGCAACTTAAAGTAGGAAAGAAACTTACAGTAGATCACACACTAAAACACACTTCGAAATTATTGTAAGTTTTTTTTTTTTTATGTTTTCTTTTTCCAACGAAATTTCATAGTTAACTTACAGTTCCTTTTCTTTCTTAGTCCTTCGATCTTCAAATAATTATTTTTATTTCCTTTGCTTCTCAGGTTTTCCTCAGGTTTGCTGATAGTACATTAATTTTCGGTTCAAATTCTAACAAAAGCCATATTATTTAGAAAGAGAATACTTTTTTTTTTTTTTTTACTGAAGTATCATGTTCTCTCTACTCTTCTTTCCATTTCTTCTAAACTAAACTAAATTTCAATACATAAATCAAGCTGGTGAGGACAACTTCTTTTGTCGTTTTTCTCTGTTTTAGTTTTTACCTGTTGATTAAATTTATATAATCTCCATGTATACGTTTCTTACGATTCTTTGATATTTTAATTTCCTTGTAATTTCACTTTTTTATGATCATTTTTAAAAAAATATTATAATTTCCTATAACATTTTTCAAAACATTTCCGTTATTTCTGTATTTAAATTAGTAATCAGTGTCGTAGGGAATGAAATGAAAGATCTTTCAATTTAACGTCCCACTATTATACCCTTTAGGCTAAGGCAAACGTTGATTAAAGCAAGTGAATAATCAGGAAGAATTCGTGGAATGAGAAAGTGGGAAGAAACGAGAGTATTTCGAGAAAACACATGGACACGATGTTGTCCACCACAAATTTACTTGGCCGAGGCTCGAACCAGGGATTTCACACACTAGAAGTGAGCACTCTACCACTGAGCCTCCGTAGTTCTCATATGCTTGGGATATGAGAAAGTATATACCTGATATACTTGAGGTATGAGAGGGTATAAAAAGCCTAGAGTATTGTTATTGTTTGACATCAGTTTAACATCATATATTTTTTGGTTAAACCTCAAAAAATATTGGTGACATTGAAACCTCACATACTTGGGGTATGAGAGGGTATATAATACTAAACGCTTCAATTATTAGCATAGTTAAAGTAAGTTTCCAGTTATCCTCTTTACTGTCTTTACCAGAGTTGGTTTGTTTTGCTATATATTCTTCACTTCAATATTCAAAGGATAATTTGTTTTCGGCAAGTGTCATCAGTTCGGTAGTTTTCAATTCCCATATTTTTTCAACCTTGATTTTATTATCCAAAGATAACACCATTACTTATTTTTTTTAACGTTCCAGGACTGCATTAGAACACTATTTCCCTCAATTTTAGATAAGTGAACAGTAAATGCCTTAAGAGGCCTAATCACTGTGAAATTAAATTACCGCTAATTTTACAGTAATCATGTCATATCTTCAAATAGATAAAAGGTAATCGAAATGTGGAACAAGAGCGCGCTTGACAATATTATTTTCCATGAGGTACCGTTATCACGAGTCAACTAGTAGCTTTGCGTTTGCAGCCATTTAGACACGCGAAAATAAATAATGATTTTCTAAATGGCTAGAAATCGATATTGTCTAGAGAGCTCTTGTTCCACTTTTCGATTTTCTTTTATCTATTTTAAGATATCACATAATTACTTAAAATTAAAGGTATTTTAATTTCGCCGTGATGGGACCTCTTAACAGCAATTTCTAGAAGAATAAAAGTCAATATTAACATTGTCATTGATGTTAAATCACATTTGTGTCATTCAGCTCAAATACATCCACACTATTGTGATCAGTAGCACATCACGTCATTTACCGGCCCTCGCACTGGTCTAGTTGCTATCGCATGTACCTTTGATGCATGGAGCTTGACTTCGATTCTCGATGGGAGAGTCCTGTACTTTGAACGCATTACAGTTGTTCAAATTCTGCCTTAAACTGTAGGTCCATGTCTCATATAGCCTTAGTGCTGAAAAGGAACGCTAAATTCCAGCCAATCAATCCTGATCCACTTGTGTATAAGTACGAACTTTACACTATAATAAATTATTTAAGATTTGTTCATTGTCCCTAGCTTTCACTAATTGTTCTCAACATTTTAGGTAAATTTCATTCCATTTAGTATCAATATAAGTGTGATATAAAATCGTTTTAAATAAGAAAATTAATTTTGCACTTTAATGCGTATTAGATGTATTTCATGATACAACAAAATATTGAAGACGAAATATTTCATGGCTAAGATGTGTGGGATAAGTGCATATAGCCATCTTGACCCAACTACTTAGCAAGTTGCTAAACTTTAGACTCCTTTACCTACCCCATGCAGTAATATTATTTATATCATCTCAGATAATGTGATAGTAACATTTAAAAATAGTTAGGATCCCGAACTTTAAAAAGAAATCTTAAATAACGACTTTGCTGTTTCGTAGAAAGCATGTTTTGATTATAAAACAGCTGAGTTCTCCGACAGAAAGTTCCCCTTGCTCTCCTATAATTTTCTCTAGATAGATTGAGCCTTAAATTCAGTTTGTTTATTAGAAGGAAAGCATTTTCATAAAAGAACTATATGAATAATTCGTTTATATTTCCTTAGTATCCACTAATAACATACATTAACCAAAACATTTTTCCCTCTTATATACGAGACAGAGCATATGTATCAATACGAAAGTAGGAAAGAACGAATGGAAATTTAGAGAGAAGGTATTTTCGACGAGGAAAAAATGAAGAGAAGTAGAATCGAATTAAGAATTGAATTTCTTTACTAAGAACAGTCGCTGGATATTGAATTTCCTGCGGAAGTTGAATCAACTGAAAAAGATGGGAAGCACAAGTCTGTCTTGGGAGGGAGAGAGGTAGATGGGGGGAGGGGGCGGAGAGAAATCGAAAAACGGAAGTTGGCGACGACTAACGAAGTGAACACAGAAAAAAACACACTCATATACGTGATTTAATACCAAAAAAGAGGAAGAAATATGCAATCCAGTTTATTTGTTCATATTTTGTATATAAAAAAGAAGAATCGATAAAATATCAGTTGGGAAATACCTGAGCAACATTCGATTTGTATTACATATAGTTTGCTTCCCTATTTCAGTCGAAAGATTCACAATCTTGAAAGCATGTTAGTACTGAGTTGTAAACTTAGATAAAAATATTTTTTTGTTATTTCTCTGTCTTCCATGATAATTACAAGGAATGTTGTTGCATTTATTTTATTTTTAAAGAATGAAAAAATTTCTTAAATGAATTGAAGTAAAAAAAATCGACTTTGAGATTTCGAAGTAGTTACATAGGTAGACCCGGTAAAGAGAATTATGGATGATCTGTGCACATGATGTACAGTCCAACAAACCCTTGGATAGGTCGTGGTTAGATGTGAAACTACAGTGAAAACATCCTCGTAATCAGAGTTACCAACTGCAAAAAATAAAATTAAAAAAATCACTGGTTGTACCTGAATGCAATACAATTTGGTGTTCCCACAGCTATTTTGAATATTCCCACTGAATAATCTTCCTTGAGAAAATAGACAATACATGTAACTAACAGCTGATCTAATGCTCTATGAAATTTGCGAGATGTATGAATTCATCTGACCACTTGAAAAATCAGAGATATTACTGGCTAGATATCTCTTTAAATTTGAACTCTATATCCTCCCGAAAAGGAGCCAATACCCAAACATCTAAATGAAAGATCTATCATTCTATCCATTTAAATGTTAAAGATTAGGAAAACTGAGATATCAGGAAGTTCAGAGTTATTCAAAACGAATATACGTATTTCAAGTAGGTATATTTTAAACAAAAGTAGTATGATTGAAAATGTTCACATTAACTTAAGAATGTATAATGTTTATCTACAAGTATTCAATTGATCCTTCACCATTAACACCAACAAAACAAAGCGGTGTTCGAACTCGGGCAAAGATATCCATCATCAAGGACGCAGCAGCAATAATGACCCGATTTTTCGTTTCATCCACGTCTTTTGGTAATACTTCTACATGGACGTATTCTTAATGTATTCCCAATGCTAGAAGCCACATGGAACACAGACATACCTGCAGTTGCACTTGGCAAACTCGACAACACAAAACGCCTTTCGCTACTGAGTCGACATTTTCACTCGGACTGAAATTGGAAAAGGCAAAATGCACTGCACAATCGGCTTGGCGGAACTGGGCATTATTATCTCTCGCCAGGAAGCGCCGCGCTGTTCGGTGATCAGCAGATCTAGGATTTATCGTATAAAACACATATCTTTATTTTCCAAATTACCACTGAAATTGAGTTAGATCTTCACGAATAATGATGTTCGCAGTGATGTAAGATATACTTAATTGTCCATACTTCTCCATATACTTACCCTTACTTCATATTTTTACATATTTAAGAGAAATCTACTCACTTGTGCATATATCGATTTTTTCGGCTAGGCCCTTCAAGCAAAGTATATTCATATATTGTGTCACCATCGTAACTTAAGTCTTTCCGAGATACGAACAATTTTAGATTTTCGAATTTTCAACAATAACTTCGAAATTCGAAGGAATTTGAAATTGATTTTGTGGTCAAAGTTATTTTTGGATATGAAGTACCTTTAGTATAAACATCACAGAAATCCGTCTAAGGGCACTTTTCACCCCTTTATCCGGCTATACACTTTGAAATGTTAGTTTCTTTCTATAAACTCCACAATTTATAAAAACTTCATAAGTTTAATTTGTAGAGACAATATAATTATTCTTGCTTAGCAAGTAATGGAATGCCCCCAAATTTCTACATATTCGATTAACGATTAACTAATATTTTAATCTACCCCAGCCTAGTTATTAGACCGTAACAATATTTTGCCAAATTTAGTCGATATGTATGTACACAATAAACCAGTTATTAGTACATGTAAATTCTAGCCTTGGTGATTAGTATTTTCGGCAGCATACTGGTTTGAAATATGTATATTTCTTTCAAATCACCCTTTATTAGGCTATAGGGCCTACACATACAGTGATATGAATCAAATTACTTGGATCAAACGCAGGGGTGCTCGAAGAAAATTTTCTAGGGGGAGGCTCATCTCCATGTTTTCTATATTACGTCTGGTATTTAATATACGTAGTTTCCTATATTACATATGCATTTTCGTGGGTCAGGAGGGGGCGGGCCTCACCCTGCCCTCCCCTTAGGGGGCCCATGGTCAGACGTAAAATTGTTTTATCCTACTTATAAAAGCGAAACTTCTCAGTCCTTCATTCTGTGCGTCACCATAATTCCTGCCTGACGTCTGCAGATGTCACTAGTGTGCAGAATTGGTCGATTTAAAACTATTGTGACGATTTAATTGCAAGTGAAAACCTGTATTGTTTCAACTTATTATTTCAAAACAGGACAACAGTAGTAACCATATTTAGATTTGAGCATTAGTATTTGTCACTGCAGGTTAGTTTGTAGGCGAACTATTAAAAAAATGGTTAAATGTAAACAATTAGAGCTCTTAATTAAGCACGATTTTAATTTATAGTGTGCGGTTGGCAGAAGGCTTGGGCAAAACTACTTAGTACTCATAATTATAATGACAGATTGTCTACGACTGAATAGAGTGGAAATTTGTTAATTTCTGGTAGGATCAGTCTCTTATTCGTACCATACTTGTTGGAGGAGTAAATGATTGAAGAGATCCACATTCATATATCTACTGGAGCCCGAGGTGGCATAGTAGAAGGCGTACAGCTCTGATGCGTGGGATCCCTGGTTCCATCCCAGCTCGCGCTAAGTCAGCTTTGTGATGGGTAAACACCGTGTCCGTGGGTTTTCAATGGATTCTCGCGTTTCTTCCCACTTTCTTCAATCTACAATTTCAATCATTATCACCGCCTCCTTTAGCCTAAACGACATAACCATGAGACGTAAAATTGAAAGATTTATTTTTTTCAATATACTGTACTTTCCATCAATATTCGCCTCTCCTTTTTAGCTCTCTCTTTGATTTTGGTTTTCTTACGTTAGATTTTTGTAACAATTCTATTATTTGTTGGCAATTCTAAAAATTCATTTGCTTAGTAGATAAACAAGGGAACGCTACGACTCTAAGCAAAGAAAGTATTAGACTGGTTAAGAAGATTTTCAAAATTGGATATTAGGAAACACCCCAGTTAGTGTTAACTCTCAAGTGAGTATAAAGTGAGCTAGCTTCGTGTTTACTGCTTTTCTTTATGAGTGTTGTCTTATCATTCAAATATACACTTTTTTGGTTGTATGTTGCTTTGTATTTAGGAAAAAATTGTCTCTAAAGATAGAGACAGGTACCCATTACGCAAACAAATGCAAATCCGCAAACACAGAATGAAATCGAGCATCAAAAATATCGTTTTAAAATCAATATTTTCTACCAACTGGTGTGACATTATTCGTCCTTGAATTCCTTCATCCTGTATTATAAAAAAGAAACAACTCAATTGTCAGCTTCTTTTGTCAAGAAGTACGACCTTTGCGTGACCAAAACATATAATTTACACTTCATGTAGACAGTACGAACACATTTATCACTAATATCATGGAAGAAATTTTCCCATTTTCACCAAATGATGGAATGGCTTAAAAAAAAAAAAAAAAAAAAAAAAAAGTTCACGGCAGCTAGTACATACAATAAAGTACAAAAAAAACTACGTTTGTTCATTATGATTTGCCCATTCTCTGTTTGCCTCAATCAACGTAACAAAGAATCAGCTAGGCGAAGTGTCTTTTTAGGAATGAAGACAATCGATTAAGTTGATGATAAGTCGCTTTCCGTTGCGGTACAGATATCTTTTTCACATTAGTTTTCTACTTTTGTTGGGGAAGCACAATTAAAGGACATTGTGTAAAGTTTTTAAATTTGATGCAGGTACGGAAATTACAGTAAACTATGTTGGAAAAATGCAAAGTGGTTGCGGACTAGTACAACATCGAATTCAAAACACCAATGCTGAATGAATCCGAGAATCACTACAGGCTACAGTTTAAGAAATGCTGATGTATGGGATCTTTAAAATTCGCTTCCTTTGTTAAGATAAGATAAAAGTGATGTAAAGAAAGAAAATTTAGCTTTAAAAAAATAAGTGAAAGGAGTGCGTAGTATTGATAATTGGATATAATATTATCGTTGAAACATTTGGAGATTTAATGAATAAATTATTTCTAAAGACGAATAGTAAGTATATAAAAGTTTTATTTATTTAGTTTTATATTTTTAGTTTTCATTTTTTTCAGTTTTAGACGAAAACTAAAAAATGTTAAATGTAAGCTGTTAGCGAAAGAAAAACATAAAATTTTGATAATGTAGTAGTTACCTACATTAAGAAAGGTAAAAATATAAAATATTGAAAATTTTAATAATTAATGCCTACGTTTGAAACAGTCCTTTTCTATTTCTGTTTTTGCGGAGATATCTTGACCCTTAATGTTCAACATGAATAGTATACACTTTTTAATACTAAAAAAGTTGCCTTCTGAAAAGTTGCTATTCTGTTTTCTCGCACTTTTCTGCAATCTTATATACGAATAACGCTGAATATATTTTTGACAGCTATTCAAAACCAAACAATAAAGCCATTTAAAATGAAATTTTGAAAATAGTACTTGCATCGACCTGGAACCATCGACCTTTATCAGTTAGCATAATTAAAATGCTTATCCTAAGGTGGGGAGAAGGGCTTCAGATATAGAATATCTCACGGGTCTCTATATACTCTGTACTTGGACCAGCATTTTCAAAAATTTCGCTTGTAAAGGAGTCAACTTATATATTTCTAATTTCCTGATTTGTATTCATAAAATGGAGAAAGTGGAAAACATATTTATGAAATGTATTTTTGAACATATTTATACTTGGATTGACCTAGGGTTTTATATTTCAGATTGATTGAAATGCATGTGTTACGAGAGAAAGAAGTTTACATTTTTTGCAAAAGAATAAGTGCTGAAGTGTTAAAAATGAAATTTTGAACACATTTAACATCATCTTAGATTAAGCTCTCTTTTAAATAATTTCATTTCGATTCAAATATTAATCCAAAGGAAGAGGGATTTCAAATTTACATTTTAAATACATTTAATATATATATATTTATTTCAAATACATAACTTAACATAAATCTAATTTTCCTGTGCGAAGAAGGCAATAATTCTATAAACGGATGCTCATAAATTTACGGAAACGCTTTAAATGGTCGCATAATTAAACATTTCTGCCATTTTCTAGAGATAGTTTTGATACACCATTGCCTTTACATTATTGTTTGAGAAAGTCGGTTACAAAGATAATCAAGTTAAACATTAAACGGACACATTAGTAAATACTGTGAATATAAACTATAATAATTTAAACATATAACTGTTTCACTTGCACCTAAGGAACTTTGTAACTAATTTCCCAACGTTACTAACGATGCTATCTGCATGGTGTTGCATATTCAAATGTCTTCTTTAGTAATCGCATCTTGGCTGGCTCCGTTGTTAGCTGCTATCTGCATGAGAGGGGACACCAGCCATTGTCTGCGTTTATCTCTTTCCTCTCGTGAGTGTCACTTGCAGAGGAAGGCAAAAGACTTACACTGATGGGAGACCTGTTGCCAAACAAACCTACGAAATCCACAGCCATAAATAAGAAGACAGGAAAGGAAACACTTGTTAAGAAGGCTGCAACTGTTAAATAACGGGGATGAACGGGAAAATAAACAAATAAGCTGGTAAAAAGACCCAAACATATTAATGAATACCGGAAAATATCAACAGGTGACACGATTGGTGTAAGACTGTTCTGTAATGCATTGGGTAATGGCATTACAGATTCAACGCCCCGCTGTGCACCATTATTACCTTACTAATCGCCAGTGGTCAAATTGAGAATAACCTATACCACTATTGCCATTTTTTCAAGGTACGAGCTAAATCAAGCTATTTTTAAAATCTATAGAAAGGTGCTATTTAAAAAAATGCATTAAATGAAGTTAACAGTTACAAAAAAATTAGCACAGTTATGTCACATTATTAAAGCTTACAAAAGAAATCATTCTGCATGAAATAACCTTGTGTGGAGTCAGCGAGAGGAAAGGGGGACTACCTCGAAAAAACCTACGGACACGATGGTGTCCACCACAAACGTACTTGGCCGGGGATCGAACTAAGGACCCCACGCAATAGGTGTAAGAGATCTACCACTGAGCCACTATGCCCCCTCAAATGAGGTGGTTTAGAAAATCATCCTGGGCGTAGGGCATGCTACAATCATTGTTCTGGAAGTTTATTATTGTCATACTGGGTTCATTTCTCATGTGAAGTAATACTACGAAGCATGGAAATTTTCTGGTTATTCTTTACAGTCAGAGAATTGTACATCCCCAGACGGTGATTTTTGTTGGCTGGTTTCAGCTCATAGGCACCAATGACTAAAACTTCTTCACCCCGCCGATTGCATGGAGCCGCTGCCGAACGACAGTGATACAGTGTATGCCTAAGCTATCTGAGTGGCACGAATAGTTTTCTGAAAATCAACTTCGACGATGTTCCTGAAGAGTTCATCCGAACATCGTCATTCCCCACGGGAATCATTTTGTAATGCAGTATTACCGGAACGAAATTTGCCAAATCAACGGCATATGGTACGTTCATTCACCATTTCTGACTCAAATGCACTGTTAACGTTGTTTGTAGCTTCTGCTTAGAGGTTTCTGTTCGACAATGCACTGCCTCATGATTGTTTGGGTACTTTATCATTTTTTTTTGAATGGGTACAGGGTTTGTGACTTAGGCGGATGAACTTAGTTCATCCTTCTGTTGTGCTGCTGAGGTATTTCTCACCAACTGTCAACGGGGATATTTCATTCACACTAACAGAATACTGACAAAGTTTTGATTGGTTAGTCGAATTGAAGTGTGGTATCCCTTTGAGCATCGAGGCTATATGAGACGTAGATGTATGGTTTAAGGTGGAATCCAAAGTACAGGAATGAGTTCAATGCTCTGCAATCGGAAATCGAACTCAGGACCCCGTGCATCAAAGTCCCGAGCACTAAACTACTAGACCTGCGGGGAAGGTTGACAAAGTTTTACTTCTGTAACGATGTTCCTTTATATTTTTTAGAGTAAATTAATAAACTAATTATCCTAATAATAACCAAGCTCGTATCTGCTACGTCTAGTACCAAGAGCGAGGGGTCAAATTTGCCCGCTCTTTTCCAGAATGGTTGAATTTAACTATATCTATTGAATTTAACATTTTAAATTGTGCTAATACCTGAAAGCTTTGAAGTACTTCTATATTACATTTATCGTATATGTTTACATACGTAGCATTGTTTACAATATTAAAGCACGAGGATGTGATATATTATTCTACAATCTGAATTTCGGCTTTGTCTTGGCGGTATAAGTATATACTTACTTCCACTTTTAGAATAAAATTTTATCACGCTTTTGCAAGCTTCATTGTTTAAATAAGAGACAGAAGTAACAACTTAAAAAAGAAAAAAATATATATATGTTTTGAAATAAAAAGAAATCTTTGCGAAAACCATCTAGTATCAACGGAATTTCAAATCTGCACGCAACAAAAGAATTATTTTCCTTATAGAAAATCAACAAATTATACTATAAATATAAAACTAAGAGAAGTGTATGTGCATTATATTCAAACGAATAATGTAGGCTTAAAAAATCAAAATATCTTAGGAAATACTTTATCGTGCAAAAAACTGAAAACTTGAACGTTTGGGCAAAGTTGATCCCATCCCCCATAATATTTCTAGTGTTAATAAAAATAAGTAAATATTTTTGTTTACAAGATCAAGGGAAATAAGAAATGGAGTACTAAGATGAAAAATAGAGAAAATGGCGAATTGATAATTTCAGAAGAATAACGGGAACATTTGAAACAAATCTATGCATACAATACTAAACCACTACCAAGTCTCGTATATTAGCTGCTAATCACGTCCTCCAGAGATAAAAATATTATATTTATTTGATTTTTAATCTAATTCTGATAGAATAAAAGTGCCCAAGGTTTCTAAAGAACAGAGTTCTAGAGACGTTACACAAATGGCGTGTGTGTGTCTGATAGTTATGAATTATAGTCTGCAAAACATGAAATGTTAACGAGGATAGTTGTAACATTTCACCGCTCGAGGTACGGAGATTGAACAGTGGCAATTTGCAATCTCTAAATATACATGGTTATCTTCCATTTAACAGTCTATGGGGACATATCTGCGCAGGAGAGCATGAAAACTTTAGCGCCATGAGTGGAGGTCTTATAAATGGGTCAATATGGAATTAAACACAGCTATTACAAACACCACAAAGCACGATACGGTATTACAGAATACACCTACGGGATTAATCTGAGGATAGCATCTCGTACTATGTTTTTTCTTATTCTTTGCTGTTCCTTTGGGAGGATTCTTGTAAATAAATTATATGTTCGTGCAGACGAGAAAGGAAGAAATGGGAGATTAGTAACCGTTTCACACCTTCCCAATCGACCCTTCTTCAAATCTTACCAAATAAAAGTAAAAAAATAAAAAATAAACTCGACGCTACCACGCCCTGTGTATCATTTTCACACTGAGCCGCAAGATGGCTTTGTAATTACAAGACTCAACTGAAGACATAGAGGGCAGTTCACGTGGAAACAATAAGAAATTTCTGTTGCAGCAACAAAAGAGTTGGGCGGGAGGAAAAACTGACGTTAAGATTACATGATTCACGGTGAATACCGTTCTCTTCACGTAATCTGCTTCGTCCAATGATAATTCATTATACTATTTCTTTTATGTTAACGTTCGAAATGTTATAATTACAGGTACAAAGTGGTCTATTATGATGGTCTCACCAATTCATCAAATTCGGATCTCAACGCTTCAGTTATTGGAAGATTAAAGTGAGAAACCACGCCACACTTTTTCTTACATGGAAATATGATACAGCACTTTATAACAAAATGTTATGCGTAACATGTTAAATATCTTATTAAATGCATGTATAACCTATGGAAGTATTAGTTTCTTTGTCTGAAAATTACGATTGTAATTAAATGTTTTTCCACGTGAATATCATGTGTTTTAATCTTCAGAAGTAGCGCTCAGTGGTAGAGCATTCACCTCTGGTACATAGGGCACTTAGTTCGATAGCAGGTCACACCAAATGGGTTTTGTGGTGGACAAACACCGTGTGCGCGAGTTTTCTCGGGGTTCTCCTGTTTCCTCCCATTTTCTTAATTCCACTGTTTCCTTCATTTCTCATCATTACTGTCTCCTTTAGCATAGCCAGCATAACCGTAGGATGTAAAACTTAAAGATTTCACTTTTCTTCACAAGTAGTGTGTCACTGTTAGGAGTGTGTGTATTATTGTTAGAGGTATACAGGATGTTCATTTATTATGTATCCAAAATCTACTGGTGAAATCATCACACCTAAACAATAAAAAAAATTCCAAATGAATATAAGACAAAAAACGCGTTGTCTCAAAGTTACGAGAGGCCGAAATCGCGACAATTGTAACTTTGAGGCTGCCTAGCTCGAAAACTATAAGAGATATCAAATGTGCTTAAAGAACTATTAGAGGAACTAGTACACTTCCTATCTCAATACCTATGTTTCAGAGTTGGATTGTTCCGGCGCACATGGTTTTAGAGAGAGAGGTAGCAGAGCGGAACCTAAACCACAGCTCCCTCTATAAAATACGTTGCGCCGATACATCTCAACACTGAAACATGGTTATTCAGATAGACAGTGTACTAGTTCCTCTAATATCTCCCATAGTTTTCGAGCTAGATAGCCTCAAATTTACAATTTTGTTTATTTCAGCATCTCGTAACTTTGAGAAAACGCATTTTTCGTCTTGTATTCATATAGACTTTTTTATTATGTAGGTGTAAGGACTTCACCAGTGGATTTTGGCTACATAATAAATGAACACCCTGTATATGTCACCTTTAAGGGTATGTGTGCCACTGTTAGGAGTATATGGGTCACTGCTAGGAGTATGTATGTCATTGTTAGGGGTATGCAGTAAATGCCACTGTTAAGGGTATATGTGCCACTGTTAGGAGGTTGTATGTCACTGTAGGGGCATAATGTTACTGTTAGAAGTATGTATGTCTCAGTTATAGTATGTGTGTTACTGTTAGGTGTATATGTAACTGTTGAGAGTCTGTATGTCACCGTTAGGGGTATATATGGTCACTGTTAGGGGTATATGTCACTGTTAGGAGGTTGTATGTCACTGTACGGGTAGGCCTATAATGTTACTGTGTATGTATGTCACAGTTATGGTATGTGTGTTACTGTTAGGAGTATATGGTACTGTTGGGAGTCTGAATGTCACCGTTAGGGGTATATATGGCACTGTTAGAGTATATGTACCACTGTTAGGAGTATGTGCGAGAGGTTGTATACACAATCTCTATCCAGAAAGTTCGGTGAATGACGCCATACTGCTCACGATCATAAGAGTGCGCCTCTGCCGCATCCTGCACCGGATACGAGTATGCATGTCACCGCTACGAGAAGACAGAAACTATAGATACAATATCTTAGTTAATTAATTAGTTAATTAGTTAGTTAATTATACGTGTAATGTATGCAACTAATGAAAATAACTTGATGCCTTACTTGCTAGATTTGTTCGACATATACTGTCTGAAAGAACAGCTTTCATGAAATCCCAAAACTATTTCGTCTATAGTCGCTTGTTACTCTCGGAATAGGTGTACCATGCTTCACATTTCTGCCCAAAACTCTCAAAATAGTCAGTAACAGGGACAAGTTGGTCTTGATTTTTCCGTTCCGCTTGCGTTAAAACATCAAATTGCAGCGTTCTCAAAAAAAAAAAAAAAAAAAAAAAAAAAGAAACGATCATAACTAATTACGAGCCTAAGTGTTCTGGTGCGGCCCTATCTGTTTCCCACAGATGTTAAAGGAGCTAGTGAGAAGACTTCATGTAACCAACTAGGTGGAGGAAACCAAAAATCGCTTTTATTCCAATGATGTTAGTGTCCTGAGACATCTATCGCCCGAGAATAATTTTGGCTTAGTTTAGCCAATTTGATGCTAGTATATACTGCTAATTCCTCAATTCCATTTTCGGAATTCTAAACACTCAAGTACAGTTGTTGCATCATTACACTTTCTTTTAACGGCTGGAAGATAGATAACTATGATTTGATTACTTCTACGACGAGCTTTTGGGAACATGAACATTCCGTAAAGTTACATTGTCACCACCATAAATCACTGGCACTTTGATTGGACCTCTTAGCTCATATCTCACTAGTGCTGTTGTGATATCACTATTTTCTGCTACTGCATCACTGTCTTCATTGTTCGACGGTGTTCCGTTGCCTTCCCTTTTTACATAAACAAATATCTGGACGCAACTGCTCCTTATCGGAAACTTCAAACAGTCTCTGTTGAGCTTGTAGTTTATCTTTATGCATATCGAAAAGAGAGCACCAAAAAAATGTTGTTATTCACGAATGAGCGTGGTGCTCACCGAGACTACGTTCCTTTAAAAACCAATCACTTAATCAATATTGATATCTCCAACGTGCAGAGATAGTGAGACTTTTCACTATCAATAATACGTTCAATGGAGGGTAAATGACAGAACAATAAAGAAATACAAAAATTGTGGTTCCAGGAGCAAAACGAAATGCGAAGGTGAACAAAGTAAACACGGGTTAATGATATAATTGAATTTCCTATTTATTCAATTCTCGAACATGTTTCGCACACTATATTTTACATACAATGTGCGAACCTAGTTTCAACTTACGATTCTTCAGGGCCAACCACACAAATGACGGATACTTCTGGTGTACTTTTGTCAAATCCTAATCCCTCCAGAGACATTTGATTTCTTTAATTCTATGAGTGTTCATAATTTTCATTATATAAAATCAATGAGCTGTCACAAACAGAAATTATTTTTCATTATTAAAAGTATTCAGTCTGTGACAAACTTTATTTCTTCACACTCTTCGTTTTGTCCTACTTAGAAAATTCAAATACTTAAAACGATCCCCTAAAAAGAAGTATGAGGATCGTTCTCATGTAAATTTATTTATAAATTCTTCAGTTGTTAAGTAAATCAAGTGATTATCTATGGAAGCGCTTCCCATGTTTTCTCTTTAATTCATGTATAATTAAATTTTTTTTTTAAAAATAACTTTTTTGAAAACAGATTTTTTCACTTTTTGATACAATTTGTTTTATTCATTTGTTATTTCTTAAAAGAAAATGTTTTTTTAAAATATTTATTTAATTTTAATTTTTACTTTATAGTACGATTTGTTTTATTTTGTGTATTATTTTTTAAAGAAGGTATGATATATTTTTTTAAAAAGTATTTTTATTTTAGTTTTCTCAAATATGTTGTGAAAAAGCGCGAAAATCTGATTTTTTCTTCGAACTTGTAAATCCCAATACACTCAACAGTAAAGCTGGTTGCATACTGAAAGGCTTATGTCGCCCTTTAAAATTAAATAAACATTCAACGAATATATACAGGGTGATATTTTTAAAAACTCACTGATTTCATTTGGATCTAGAATTTCTAACTGAATTCCAATTTTCATGGGGTTTGTGACAAATGAACAAGAAAGGGTGGGAGATTTATGGAATTATGTTTACTGGTTTAAATTCATCCGTAGCAATATCGACCACGCCTCAAGAAGAACAGCAAATATTTGCTAGTGTACCTTACAATTGGAATGAGGGTTTGGATTTTTGAAGAGAAATTGCAGAATTCAAATTAAGTGTTAGTGAGAATACAAAGTAAGTGTTAGTGGTAACACCCATAAAACACATGTTGAATAGCTATAGCCGGTTTCTTGCGACAAACGATGGAGAGATTTCTTGGGTTATCTAAGAAGTCGGTAACTGACATCTTCCACAAAACCCACCTGCGGAGTCCGATGTTTCCCTGTCTCACTCAAAAGCGATCCTTTTTCTTCCAATTTATTCACTAGCGACCATATTATGTTCCTGTCTGGGGCAGAACGTGAGGCAAATTTGTTTCTAAATAAATTTGTTTCTGCTCACACAGTTGAACAGAACTTACAGCGCAATGCCCAATACAACGGTCCAATTTCCTGTTTCTTAATGATACTGGCGAGGTTGCCATTCAACGAAGAAAGGTCAAATCTCCACACCACACCGCACCTCATTCCAATTGCAAAGTACACTGGCAAATATTTGCTTATTTTCTTTAGGTGTGGCTGATATTACCCGGATGAGTTTAAACCAGTAAATATAGTTCTATAAATCTCCCATTCTTCCTTGATCATTTGTCACAAACCGCATGAAAATTGGAATTCATTTAGAAATTCTAGACCAAAATGAAATCAGTGAGTTTTTAAAAAATCACCCTGTATATAGTTGAATGTATTATTTGGTTTTAAAGGGCGATATAAGCCTTTCAGTATGCAACCAGCTTTACTGTTGAGTGTATCGGGATTTAGAAGTTCGAAGAAAATTTCAGATTTTCGCGCTTTTTCACAACATATTTGAGAAAAATAAAATAAAGATACCTTTTTCTAAAAAATCATACCTTCTATATATAAGGAAAGAATGAAATATTGTATTGTCACCCATGTCGTTGTGCAAAATTTCATCATTGCATGATGACGTGAAATGAGTCAAATTAAGATTGCAAGATTTGAAGTCACGATTGAACTGTTATAAATTCAAGAAAAGTAAAGAGTTTTAAGTTCTTTTTACAGAATAGGAAAGTAAAGACGTACAACATAATTGGTTTAATATTTTTCATACACTAGAGTAGAGACAGTCCAAACTAATTAAGAGTTTTCATATAAATAGGACTGATAAAATAAATATTTTGTTCATGTACTCAATTATTTTGCTTTCAATTTTTAATAAGTAAAATGGTTTAGAGTTACAGGGCCCAATTGCCCTCTCTTTTTCCCTCCATATACACACCCATCACTATAGTAAGGTTTTCATTATTGCATTTATAAAATTGTATTCCTTCAATACCCTCAGCACTACCAAAAGTCAAAGATAGAATACACTTTGTAGGGGGAAAAAATGTAGTGACAGGGCCACTGAAACATAACCCTTCTCATTTAAAAAAAAAAAAATCGTTTACGTTGACCACTTTTTGCATTCTATTGTTTTATTTTGCTCGTTGTTCACCAGAAGTCCAACAGACATTGCGAACACATGAGACAATTTGCATGCTTGCTTGTTAAAACGAGACAAGCCGCCAAATGTGCTGTATGAAAAATTATGCGTTCTTTTACAGGGAAAAAAATAAATACACACTGGAACAGGATACAATTTATATCATGAAGTTGTGAATAAATTTATTGAGAAGAATTTCATCCACATTCTAAACAAAACTGTTGAAATAAAATATCTGTAAAATACACACACAACAGACCATGAAATGTGTTTTATTTAATAATGTAATGTATTCAAATTTACTTATCACAGGATATTTAGAAGTATCCTGCAATAGGTATTTTAAGGTATAAAGATATCACAGTAAATAACAGAAGCTCCCTTTATACTGCAATTTCTTTTCCCAATACAAATCCATCATTTAGAAACCTCACATGTAATAAGGTTAACAGATTAGAATGAGGAGCATACAACATCGCAAAAAAATCTGCATTATTATTATTTTAAGTTGCTTAATTTTCCATGTTTAAAATTGGTAACCGAACTGTTGAAGCTTAAGAAAACATGATTTATAATTATTTTACTTTTGAAGAATTATTACTGACTGGTTTAACTTCTTAATTAATATTTGTTTATGGATTTAAAAACAGTGATTTTTCATCCGATATGCCACAAGAAAACTGTTAGCAAGAGTGTTATTAAGGACTAATGTGTAATGCAGATTTATGATGTGCAATATAGTAGGTGATCTTTTAAACCTCAAAGTTGGTAATGTTCATAAATCAACATTTTAAAGTACCGTACTATTCAAAAAATAACAAACATTATTGCTTAAAGTAATGTATCCTTCGACTTATATGACACTAGCATAGTGTGTTATGATACCGGTATTTTAAATTTTATGTTTGGCGCACCACAAGGTGAAACCAATCGAAAATTCTTTCGGAAAGGATTGAAATGTTTTAGAAATTCACCTGAATAATTTAAAATACCGGTCGAAAATTTAAAATACCAGTCGAAAATTCACCTGAATAATTTTTTGAACAAAGACTAAAAAATAGGTGAATGAAAGAGGTTTATGAATAGATGAAGAAATCCTCATGAATCTTCTCCTTATTCACACATTAAGTTGATTTTGAGTGAAGCTAAAATGCCACAAGTACGTTAAATATAAAGGTCGTTCAATAACTTTTGCACAGATAGGTATAATATTTTTATTAGTAGCAATATAACGATGAAATTTTAAATGAACATACTTTGATACCTTGGCTTCAAAATGGTAATAATTGTTATTTCCTATTGTTTATAGGTCGCTCACAACGGACACTGGAGTAAACATCAGAATTCGATAACGGTCGGTAATGGAATTCCTGTTCAAAACCGGTGATGCATCAGCCACGTCAATTCGTAGAAAGTTGCTTCTGGTTTATGAGTATCATAGTTTGGGTCGTGCCAATATCCAATGTTGTTTGCAGCGCTTTGAAAAACCTAGATTTTCCAGATCAGGTCAGAAAATTATTGTCTCCTTTTTCTGGGATCAGTGCCACTGGAAAAGGTAGGACGTGCTCTCCAGATCAACAGATCGAAGCTGTAAGGTAAGGTCATCGAACTGCATCATCACAATGTCAAGTCTCACACAGCCATGATGAACAGCGGAGAATCATGAATATGGGATAGGAAGTCACCCATCGACCTCCCAATAGTCCAGACTTGGCTCCTTCGGATTTCTTTCTGTTTGGTCGTCTGAAGGTCCCTCTGCGAGGAAAAACATTCGGCAGTGACAAAGTTCTCATTTCTTGTGTGAAACAATGGAGTAAAAAAACAGTTTCTTGGATTTTACCAAAATGCATTAAAGGAATGGAAAAAACGTTGGACGAGATGCGTCATATCACATGGATGCTACATGAGTGACATGTTCTTGTAGCCAATGGACCAAAGTGTGTTAACCTAAAATTTCATTACCATATTGCAACTAATATTATAATTACCTGTGCCAATATTGAACGCCCCTTGTAAGATATACACTTACAGTTAAGCATAGAATGCGAACCATATAAGCTCCCACTGAAAACCAAAACTGATTATTTCACACCAGGTTGCCTCGCGGTATGATCCTCTGTCAAAAAAAAAAAAAAAATTGTATTGTTTCGACACCGCAGCAGTGCCATTTCTTGAATGACCTGTCCTTTCTGAAAATCTACAGAAGGGCATTCCTTAAATTCACGTAACATTCGGAGACCTTTCATTTTGCCTTCGTTCCATTTCGTTTTCTTTTTCTTCTGATAGCCTATTCGTCTGCAAGTATGTGAACCGATGCTGGGGAGAAACTGTTTACGAATTTGATAATTGTTTTGACTTAGACATATCAGTGTGAGCTTTTGCTCCAAACCTCTTCTAAAATTCTTAAGTCTCAAATCTATGATTAATATCCTGTACCTGTGACCAATCTTAAATGGGAACTTCGAAAAACTTAGGTCCGATCTCAACTTCATTCGCACTAATTCTTAGTAATGACATTAAGGTTGATTTGAGCCTGAAAGGTTAGAGGCGAGTTGAGATTAAGAGACTTAAAGGGGGTGGTGGAAAGTTGAAGAAAATATGCATCTCTGATGCAGATAATTAAATCACTACTAACATGAATGAGACACATCCATTTGCATGAAGAACGTGTACAGTACATAAGAGTCATATTTCATAATCGTTTGAGATACGTTTCCGTTGGGTCAAAATCTTCTGAATTTAACTATAAAAGAATCTTCGGAAGGGAGGTTAGAAGAGCATTATTATATTAGGTTGATACTGAAAGAGATGATGTTCCAGTAAGGGGTAGTACGAAAATTAAATGACAAAGTCATTCTAATATTGACAATCTCAGGAAATTCCAAGCTGGCCGTCTCCTGTAACTGAATTAAGAACCCCTTGATTACGAAGCGAATATGTTGATGATAGATAATCCTTAACGAGTACATGGATTCATTGGTAGAAAATGTTTGTTGTTATGAAATTGTGTTATTGTAGATGGATAGATTTTGAGCAATGTATTTGACGTGTAAGAACTTTTGATAGTTCTATACTAGTTATTTAAAGATTGTTATATTGCTTAAAATGGGGGTAAAATTTTCAGATCAGAGGACATGGTTCCTCTCAAGTTCCTCTGATCTTCAAATGGAATAAAATAATGTAATATGAAATCAGTGAATTTTCATTGTTTTTAACTTTCGCAACAATTGTCTGAATTTAAGTGGATTTTAAATGGAAGCTTTCAAATTGATATTTTTGAGCTAGAGATTAGATATGTTTTCAGGCTAACACTATTACCAATTATCTAAGTTTGATATCATTTACGACGATTACCTGGCCTTCAACAAACAATATTACAAAGTAATTCTTAAAAAAAAAAAATACATCTATGTACATTAGTTTTTTTTTTTTTTTTTTTTTTTTTGTTATTGAAAATAAAAAGAAACAGGATAAGGAAGGAATTCACTTTCAAGGAAGTGAAATCAGAAAAATGAAAGTGACAATGTCAAAAATACAAACGCAAACAAGGAACTCATACAGGTGAAAAACCAAAACAAAATATATATATGTAAATTGACCAAAAAATAAACAAAGGGTAAGAACGGTCAAAAACCTCAATAGGTACAGATTGGTCAGAAGCGACGTTATAATCTGTATTGTGAGCATAAGTCAAGTCAATTGACAACCAGAGCCTTAGTTTTCAGAAAGGTTTACAACTTGTTCAAACCTTCAACTATCCTGTAAGTAAAACTTTTGATTCAATTATGTAAAGAAACAACATACAAGAAGTTCATTGCATGGAGGTCTTCCTGCAAGAGAGGCTTTAAATTATTTCAATTCATAACTCCTGCGCCTTCTTTTGTATCAATAACTTACTTAACATTCAATGTAATTTTATGTCAATAATAAAATAGATGCATCTAAAAGAAAACTCTATCAAGAATAACTGTATTCACATCCAAAGAATCAACCCTTCTAATATTAACATGGTCATATAAGCAAGCATTCACTCACTATTTATTTTATACATCTTTATATTTAATATTCTCTTTATATTTTTTTAAAAGTTACGAAACAATATTATTTTAGTGCAGGCATTATTTTGGAACAATCGTCCATAAGTTCCATATATACATCAACAGTATACTACTTCATATTTTGAAGATTTCTTTACTTTTGTATTATTACCATAGAATATATGAAAGATGTATTATGAAGAAGAGGGGTTTGAATCTGAAACAGTGACAAAATTAATAACTAAATTAGATTGTTATACATTTATTTAACTGAATTTCTTTCTCATCTTTAAGCAAGTCACTCCATCCTTTCATTTTCCTCTTTTTCCTTTTTTTCTCGTCTATTTAGTCACGCACACAGAAATAGACACTCGCATATCACATATACTAACATATATACAAAGAGAAGAGCGAGTTACGAAGCTTGAAAAGCGCGTGCTGTGTTTTAAGGAGGGTCTCCCAATTAATTCCCTGGGAGAGTAATTCATAAAAGTGATTCCAGAAGGGGAGGCATTCGTGGAGGCGAGATATGGTCCTGGATTAAAGGACCTGATTTATGGTTTCGGGTCTATCTCGTGATGCTGGGCCGGCTACACCAGAATGCAGAGGACGATGCGAACCATCGCTAAGAAACAGAATTTGTGTCGTGATTTCAAAGGAAGCTGCTGCACTTACGGCCTTCTGTTGCTCAGAGATAGTAATTTTATCTCTTTATAATATATTCTCTTTCTTAAAATTTAATGAAATTCATTAACAGAGATGGTATATACTAAATGAAGAATGATTTTCTGTCTTTATTAAAGATAACATAATTTTGTAAACTCACTCCCTGGCTAAATTTTTACCGTTCTTGTCTTTGATATAAGATACCGTGGTTCGATTTCGTATGGAAGTACGTGTGGATCGGATCCAACAGAAAAATGTTACATAGCTTTGATACTAAAAAATTGGTAAACAAATTAAATTATCAAAGTTTATGTCAAAAACTTTAGAATTAAGTAAAACACGAATTGTATGCAAATTAAAATAGGTACATTTGTAAGACAGAATACCTTACGTGGCATATACTAGCATGAGAGATCCCAGGTATTAAGGTTGAATTCAACGAAGTTACGTGCAATCTGAACGCTCAGAAATTACTTTTGAGATGTTCGAATAGAGATGCAAAAAAGCCGGCTTTTTTGAATCGATGGTTTTTTGCACATAAAAAGCCGGCTTTTTGGGAAAAAACGAGAATTTTTAGAAATTTTGGCTTTTTTCATTTTCATAATTTTTCTGTTTAAATAGCTTTCTTATAGTATACTCTAAAGTTAAATAAAATTCCATGACCTAAATGCCATATTTCGCTCTGGAATTCACCATCATGATGAATGGAGCAAATGGTTTATGAATTAAAGTAAACATAAAATACGTAGTATTTAAAGGCAATTTTAGAAGCTATTTAACTTTATTTTAACTTCTAAATTATCGACATTTTTCTTCTCTAGATCCTTTCTTTATAGTCATCCGTGTTTCAGTTCTTAGAGCTTAGTACTCTAGCTTCTATCACATAACTAAACTTATGTTTTTCAATATATCCATCAGAGCGTACGTTTTTCAATATATCTGTCAGAGCGTACTTCCGCATTTCCGTTATACTGTAGCTGTGCAATGATTTAACAATAATCTTCCGGACACAACCTTGAATACCATTTGATAGAAATAATCAGTACTGGATTTAGAAAAATATTTGGGAGGAGTTTTTCTGAATAATGTTTGGTTTTTCAAAAAATTCCTAACTTTTATTTAAGAGGAGCTTAAGTTTATGAGTACAGGCATAACAAATATTTCGTTTCGTTTGTATATTCAGCTATAACCTTCCAGATACAACCTTGAAGACCATTTTATACTAATAATCAGTGGCGGATTTAGAAAACTATTTTGGGAGGGGCTTTCCTTATTAATGCTTAGTTTTTTTCTAAAAATTCCTATTTTTTTTTATTTGAGGACAGCTTGAAGTTTATGAGTAAAGGCAAAACTAATATTTAGTTTGTTTTAGAAATTCCGTAATTTCGGGGCAGAGGCTTCAAGACATCTCCACCCTAACCCTCTTCGCAAATCCATCACTGCTGGTAATTAGTAATAACAAAGATTTAAAAACGATTAGAAAGAAGTCGGCCAGGACTCACAGTACACGCACTATCTTTACATTCACAGATAGAATTAAGAAAAACTTTTGTCAAAATGGTCGAATGCGGGGTTGAAACCCGGACTTCACGATAGAAGTGCGAAAGCTAACCACTCACTCATGTTTGTTGTGTAATTGTGCTTAACTTAAATGTATTCTCTCTCTTTCTTTCTCTATAGCCACTAAAGCTCTCCATTGACTTTTGTCCTTAATCCAATTCAATCCAGTTTCTACTCTGTATTCCTATTTCTGCTAGATCCATCTTAATATTGCCCTCCCATCTGGGCCTAGGTTTTCCTAATGGACGTTTCCCGATTGGATTTCCAGTTAAAACTTTGAAAGCGCTCCTACTTTCTTCCATTCTGGCTACATGACCTGCCCATCTGACCCTCCTAGGTTTGATGACCCTAACAATATTTGTTAAATGGTATAAATTATGTAGTTCCTCGTTATGAAGTTTCCGCCATTCCCCATTCCCATTCCTCTTGGGTCCAAATATACGTCTCAGAATTTTATTCTCAAATAATTTCAGTCTCCGTTCTTTCCTCAGCGTAAGCGACCATGTTCCACAACCATAAAGCATAACAGACATGATTATCATTTTATATATTTTATGCTTTCAATTCCTTGACAGAATTCGCGACGACAAAATATTTTGAACTGGATAATAACAAGAATTTCCTGATTTCAGTCGACATTTAATTTCTTTGTGGGTATGATTTTGGTCTGGTAATACTGATCCAAAATATTTGAAAGTATTCACTGTGTATCAATTGATATTTTAACGCATTCATAATTTGCCGTATTAGGATCCTTGTGAACTTCCTTGTATTTAGATTTCTCTGCATTTACTCAGGTTCCTGCAAGCGTTTAATGAGGCCTCGATTGCATTTCTTTCGATTGTTCTCCTATCAGATTTATATCATCAGCATACATCATAACCTGGTGAATACCATTCAACTCTAGGCCCTGGTTCCTATCTTTGATTTTTCTTATAGCGTACTCCGGAACAAAGCTGAATAATAACGGCGATAACGCATATCCTTGTTTCAGGCCAATCTCGACATGGAAGCTCGCATTTTTCTACTCGGACTTGACTCTGGGATTCATTTAAACACTTAATAAATCTAGCTTTTTCAGTATTCCATCTGTACGAATGTTGTACAATGTTTCCCTTCTAACCGAGTTGTGAGCCAATCAGCAGTTGATGTACTGGGTAATATATTCCCATTTCTTTTCGAGTATTTGCCGAATACCTGGTAAATATCTGGTAAATGGTAAATATCTGGTCGATTTCGACTAAATCCACACTGATAATCGCCAATAATTTCATCTGCGTATGGGGTCAATCTTATTAATAGAATGTTAAGAGAAATGCCTCGATAATTATTGCAATCAATTTTGTCGTCTTTCTTGTGAATTGGAACAGTGATTGATTATTCCACTCTTTTTAAATGTATTCCATAGTTTTCTTTTTGTAAAAAAAAAAAAAAAGTTTCCTACCGATATGTTGGATTTTCTTGTTAAAAATTCAGAAACCTTCAGGACTGGGTAAACCATGATGGTGGTTGAATATTCTACAGCCTAGGAAACCATACGCTCAGATGAACCGTCTATTACGTATATGATCCATGAGCAGAAAATTCGATACTTTCCCGAATCTGAACAAGCTTAAGGAACAGTCAGTGCATTACAGAATTTGAACATTTACCGACTTTGCAGATCCGAAGTACCTGATAGGTGGTAACAAATTATTACGTATGTGATCAATCAGTGAAAAATTTGTTCGAAATATTCATACAATGTATAAGAAAGCTAAAACTTAACCGAAAAATTTTAAGAATGTACAGAACCACCCGAAGCGAAGCTCTTGATGTGCAGATTTCTCTCGTTTTTTTTCTTTATTTTGCTTCAAGAGGAGGGTTTGTGATAGTTTGAAGTAAAAATATTACATACAATTTTGCTAGTTATTTGTGTATCATTTTTTAAGTACCGGTACTTATTGTATATAAGAGGTTAAAATATTATTACATATATTGGTTAATCCTTTGGAATTCATAATGTAAATATGTTAAGAATTTTAAGAAATCTTTTTGTAATTCATGGTTTATTTTCGAGGTTTCATATTATCTGCATCAACCACTAATTAAATGAGTTTTTGTTGTTGTTGTTGTAGAGAAGCGAAACAAAGTCTGCTGTATCAGTTTAAAGCAAAATTTTCAAAAAAGCCCAAAATTTTCCAAGCAAAAAGGCGAAGCAGAAAAAACCGAGTTTTTTCCAAAAAAGCCGTTTCTTTTTCGAGCCCTTGCATCTCTATGTTTGAACAGTAACACTAAACTGTTCTGAGGCAGGAAGTCCATGTGCCTATATGTTTGGTTTGTCGAAGTTATTCCTCTTTTTCTAGAAAATACAGTTTTAAAATAAATTGACGTTTTAGAGTGCATTTTAGGTAACAAACCTTTGTTGGATTCAGCCTTTACTATTCGGAATGACTCATCTGACTTTTTCATCATCAATTCACGTATTTGGAGTCAACATATCGTAAAATGTTACCCAGCTAATTGCTAAGTAAATTTACCATTACAGTGGCATTGAGATCTATTCATTGATTTCAATGAAATAATAAACAATTTTCAAAATATGTTATAGAATTATTAGGTAAACAATCGTTAGGTTGTTTAGCCAATGTTTGCAAAAGCAGTTGTCAACTTCTTGTCTTAAAAAAAAAAAAAAAAAAGCCTTCTACCGAAGAATTAACACACATCAAAATATATAAAGAAACTGTTTCGCAGAATTTTGCGAAAACAGTGGAAATCAAACTCACATTAAATTTGCAAGAGGAGTTAAGACATCTTTAATGAACATTTTAAAATGAAATAACTATGTCCACATGAATTAATAACATCGTGATACATTTATTCTTTCTCGAAAAACTTGAAAAAATATTAATACTGGTTCTTTCAACATTCAAACGTGTTTAAAAAAATCTCTTCTTTATTTGTGTTTATGTTTTTCTTAACAACATTAGTCACAAAAAAAAGGAAAGAAAGAAAAAGAAAAAAGAAATTTCATTTGAAAAAAGAAATCAGAAAAGAAACATTTTCCAATGCAGATTTTGATTTCCTTGTTATTGGTCATCAGAGTTAGAGTTTGGACTTGGTCAAATTTTTGCAAACAATTTCATTAGTTGCTATTTACAACAACAAACTGGGAGATATGCGTGTAACAAACACGTTAAACTTTAACTCATTATTGGGCAGTGTTGTTCTCAAGCAACATCGCATTCTATTGCGTCATATGCACGAATTATAACCTCAGTGATCATTTAATTGGCATTATTGCTTTCATACAATATTCATATACATGATTTGCGGGTTGCTTCTTTAGATACTACTGATCTTCGTCAACAGGGACAATCAAATTTAGTATTGTAGAAGCTTTATTTCCTACGTTCCGCGAAAGTTCTTTTTTATTTTATTTTTTTATTTGTGGTTTCTTGCTCTGTAGGAAAATGTTTCAACGAAGCTGTTGGTAATTATTGACAGTGAATCTACCGAGACTTCATTCTAATGATATTTTACCATAATAGGGCAATGCTGCTCAGTAGCTACACATAATACCTATTTTATGGCAATATAACTTTGAAATAAACACCCTGTATTTTGTAACTAAAGTACAAAAATACGTTAAAAATTATGAAATTATGATCCGGAAGACATGGTTCAACCATAAAAGCAAACTAAATATTTTAATGCTTGCCAATTAAAGGGTTAATGTTAGGTGACATGTTAAATACATGAAGCGTGTAATTATAAATGCAATAAAGAACTATTTTTTTCACAATCGGGAAAACTTATTAGAGTTTATTTTTCGATCCATCTTGTTTTCATAGTCGATGGAAAAATATAATATTTTTAGTTAAACATCTTGTTCTTGTTATAGCTGAAAATAAGAGTGTCATTTTCTAACTAACCAATATCTAGCAATCAGTAAAGGTTCTTAGTGAGATTAGATTTTAAAAATCATTTAACACATATATTGTACGATCTACCGAGACTTCATTCTTTCCACTTAAGTTCGAACTTAAATTATTACACACTAACATTAAAACTAAAGTCTTTGATGGCATTTCAATAAACGCACGATTAGTCGTCCAGGCATAATTTAGTTTGGTTATACATATGATCAGCACAGGGAACTCATCACCATTATTTCTGGCTTTCTAGATCAGAGTTCACTACCTTTTAATTCAGGTAGCTTTTCAATTACCTTAAGAGGCTGGTTCAAAAGATGAAAGTGCTGTCCCTTACAGGTAATAAAAGTTGCTGTATATTCTGCTCTTACATCCGAAATCGAATCTCCGACAACATGCATCTACGTGTGTACTTACAGTTTGGTTATTCCAATAACAATTGCTACTAGATCATCACCTATAACAAATACTAGTAGTTAATATTTTAAAATTATTTATATTGCGTTTGAAGTATTTTTAAATCCTTTTTATATTCATCACGATAAGTAGCGTTTTCACATGTCTCCAAGCATTTTTCTCATATGATTGTCCTTTTCTGCGCATCGAATCCTTTTTTTTCTTAAATCCTCTTAGACAAAATCAAAGTTTTTGCATACGCTGATACATAAAACCTACCGACCTCAGAGAAACATAAGTAGTGACCTGAAAAATTCTATTATTTCTCATACCAAAATATGTCTACCTTATACTATGCTTATCGTCAAATATTTACTTTAATTACATTAATTTCTCTTAAATTTTATATGTGTAACACTTTTTTGTGCGTTTTTTATTTCATCAAGCTAATTTTCTACACCTACATTTCAGACCTTCTAACTAGACTTTCATCGCTTTATCTTGAATGTTTATTTTTAAGATGTAATCCATAAAATACTATCTGATTTCAGATAGTCAAACTTAATATTACATTAGAAGTAAAAGTTAAATTCTTTCTAAGAGATAATAAAAGAAAAATATGTTTATCGTTATTCAAATTGAGTGAAAAATCCGAATACTGATTTTCTAATGTCTGAACAAGAATCAGGATATTATTATTATAAGTATTTAGGGTAATTTTGTAGAAAGTACTGCAATTTTTATTATGTGTTACGCTTCTAAGAAATTTCGATCCCTGAATTCGAACTTCACCCGTGACCGAATAATTTACGATAAACAGAAAATTAAAGCTATGTAGCTTTGGCTCTTGAAAGATAAAAAGCTTAAATCGATCGATCCTGTTTTTAGTATTCTTCTGTAACGGTAGCATTTTGTGAGTGTGTTTGGTATTGTAATTACAGCATTATAAACACATTGGCCTGGACTACTCCAGAACTGCTTCCTAAATCTTTTGCCCCGCAGAAGAAAAGCTGGGATTACGGACACGCTCTGTTGTTCTCTACACAGCAATTTGCGGCAGGCAGGTAGCAGCGATTTATTGCCCTATTATGTTACGCTATGTCACAGCTCAAGGCGTGCCTGTGTGTCGCCGTCAAGAAGAGTTTCTTACTACATGCCTCTCTCATCTCCTCACTCGAGACGCTACTTTCCATCTCTGCATCCACATCAGTTGCTCTTTCACTCCAACAAATCCTTTCTTCATCATAATTAACAATTATAATTATTCTCTCATGCAACCTCCATGTATATTTTCATAGAATTGTGGTATTTTGCGTTATATATGCTGTTCTTTTTCTGTTTTGTATGTTGTAGATAGTTTTTGATTACTTTGCAAGTATCCAATATTTTAAGCTTTTCTCTATTTTCTTAGTACTTTACTGAAAAAAAAGTATAGTTTTAAGAGCATTAACTGGAAGATACTTAAAATTACGAGTTAATGGTAATTTTAGGTTTTTATTATTGTATGTATATTTTATTAACCATGGTATGGACTATCCTCTTGCTAGTATCATAATGACTATATATATATATATATATATATATATATATATATATATATATATATATATATATATATTAGTATGTTTCACATTAATAGATAGCGTGTTATTCTTGACCAAGCTACATACTTTTTACATCATTCCCCCCTCCGATTTTCCAAAAATATACCCACGAAAGTCTGCTCTCATGCATTTCATTTTGTGCAGCGTAATGTGAGGTCTCTCTCATATTTGAACTTTTTTTTTTCATTTTATTCTAATTATGTTGTATACTGTAGAATATTCCAATTGTTTTCTGAAATTTGTATTTGCATTTGGTCTAAATAGTATAAAATCCTTTAAGTACATATTAACATAACAGTAAACTCATTTTAATGGTCAAAGGTACATCTGCCGGTAAACACAGCAATTAAAAAGTATATATGCCTACCTCTAGTTTAGAAAACATGTTGATTATTTATTGGTAATTCCACGTCCCTTCACAGGGATTTTAAACTTCAGTTGATCAATAATCAAACATATACTGTATGCATTATGTAGGTGTTGCGCGTGTAGGCTGATACTAGCCCATTGAACTGGAAAAGCCAGAAAAGGATAAAGGGCCAGTAAGACAAATATAGAGTGGCTAATTTTTTACCCTTTGTTGTACGTATATAAAAAAAATCTAGAAACAAGATACTGTAGTGAAGAGATTAGAGATACAAGAACTGAGTAATACCATATCCATGCATTAACTTGTGGACGTTAATAATACTAGATAGCGTCTAATAAGAATATCAGATATCCCTAATAAAGCAATTTCTACACTAAAAAGTAACACTGAATTTCTAATAAAGCAAGCTCCAAAGAACATTTGTTGTGGAGTACACTGGGAAAAAAATTGTAGGTGGCGTACTTAAAAAGATAGGTTACATGCGTAATTCCTGTAGTTTTTGAACTTAACGTACAGCAGACGTATAACTGAAAACGCATGTTTTATAATACTTTCTGTATAAGTGTTCCATCTATACGTACTTCCCGTATGAAACAATGTACGCGGTCAGGATCTCAGATACAAATGGACGTATATAACATATAGCTAACGAAGGTAACATAAGTATATGCATGTGATATACGGAAAACTGTTAGATGTCAGACATCCTGCAACGACATGATGTAACATCTAAGGGCAGTGCCTATGTAGCATACGGATAACGTATGCTCCGTACTGGTTTTTATAGTAAGCAAGAGGATACTATATATTTGTACAATACACCGCTGTCCGGAGAACGGATTTTTCTCTGTGTATTCTCCGAAACTATGAAAAAAAATTTGCATTTATGTCGCAGAGACATAGGAACATTTCACGGGGATGAAAAATGAAACGAGATTCTTTAGTTTAACATCCCACAGTTCTACCCTTTAGGCTAAAGGAGACGGATGATTATGAGAGTGTATAGTGTGAAATTATTTTTTGTGTGTTCCACAGAGAATCGAAACCAGAACCAAATACTATTGACGGGAATGTCGTACATAAGAAAATACTATAGTAGTTTGGAATAGTTTTTTTTTTTTTTTTTTTTTCAAAAGCAAGCAAACGCTTAATCCTATTGCTTTATAATCGGGACATCTAAGCTTCGAACCACACGGAAAATAAGTCCAGTAATTTCTTTCCTTTCTTTTCCTTTCTTTCTTTTTTTCCAAATTCTTCAGACGAATGTTTGAATGTTAAGTGGAATGAATGGTAATATAAATATATGGGACCATGATCAACCATCTTCTGAAATCTCTTCTAGTCCTCCACTGGTATGTTTCAAACGGGAGGATTATAAAAGGAATTTACCAGCTCTCTTTCATTGTGATAAATAAACAAAAATAAGTGTTATACATTCCACACAATTTTCACCGAAATGTTTATAATTAAATAACTAACACACGGATGTAAATGAAAAGTTTTATTCATTTAAATATAAACATTTCTTTTAGATAGAAACTAAAGAAATATGTAGATCTTTAACCTGAAATATGTAGATCGTAATTCTATATCACCCTTCACAGGGATACTGGGTTCAGTATCCATCGAAACAATGAGATTGAGTTATACTTGACTCATGTCCATTAACAAGTGAGGTTGTTGTTTCCCAGTGACGTTTCCAAAAGAACTATATATCGAGGATCAGTCCATGCTCGTTTAATGGATAGCTCTCGCGCCTTTGGTGCAAGGTCATAGGTTAACTTCCGTTAAAATAACAGTCAGCGCATTACAGTGGTTCAGATTCCATCTTAAACGAAATGTGATTTTGAATATACCTCTTAATTTTCCTATTTAGAGAGGAAAGATTTTTAGTTTTCGGATTTTTCCTCTCCTTGTACGTACCACACAAATCCTACTGTCATGTCAAATTTCAAGTTTCCACATCTATAGAGAGTACCCTATAGGTTTTGAAACAAGTAAAGTAACTGTATGTAATTTTGCCCTTGCCATCTAATTATCTTCCTTCGAAGGCGAGGATTTAAAGTTTTCGATTTTTTCTTTATTTGTATCACTAATACTATGTTTTATCAAACTTCAAGGGGTTTCCATGACTACTGGAATTACCATACAGATATTTGAATCAAGAAACATAACTATACTTAAATTTTCAAATTGAACCCTAATTTTCCTCCTTGGAGGGGTAAATTTCCAGTTTTCCGATTTTTTCCCTTTATTTGTGTCACAAATTCTACATTTGTGCCAATTTCGAACTTCCATGTCTTTAGAAAGTACCCTATAGGTTTTGAACATTGTCCTTTCCTTGTAAAGATATATAATTTTGAACACGTCCCTTAAGTTTCCCCCTTAGAGAGGGAGAAAAAATATTTTTTGGACTGTTTTCTCTTCTTGTACCACAAATCCTACATTTATGCGAAATTCCAAGTTTCCATATCTCGTGTATTAAGTACTCTATAGAGTTTGGATTCAGTAACGTATATGTAACATAATTTTGTTTTTTCCCCTAATATTCCCTCTTGGGTAAAAAATTGCAGTTTTGGATTTTTTTCCCTTTATTTGTATCACCAATAACGTTCGTGTCAAATATCAAGTTTCCATGTCTATTGGAAGCACCCTATACATTTTGAATAAAGTAACGTAACTATATGTAAGGTTGTTCCTACTCCATAATTTTACCCTATAGAGGGGCAAAGTTTCAATTTTTTCGTATTTTCCTTTCTTGCTTCTATTACAAATCTTATATTCCCTATTTGTGTCAAATTTCAAGTCTCTATGTGTACAGAAAGTACCATACAGTTTTCGAATCAAGTGATGTAGGTTTGGCCTTTATCTCTAGTTTCCTCTTGGAAGGGAAAATTTCTAGTTTTTGCAATTTACCCTTTACTTTTATCACAAATGCTACGTTTGTGCCAAATTTCAAGTTTGTCTGTCTATGGGAAATATTCTTTTTCGGCTGGCGCACAGTCATGTGCCTTGATGTAGAGAGCATGCAATGCTTTGTAAAACAACAACTTCCTTCCTTAAAATTTCCAGAGCTACCAACGGTTATAAAAATCAATACATTTAGCACATGTCGCTTTAATTAATTCATAAATATCTTCCTTGATTGTATTCAGCACAGCACTTGGAAAACAATGTGGCAGGCTTGTTTCCCATTTAAAAGCACAACGCATCTACACAGTTGAAGTAGCGTCACAAAGAAGTGTTTCATTACACATAATTATATGCAATATTTTTTTTTATTATTTCATTAAGTGTCAGATTGTAGTATTATTACATCATTTCTATCTTATCGTTCTCTTTCATTATTATGTCTTAGTATTTTATGGTTGTATTAAAGTAAAATTACACTTCTAGTGATGAACTATTATTAGTAATTCAACAATATTTTTGCGTGATTCCATAGAACCGTATACACACCGTGATAATTTTCCATCCAAACCACATGTCGGGCCCATCTTAGATGACTCGAAATTAAATAGCCATATCATATTTGGTAACCCATATTAATTGTGAAGATCCACATTCTACGACTTTGTTTAATCGTCCATTGGTTTCTCTAGTATTGCTAAATAGATATTTTCTTCAATACCTTTGCAGTAAAAATATTTTCGGAAATGGCTAGTCTGTGTTTTTCCCAGCAAGTTGAAGACCAGATTTCACATCCATATAATACTGTATATAATAATAATAATAATAATAATAATAATAATAATAATAATAATAATAATAATAATAATAATAATAATAATAATAATAATAATAATAATAATCAGGATAATAATAATCAGGATAATAATAGGAGTAGTAATGGTGGACAACAGACAACATCGCATCTGTGGATTTTCTCGGGTGCTTCTGTTTTCTCTCACATACTCATTCTGTAGATATGAAAGAGATGACACGTGTAGTGGAAATGGATTACGAAAATTTCTAGCAATTGGAAAAAGAAGACATAGTTCTGGATACAATTGCTTAGAATTGAGTTTAGTTACTAAGCAATTAATGGATAAACACAAGTCTAATGCATCATGGTTGAACTAATAGTATGAAGATATGAAGAACTAGTTGAAAAGATACCAGAACTAAATGATACTAAGTAATTTTACGAGAGAAAAGTGCAACGTAAATGTGAGAACGTTTGAGTTTCTGTAGTAAAGTTTCAATGAAAGTGATCATCTGTTTAAATGTCATTCAGTGAATCTTGTAGATATTACATATATTGAAGATCTATCATATGCCACCAATTCTATCATAGTTATTCACAGTGATGCTATTCTAATTTTTTAGCAACCGGTTCTCTCTCTTTCTCTCTCTCTCTCTCTCTACACACACACACTCGTATACATATATATATACTCTCTGGAATATATATATATATATATATATATATATATATATATATATATATATTCCAAAAGTAAGGACCGTCGACATATAGTGAAATGGGGATAGGCTTTAACACAATTTCAAGCATGCAACGCCAATGACAGACTATTGACGAAGACACTCAGTGGTTGTCTTGAGTCAGTAGGCGTTTGGCAGTCGTGGAAGGCAGATCGCAATGGCCGCGAGAATTGTTCTTTTCTCTAGTTGTGAAGTGCGCGGTGTGATACGATTTTTGTGTGCAAAAGGAACTTCTGCTGCTTATATCCATCGGGAATTGTGCTTAGTGTATGAACCTACAGTAATAAGTGCAGGAAAGGTTCGCAATTGGTGTCGCGAGTTTCAAAATGGTGGCACCAACTTGCACGATGAAGACCGGAGTGTCAGGCCTAGTATTCAGACGGATTACCTCGTAGAGCAAGTGAACCAAAAACTGCGAAGTGATCGACAATTGACGATCAGTGCTCTGGCTCATGACTTTTCCCACATTCCAGGAACCACCATCTACAGGATTTTCACAGAAACGCTTGGATATCACAAGTTGAGTGCAAGCTGGATGCCGAAAAGGCTAATGGACCATCATAAAGAGTAACGAATGTGCAGTGCCCTACAGCTTTTGGAACGCTATCGACAACAGGGAGATCGCTATCGACGACAGATTTGTTTTCCCACATTATGACGGGCGACAAGACGTGGATCTCATACACCAACGACGAATCCAAACAACAGTCCACGCAGTGGGGCCATTCAGGTTCCTCCAAAAGAAAAAGATTTAAACAATCTCCGAACTCGAGTCGCAAACTGATGGCTACCGTCTTTTGGGACGACAAGGGTGTCCTGTTGGTTGATTTCTTGGAACGTGGGACAACAGTTACACTGACGTGTACTGCGATACGCTCACCAAATTACGACGTGCGATTCAAAATCAACGCCACGGGGAACTGTTGTCCGGAATAATCCTCGTTCACGACAATGCGCTTCCTCATACCGCTGCCGTCGTCGAAAAAATGATTCAAGAATTTTACGTTAGGACATGTTTGATCACCCTGCATGCAGTCCCGACCTTGACCCCAACGATTACTTCCTCTTTTTGCATTTGAAACGGTGGCTTGGTGGACAACGGTTTGAAAACGACGAGAATCTCAATCAAGACTGTCGTTGCCAACTGGTTCCAAACCCAAGCGACAAACTTCTATTTAGAGGGTTTATGGAAGATGATGCAGTGTTACTAAGAGTGTTTGGAGCAACATGGTGATTATGTGAAAAAGTGAAGTAGCTCCGTCCGTAGGCACCTATTTCTGGCAATAAATACCGTTCCCCACGAGCATGTTTTTTTTTTTAAATCATCAAACGGATGTTTTGGAATACTCTTCGTATATCTATCTATCTATCTATATATATATATATATATATATATATATATATATATATATATATATATATATATATATATATATATATATATATATATATATATATATATATATATATATATATATATATATATATATATATGGTGTCCCAGCAGGAATGGGTCGTTTCGAGGAATGACAGTATGGGTCATGACAAGCAATCGTTCGAGATATCAATGAAAAGACCAATACTTCGTACACATTGTTTCGAAGACACATATCTCCGGAACTGATGAAGATATCGGAATCATACAAAAACAAATAGGTAGCACACGTAATAAGCTTTATATACGTATCACATTCATTACACTCACAAGTCCCAGTATTTCGGACGAAATCCCGGAATTCGTATTCAAATTTCTGTCTGCCCATTGAATTGAAATAATTCAAAGTTGTTTTGCTTTCACAACAATGTAAGCGAGGGGAAAAGAAAGAGGTGTTTTCACAAATTTGTTTGGTTTCTTTCTTTCACTCTTGGCTAGGTCTTGTGTGTGTGTATTTATGTCTGGGTATAAAAAACGGTTCTGTGAACTTGAAATATTTTAACAACCGGTTCTCGCAAACCGGTGCGAACGGGCTGAATAGCACCACTGGTTATTCACTTCCTTAATCATCCGTGTCATTAAGCCTACAAGGCAGAATAATGGTACGTAAAATTAAAAGAGAGTGTAATAATAATAATAATAATAATAATAATAATAATAATAATAATAATAATAATAATAATAATAATAATAATAATAATAATAATTGACGAGTTATGTTTAACTTGGTTTTGACAACCCAGAAGTAAATTATTAAATTTTCATCAATTATGCGTGACAGCCACCACAGGCTAAAATTTCCTAAGCAAAGATTTTCACTTTTCCCCGGCTATTTTAAACTTCAATAGACGAAAAAAGGCCGTTTTCTCCAACTTGTATTAAAATGAAGAAAAAACCACAAGAAGCACCCGCCCATCAACATAATAGGCATTTAATAACAGTAACTTGTAATTGGCGGCAATTTAATACAACATGTGTGCTGTCAGTCGTATATTGAAGATAAGACATCTTGTAGTGTTCCCGTCAACAAGACATGATTTATTGCAAACAGCGAGGAAGTGTTCATACATATGAGTTGGCTTTCCATGTATCTACATGTTTGGGTGGGAAGGGCAGGAGGAGGCGAGGGGAAGCTTTGGCTATGGACACGTTTAGTGACAGAGAGAAAGATGAAATTGGTGTGAGTAATTTAACACTGCTTTCTCTCCAGTAACATAGCATGCAAATTACTAATACAATAATGATATCGTGTCCGCGGTTGCTGATGCATAATTATCGTGCATCAGTGCATTTAACAATAACTTGATGGTTAGAATTGCACAGAAATTACAGGCATAACTACGTGGATAACTCCGTAATCGGATACTGCACTGATATTGATTTCATTGTAAATCTATAAAAAGGAAAAAGAAAAAAGTACACTTCATGATACTTATCCTCATAATAATTTCTTAAATACAAAATTTTACGTGTGAGCACTACAAAAAACATATTTTAAAAAATATCTAGCAATTGTTCTTGTTGATGCTACGTATGTATGTAGAGAAGTACAATTGAGACCCTCATTAGGACTTTGCTAGCGATATTTTCAGTGTTTTAAAATAATCATGAAAAAACATTCATTTTGCAATATGTCTAGAAAAAAATTTGAGATAACAACTTTGATAATTTAGACATTGGTGGAAAATTGAATTGGAAGAGAATGCTCTCGAGGGAATTTGAAAGATATAGTATCTCAGCTACTCCATTTGTAAATAAAATATTAAACATAATAAAACCAAAGAAAACGTGAATCGCCTAATTTTCAATCACTATCGATTCATAACTTCAAAATTCGGTCCACTGAAGATCGGTTCAACTACACAAAGAGGTAAAAAGTTGAAAATATTTCAGCAAAAGTAGTTATGTGGGTCTAAACTAGTGGTCCACTAATGGAAAAAGAAAAGTGCTGGTTTGAGTTCTGCCACATGGAAGTTTTCTGTAATACAAGGCTTAGGACCAAATTAGTTGAAAGTGAGTTCAACCCTCGGGCAAAAATCCAAATTTTTAGGTATAAAAGAATGTAGATAATGTATACGTTTGATATTTCCTATTAGTGAAGGTAAAGATTATCTAATAAAAAAACTCAACTCACACTCAAAAATTACATAACATAAATAAAGTACACCACTCACAAACTCATTCCAGATATTACAATGTTTGTCTTTAAAAGTTCAAAACATTAAAATTGATGTTCCTTGCAGATGTATCTTCTTCAGCACTTATTCATTAACAAAATTTCAGATACCATGATGGCATTTTACATTGAAACTATTAACAATGGTCGATCCGAGGAAAGTTTCGGAAGAAAATATATATCAGTGTTTATGCTTAGATGCTTATAAAATTCCAACAGCAACTTTCAATTTGAGCCCATTGATGTGTTATGAAAAAAATAATAAAGTCTACATTCCATAAAGAACTTAATAAAACATCAGTCCCTCATGTAAGACTGGGATGATACGCATATTTAACGAAGTTTCTATCTACAAACTTGTAAGAGTTTCACGAGATAACTACAGATAATCTGATAGCAAAGCTTAATTATTCTCTAACAAGAGCATGAATGCATCATAGACTTAATTATACCCATATCTGTTTTAGAAATCAACAACCACGCAACGAGACTAAGCATATTATTGTTAATTAGCGAGCAAATGCCTTCACAAAGTTAGAGTAAATAATAAACAACAAAACTTCTTAAGAATGAGAAAGTGTTTCTGTGAACACATACTTGTAGGAATAATCTGAAATTTATTTTCTAGTGTTTTAGCTCCACTTCATGACGGGTTTATGTTGTAATGTCATGAGTGCAATGTAATATACTGGCGTACTTATGAGCAACTTGTTTGCGGCAGGCGAGAATTTTTTTTCCCTTCAGATTCCGCTGCAGATCAAATTTTCAAATTGCAATACAGCAACTTTAAAGTGTGATAATATGTATTTTCCAGTGCTATCAGACGTAGAACTATATTAACAGTTCAAAATAAAGATGGAACAACCACGCTAAATCGGTAGAGGATGAACATCAGAAATACAATCTTAAGATCTTTCGGGAAATTTAAGTTAGAACCAGAGTACCCATAGACTGGTTTTAGGCCACAGGTTATGCCCGTGAAACTTTTTTTGGAAGGAAGACAATTTTTCATTGAATATATCAATCCAACTCCCGTTTCTCCAAAAGAAAAGGATAAATTTGGAGAGATTTCACTGAAACACTTTTGGGAGGGGTGTTGACATTGGGAAAGTACAAACTCCCCCCTATGATCCTGCCGTTCGTTCCTCCGGTCTGCCTCGTAATCCAGTGTTTTTTGGTGGGCTATTTACAAGCATACATGAAGAAACATGTCATTGTAAGTACAGTTAAGAATATTCTGTGATTGTAAGTCTGTGTGTGCCGCGCCGTGTGCACTGAGGAAAAATGTATGTGGCATACGTAAAATCGTATGTTACATTTATAAACCATGTAGTTTCTGGACTTAACGTAAAGCAAACGTATAACTGAAAACGCAAGTTTTATAATACTTTCTATATAAGTGTTCCATCTGTACGTATTTTCCGTATGAAACAATATAGGCGGTCAGGATCTCACATACAAATGGACGTATTTAACATATACTTGACGAAGGTTACAAACATAGGTGTATGTAATATAAGGAAGACTGTTAGATATCAGGCATCCTGCAACGACATGATGTATTACCTAAGTGCAGTGCCTATATAGCATACGGATAACGTATGGTCCGTACGGATTTCTGTAGTAAGCAAGAGGATTCCGTATATTTGTACAATATAGCTACCGCTGTCCGGAGAACGAATTTTTCTAGTGTGGTAGTTTTCTGCCCGTCATATTTAGTACGGTATGTTTCTTTTAATAATCTAGCGATTCCGGTATAGTCGGTAGTTATGTATTCCCTACAGTGGTTATGCATATATCAAGGGAGAAAAAACGCTATAAGAGGCCATGGACCCCTGTGGCCACAAAATGGCCACCGTGCCGAGAGACGCAGGTCTGTTCAAATGGTCATATCTCCATTACCAATCATGATATCGTAATATTTCAATACACCATTTGAAAGGTTTTGAATTAAGCTACAAAAATGTTTAGGTTTAATACTTATTTTTGTAATATGAACGGTTAAGAATTATAACAGTGAAAATTTGGAAGTTAGTAAGAATAATTCCCAAGAGATAGTTTTTCTGAAATAATTAAGAGCTCTAATTCTTTATATTTAACAAATTTATTTATTTATTTATTTATTTTTGTAGTCTCTCAACCTCATACTAACCTCAATCACTCTCAACTTCATACATTCATAAAATTATTCCAGGATTTCGGCGTTTGTTTAAATCATTGAGTAACAATCGATAACGCAGCTAAGACATCTATTAGTGTGAATGTGCATTATTAGAATTATCGTGACGCACAGACTGACAGAGTAAGATGTTGTCTTTTTATTACTGGAATATGTACTAGTGGTTTCTATTTTTATTTTATATTTGTTTTTATTTTTATAAGTTATAAAGTTATAAAATCTGCTTTTCATTTTCTTATTTTATATTATTTTATTTTTTCTATTGATAAAGTTATAAGAACTGGTTTTTTTTTTTTTTTTAATTTTATAGCCTTTAATTTTTTCCCATTTGTAAATTTGTAAGATCTTGATCGAAACGCATTCAACAATTAAAACATTGAATTAATCAAACAATGGCTAGAGTCGCATTGAATGAAGAAATCAACTTGTTCAATCCAACGACTGAACCGAGAATCAAGGGGTGACCTATTGGAGATAAATTGTTAAAATGTTTAAGATAAGAAGTAAATAAAAGGTACTGGTCACCGCACCAAGTTTTCTCGTTCTCGTTTCTTAAATAGAATCATGTCACGCTGTAGTTATAAGGGAAACATATATTTACAAAATGTAAATAAAATTATAATAGATGTTTAGGAAAACTGAAACAGAAGAAAGCTCACCCTAAGAGTAAGACTTCCCTTTACGGACTTTTACACAAGAAATTATTTATGCAAAAATGGTAGAAAAGTTGTCTTTATTTATGAAATATTTTTTAAATAAATCTACTGAACAATTTTTGACAAAATGTCCGTAAAGGACACACCTCCCAATAGCAAATATCATTTCTGGACTTCTCTTAGAGAAACGACTTATAGGATACTATATTATAGGATTGTTAATGAAATATCGATTTAAGAAAAATAAGCAAAATCGTCAGTTTTTTTTTTTTTCGAGAAAATCGATATTTTATTTTCATCTTTCAGTAAACTATTCTTATTTTTAGGAGTAGGAAGAAAATTCGGCTCCGGGCTCCCCTTGTAGAATCTTATTTAAAAAATCTTTAAAATTTGATCCAGATATCTTGAACGTTATGGTCTCTAGACAAGTGTACATAAATCCTGCACGAACAGACAGATAGATTAAAAATTCACTTTTTCGGTATAGGTCTATATAGGGAGCATGAAACGTAAAAATCCATTGAAATCACGTTCTATTTTTTCTCTTCTATCGTCGTTCGAAAGTTAAAAAAAGAGAAAGAGAAAGAAAAAAATGTGTTATTCTTAGATCCATTAAAAAGATAGTTTAAACTAAAGAATTTGTTCAAAGAATTGAATCTCTCCTAATAGTTGCGTAGGCCTAGATGTTGTTTGTAGTATTTTTGTTTAATATTACATATGCAGTATAAAGGTTATGATAGTTCTGTAGATGTCTCAAGATGGGATTTTATCTGATTTAACTTGAGCGGATCGAGCGAACATAATGCTATGCGCCATTCCGATGAAATTGAGTTATTAGGTGGAATGGGTTCTGATGTAACCACAGAAAAGTATGTTGGTAGTTTTATTTTCGAAATCTACCTGCAAAAGGTAGAGGAAGCTTGTTTGATGTCATTGCATTAAATTGTACAAGAATAGTCAACCATCTTTTGCAGTTCATTCGAAAGTTAGAACGAGGCACGGTGACTCAGTGATAGAGAGCTTAACTCTGGTGCGTGGGGTTCCATGGTTCGATTCCCGGCCAAGTAAGTTTGTGGTGGACAACATCGTGATCGTGGGGTACTCCCGTCTCCTCCCGCTTTCTCATTCCACCAATCCTTCCATCATCATTCACCTGCTTTAATCATTGTCACTCTTATCCTAACAGGCATAATCGTAGGACGTTAAACTGAAAGATTGCATTTTCGAAAGTTAGGAAATGAGACACTATTATCTTCGCCTGAGCTGCTCGTTCATTTTTGCATTCAAATTAGAAAACCGTCTCCTTTAGCCTAACCGGCATAATCGTGGGACGTAAAACTCACAAATTTCATTTCATTTCATTTCAAATCAGAAAAACGTTATTTACTATCAGATTCAGTAGCTCATTTACTCGTTTCTTTTTAAAAATGAAGATATGAAATTCCAAGGAGAAAATAAACTTTTAGTCATTCTTTGAAATTTGGCACATCACAACAATAAAACATCTTTGTCTTAGGGGGGCCGCGGTGACTCAGTGGAGAGCGCTTACCTCTGGTGCAGGGAGTCCCGGGTTCAAACCCTGTTCCCGCCAAGTGAACCTTGTGGTGGCCAAACACCGTGTGCGTGAGTTTCCTCGGGGTTCTCCCGTTTACTCCCACTTTCTTCATCCCACCATTTCATTCATTTCTCATCATCACCGTCTTCTTTAACCTAGCCGGTATAACCGTGGGACGTAAAACTCAAATATTTCATTTCATTTTAATTTTTTTCCTTTGGCTTTGGCGCTTACTTTCACTCGCTTTTCCAAAACATTTTTTCTTTTCTTTTCTTTTCTTTCTTTTTATTAAGTCTACTCCTTTCCAATTACTAGCGTTAATCTTTCATCAAAACCATCCCACAATACACTTAAACATTTCGTCCATAACAATAAAGTCGACAGCTTTCGGGAAACAACATATGCAATATATAAACTTCTTGTGTTATGTAGACCACAATACCGTTTTGTAGTATAACTTCATTGGTCGTTACCATTAAAAGTATAGAAACAAATGTTTCAAATTACTATTACAACCAGGCAACGGAAGATATGGGTCGTTTATAGATGCCACATCTTTTTTGTTATATCAATATTTTAATCTGCTTTTTGCGCCAGTGCGTACATGTAAGGGTAGTTGTGTTGGTCATAAACTAAGTAAATCAAAGAAGATATTGCTAGTCCACACTGCATTTTAACATTTAATGTTGCCTACAAATTGTGTTAATCTCAAAGTTTACAACATGCAATACACACACACACACATAACAACACTCACCCCAAAACATCCATTTTCAACATAAACTAACTAGGATTGCATGTATTTTTCTGCTCTTTTACTCTCGCCTCATGTGCAGTATATTGTATAGTATCTCTACAAATGTTTTCAACTACTAACAGAGCAACCTGAAATTTAGTTGTTGACAACGTTGCAACTTTGTAACTATGATATGTAAGGATCGAAACATGTAGGCGGCAGCAATCAATTTATCATCTCGGCTGATTGTTCTTCTTGGTGCATATGTGATAAAGTACATTATGCATACCTGTATATTCAAGTATAGACCATCATTTAAAACATTTTGGTAAAAGATGAATTGAAAAGTATAGAGTAACTCTTGCATCTTATTATATTCTGAAAACCAATTATACTTAATATAGTGAACCATTGTCATTCCACTGCTGCATGTCTCTCAAACACTTTTCCAAAGTAATCTTTTGGGAATTCTTTTTCATGTTACCGTAGTGCTTCTTGATTTCATCACACCATCTTGTATAAGGACATTTCCTCGGTCTCTCCTTGCCCCTTGATATCCTGTATAATCAAGGATTGCTTTTGTCTACATATCATAATTTATTCTTGCAATATGATTGCCCCTTGTCACTGCAATGTCTTTCTATTTTCATGATGATATTCGTCATTCTCGTCATCTTTTGATCCTTGTGAATATTATCGTATATTTGCAAGCGGTTCCCAATGTACACTTCTGCATGCTTCGTTCTGAGTCTGCAAACAGTAGAATGTCAGATTAAGCTAGATTGTTGCTGTTTGTTGAAATTTAGTGTCCCTTTTCAGAACTCAGCTTAAATGAGTAGTGGACCTACGGTTTAAGAGGTAGAATCCGAAGCACCATAATACGTTCAAATGTAATGCTCTTACGCTGGTAATCGAATTCAGGCCCAAAAGGGAGCACACTAGCCAATAAGCGTCAGACAGAGTGTTGGTTTGATTTCGAAAAAGGACAGAAACGTGGAGCAACTATCGACTACGTATCCCAGATTGAATTTCAAGCTGAACAACAATGTTTGAAATATAATTTAGAAAGGCTATTTAATAGCCAGTGTTCAGTTTCTATAGTTTCATAAAATTTAGCAGTCAGGAGTCATCTTGGAAGAAATATTGAAAATGAATTTACAAAATTAATGGCCAACAAAAATTTAAGAGAAATTGTTTAAAAACCAAGTACCGTATTCTATTATTCATTGCTTACGCTAAGAAGCTCTATGTAATATTGTCACTTGTAAACAAAGGCACCATTGAAATCGAGAATAATTGTATATTGACGGACGATATCCTATCATCGACTCTTTTACTTTAATATTGTGCAAAGCAACTAGCGAAGTGCTCGCAGGAACTTCTCACTCTAGGCCTCGCAGACTAAGGCCGCCTATGTAGGCCGCTTCCTCTGCAAACAATAATGCATCGTCAAACTTAAGGGTGTTGAGTACTTGCGCCATCTTAACGTTTTAGCACACTGACTTTCATGCAAAATATCCACTTCTTTCTTTTAAATGAATTGTTTCATTTTATTGGTTTCTTCTTTATGACTTGTTAAATTTTTTTCTTTGTGAAAATTTAAATATATGATTATAAATTTAATATTTTTGAGGGTCATTTCAGAAATAATGCACAGATTGCGAACATTGTGTAGTGGATGATGGAATTGCAGTGAACTTCAGTTCATGAGACAACAGGACGTTTATTTGTGTTTTGTAATATGCACATCGTAGCTGTGACAAGTGCTGGGAATGGAGACTATAAGCGTTTCGGGTACTAGTGATGAATAGATGTTGTACATTAAGTTTACATGGGAAAATTCCGATAGAAATCCAGTGCATTACGTGAAATTTGAGGTTAATTAACAGAGGATTGCAATCTAGTTTCTCGTTGGGTCAGATACTTTGAGCTGGAGTTGAAATCACAAGAATTTACAGCTCCAACTTCTCCACGAGTAACAAAATATTCATTAGCTCAAAGATCAAACAAATTATGATTTTTCTTAGATCACCAAGGAATCATCATAACAGACAGAGTTCCATGTGGAAGAAGTGTAACAGCAGTGCTGCATTATGGTGCTTCTTGAAAAAAAAATTGTACGGAAAAATACACAAAACTCGATCTCAGATATTTGCGGCTGGGTCACTCATTTTCCATAACAATGCTCGCCCTCACTTCGGAAATGTCGTAAGTAACCAACTATGTGAGTACGGTTTAGAGGTGTTATGCCATGCTCCCTACAGTCCGAATATGAGCATCAGGCTTTAATTAATTCCTGAAGTTGAAACAACCTATGTGTAGATGTTGTTTCTCATATTTGGAAGGGCTTTTTGCCGCCGTTATTCGAGACATTTAACATGTAAACAAAAATAGCATCTTGGTTGAAATACTGAAGCTTCGCGGTCACTGGGACTTGTTCATTAAGAAGCAGAAAGACTACATTGAAAGCCTGTAAAGAGATGCTATAAAAATTAAACATGCAAGTAAACAGAATCACATGCACTCGAATTAACACGGGATTCCATGCGCTGCGCTGCATTATTTATGAAATGGCCCTCGTATAAACAAATTTTCTTTAAATATAACTTTTGACAAAGCAAGGAATATCTAACTAGACTGGAAGAAGAAATCTGTGAAACCAAACCATTAAAATAACAATTCATTTCAAATGAAGAAAGTTCGCCATATAAATCAATGCTCTAAAAATAATGATGGCTCGGTACTCAGGACTTTTAAGGAAAATGATTCTGTAACAGTGGATGAGAAATTCATTTCATTTTCTTTTCTTTTCTTTTCTTTTTCTTACCGAAATAAACTAACAAAGAAGAAACGTTATAAAGAAAAATCCAAAACAGAGCAAAGAAGTCTTGCAATCGCATCTATCGGTCGCTTCCTCTGCAGAATAGAAATTCCGTGCAGCACCAGCTATTCCTACGAACGAACCTTCTTTGCTTACGTCAACTGAATGTCGGAAAGAGGCGCTGAGAGTTCCTGATGATGCTCTTCAACACATTAACTGCACGGTTTAATCACTTGTCTCCTTTCGCCCCTCTCCCCCACTCGCCTGTGGCCTACTCAACGGTTGAAGCAGCTATTGGCTAAACCTATTGTTCACGGCACGCGCTGGGAATTAAGAGCTAACTCAGATTTAAAGCACTTTCCAAGATAATCCACAAAGGTAGAATTTAATAATAACCAGTTAAATTCTGCACTACAGCAGACAAGAGTAGAATTATTCCTTTTTAAATAAAAGATATTTCTGTATTTTATCTGCTATCAAGTTTGTCTTGACGAGTTGCAAAACTCTTGCCCAACATTTCTTATTTCGGTTTTAGACAATTCAAAGATAAAACTGAAAATTATAATTTGATTTTATATTCTAATTAGTTTAAAATCAAATTCAATAAACACTCCTGGGGTATATATATTTCATCTGCTACATGTAGAGACACATGGTAATTTAAGAGAAGGTATTCTGTTGAATTTAAGTTGTTCATGATATAAGGTATGATTTGAATATTCGTTTTAAAAAAATCCTTATCAATAAGAGAAATATTGTACAGTATGTGGCAAAACAAATAATGCTGAAATCACGTCGTTGACATTTATTTATTTGTTGCACAGCATAATGAAACATAAAAGAAGTTGTCAAATGGATGTCAACTAAATGTTACTCAACGTATATTGTAAATCTGAAAGGAATCGCACCTGTACATCATGTATTCAAAATGTTGACCATTACATCGCACACATTCTTCATAGCGATCCTATAAATCGATGAACATATTAGTGAACATGGGTTGCTAGAACGACAATACAAATGACCGAATTTTCTCTCTAGTGGTAGGGGGTTATCTGTTCGGGAAATTGCGTCCTTCAGCATATCCCATATGTAGGCATCTGGAGTCGTAAGGTCAGGGGAGTGGGAAGAATATGGAAAATCCGTTCTACGGAAAAGCAAGCGATGTCTAAACTCTCGTTGCAGAAGGGCAATTGACTCCCTTGCAGTATGGGCAGTAGCACCGTCCTGCTGCATCCATTGTTGTAACGACAGATTTTTGGTGCAGTAAAAATCTCGCGATTCATGCATGTATGGGTCAACTGTCGATTGATGTAGTGATCAAGTAACACATGGCTTTTAATACAGTAGACTTACGCGCTCATCTCCTGCAGTGAGATGCCTATCTTATTCATGTAAATTTAACTTTTATTGATTTCAATATATATCTCTGTTGAGCTGTGACATTGAGCTGAGACCATCTTAAGGTCGGCTGAGTATTAATTAACCCGTGAACCCATCCGTCTCACAGACGACTGTTTACCAATGAGATAAAAAAAAAGAGAAAAGAAAAGAAAAGAATAAATTAGAAGGATAGTACATCGTACGGCGTCAGTGAAACGTCCGATCTTGACCAAACTTGTATAGTAGTTGAACTTGACAAACTTAATAAGCACACTATATGGTGTCCAGATCTTTGGTTCCTGAGTTATAGGTTATTAACACTGTGATTCGGATTTAGTCAAATATTTTTTGAAAAAAGAAACGAACAAAGTACTATTTAGAACAAAAATACATAAAAACACATTTTTATTAAACACTAGTTTGAGTAATAAGAAAGATGAATAGACGGTTGATTAGCTACGTTGCAAATGAAGTGTATACTGATAACAAAGATTAGTGATGAGCAAATGCAAGACCAAGACCAAGACCGGGATGGTCTTGGTCTTGGTCTTGGTCTTGCACACCCAGTCTTGATCTTGGTCTTGGTCTTGCATGCAAGAGTTTTGCAAGTCTTGCATTTAAGAAATCTCAAGCTTTTCATAGATAAATTTTACTCTGGATATAAGGAATAATAAACTCTACAATGCGCCAATAGTAACGGAAATACAATGTATGTTTCTAAATCTAATATAGGTTAACTTGGTGTAAGTATGATGATAGTGTACAACATAGGTGATGACCTTTATTTTTTAATGGGTGCTCACGCTTCACTACCTACAAGGTATGCCTAAATCACAACGTTTCGTAATCTGTTTATATTTTTTAACAGATCCAACACTCCACTGGTTCCCAAACTGGAGAGGCTACCCCTGAGACGCATGAAAGAAAATCCAGACGGCACAGATTATTGAAATACCATGAATTGCAAAATTATTTTTACACTCTAAATCCATCAGATTTTTCTTTCTAACCACGATTAGCTAATCCTTGTATTAAACTAACTTCCAATTAAATATTGAGATTTTGTTTTACTGATTCCAATATGTACTCTATGGGGCATAAACATGAACATTACGCAAAAGCGATTTAAAAATTGAAGGCTTGCGAAATGTGGGCATGGAGAGAAAAGGAGAGAATTAGCTGTGTTGAACGTAAAACGAATGAAAAGGTGTTAGAAATATTAGCAGTAGGGGAAAAAAAGAAGAATTTTAGATATTGTTAAGAGGAGGAAGAGGAACTGGTTAGGATATTGGCTGAGGAGGAACTGTATTGAGGGACGTGCTAGAGGGTATTGCGGAAGGAAAGGGAGGGAGGGAGCGAAGGAGACTGTAGTTGAAGAAAGGTATTAAAACAGAAAATTGCTACGTCAAGACGAAGAGACAAGCTAAGGAACACCGAACATCGAACCTACTCAGTTGCAGCAAGTAACCTGCCAATAATGGCAGAATAGCTACGATGATGATGATGACATGTTTAGCAACATCGACCAAAAAAAAAAAAAAATGATAATTATTATAATCAAACCTGTTAATATTTTAGAATAATTTGAGTGAAAATTGAAAATGACTCAACTGTCTATGTCTTGTATAAACTCAATCTATATGAATACTTTCAACCTGTATTAGAAATACAAAATGACGGCATGAAACTCCAAATTATTTGAAGTCTCACTTGTAAATATGGATTACTAGCATCAATTACCCACTTCGTTGGGTTAAACTTTAAAAAAAAAAAAAATAGTAATATATTTCGTTAGTCAGTCACTTTTTACTATTAGTAAAGCGCTCTCTGATATCGATCATTTTCGATTATTTTTATATTTCTCTCCCCTCCTTCTCCCCAAGCTGCGGGGATGAATTTGGATTTAAACGGCATCAGAAGTGTCATTGTTCGTTTTAGAGACATCGAAAACTATGGATTTGGCACTAATATAGGTCATTTTCAATAAACTTATATATCTCCTCCTCCCCCATGTTGCGAGGCACGGCATCAGAAGTGTCATTGTTCATCCCAATGACCTCGATAACCATGAGTTCGACATTGATAATGGTCATTTTCGATAATTTTTATATATCTCCTTCCTCCCCCGAGTTGCGGTGCTTAATTTGCATTTAAACGGGATAGGAAGTATCACTGTTCATCTTAGCAACGCCGAAAAAACTATGGACTCGACACTAATATTTTATCATTTTTTAAAAAATCATTATTATGTATCTCCCTCTTCCCCAAATTACGAGGCTGAATTTAGTATCGGAAGGTCGTAAACGGTATCGGAAGGTCAGTACTCAACTCAGCGACCTCGAAAACTAAGGATTCAACACTAGTATTAGTCATTTTCGATCATTTTTACATCTCTTTCCTTCCCTCCGCTAAGCTTTGGGGCTCAACTTGAATTTAAACAGCATCGCAATTGTCACTGTTTAGCTCAGCGACCCCCAAAACTATAGATTCCATTTTTTAATATCGGTCATTTTCGATCATTTTAAAATATTTTCCCCTCCCCTCCCCTAAACTGCACCGTCAAAGTGATATGACAGAAATCATCTCAGGTCTGATCCTCATCTATGTTGAAAACGAGATCGAGTTTGGTCGGGTGGTTCAAGAGTTATTAAATGTTATTTATTTTTGTACATTTTCCATTCCCTTCCCCTCCGCTAACTTCTATCGTCAAAGTGATTTGATAAAAACCACCACAAGTCCGAACCTCGTCTATGTTGAAAATTTTATTGAGATCGAAAGGCTGGATCAAGAGTGATGAAGTCACAATGACAGCCACTTATATTTTTAGTTTTTTACATATATTTCCCTCCTCCCCCTCCCCTACGTTGCACCATCAAAGTAAAATTATAAAAATCGCTCCAGGCCTGGACTTCATCTATGTTGAACATTTGATCAAGATCGGTCGGGTCTTCCATATATATCTCCCTCACATCCTCCTCCCCTACGTTCTATCATTAAAATGAAACAAACTGTAAAAAAAAAAAAAAAAAAAAAAAAATCCAGGACCGAACCTCATGCATGTTAAAAATTTGGTTGAGATCGGTTCAAGAGTTATTAAATCACAAACCTAGTCACTTTTATTTTTGTTCATATTGATTTTTATACATTTCCCCCTCCTCCTCCTCCTCCCTACGTTGCTCCTTAAAGTGAACTGACAGATAACATCCCAGGTTGAACCTCACCTATGTTAAAAAATTGATCGAGATAGATCGTTTGGTTCAAGGGTTATTAAGTTTTATTTATTATTTTATAATTCCCCCTTCTCCCGTCCCCTAACTTTTACTGTGAAAGTGAAATGATGAAAACACTCCCAGGCCTAAACCTTATCTATGTTGAAAATTTGATCAAGATCGGTCGGGTGGTTCAAGAGATTAGTAGTCACAAAAATAGTCACTTTCAATTTTATAATATAGATTTATTGTAGTATAATATTATATCACTCAATCCTTGATGTGCCGTATACCAAAGGAGGCTAAAAGTTATACTACTAAACAATTATTCAACGTACAAGCATCCGTCCATGAAATCAAACTTGCGATCACATGTAAGTTTTTTGTCAATGTCATGAAAATGTTATTTCGATATTAATTTTATGAGAACACATTAAAAATTTCCAACGGATGCTTGAGTCTCGGAGCCAAGGCCATACCCATGTAGTCGACCCTATGGTGTACGGTATTACCGATGTTCAATACTACATTTCTCTTTAGTTTTGGAAGAACACCACTAATATGCTTTGAAATGAAATGAAGTATCTACTTGAAAGTCCCACGATTATGCATCAAGGGTAAGGGAGACGGTAATGATGAGAAATGACTAAAATGGTGGTATGAAGAAAGTAGGAGGAAACAAAAAAAAAAAAAAAACACTGAGAAAATCCACGCACACAGTGTTTGTCCACCAAAAAAAAAAAAAAAAAACTCACATGACGCAAGATGACTTCTGTGTGGCTTGAAAACGAGCAATATCTACAGAAAACACGAACAACCAATTCAGAAAACGACATACTGTAGCTATATGTTACAGTGGCAGAGCGACTCACACGGATTATATAAACTACTGGGAACACATTCACTCCAGCAGCATTTTTACTGTAGCCAAGAAATCCATCTCCTTCCTTTTTACATTCTATATAAAAACATCAAGTAGGGTCGGTACTTGTGCAAGACTCTTGCTCAAGAGTCTTGGTCTTGGTCTTGGTCTTGCAGGTATGGTCTTGGTCTTGCTCTTGCTCTTGCACCCCTTGGTCTTGCATCGGGATTCCTAGTCTTGGTCTTGGCCTTGGTCTTGCATGCAAGACTCTTACAAAAACTGCAAGACCAAGACTCTTGCACTCATCACTAAAAAAGGTACGTGGAAAATATACCTGTTATTAAACGTTAATTTGAGGCATACGAAAATACATAATGAGCAGGTTGATTAGCTATATTGTAAAATTAAGTATGTACTGATAATAAAGATCCATGGAATATAAACCTGTATATTGAGGCATAGGAAAATACATGATAAGAGTGTTGATTAACTATGTTGTAAGTAAATGTAGTATATGCTTACAATAAAGATTTGCTAAAAAGAAATCAATAAAGAACGAACAAGGATATTTACAAGCTCCATTCTTGTTTGCAAAAACATGGCTTACTTTTAGTTTACAGATTACGTAGTATGTACAAGACGTTCAAATCCCGTTTACTCAATCCTCTGTAAATCAATGGTAGAGACTTCGACTTTTCACAGTTGATGGGCAGACTAGAAATATGATGATAGTTTAGGAAAGACATTTGGCAGATAACTTTTTTTCTTTTAAATAACGACACTATTCCCATGGAATGATCAGAGAGAGAGAGAGAGGAAGAACATAGGGGTCATCTTCAACAATGGCAAACACTATCATCAACGTAGGCGGTTTCGCGGGGAAGAGAACGCAGCATCAGAATCTAAAAGGCGGTAAACCAAGATGACAGCTCATTTTTCCCCATTCCCTTATCCTCGGCAGTGATCATTCAAAAGCAAACACACCACAGGAAAGATTCTGGGCCAGCAAATTCATCATTCCTTTATTGCAAGACCACTGCTGTTTCTACAATGCGAACAAATATAATTTTCTACTGTCGTCAACAATAGAAGTTATAGTTTGACTGTCCAAATAGTCTTTCTGTTTCTTTGATTTACTTCTGATTCAGTCAACCAATGGTTTCTAACATCAAAAATTCACGCTTCACTTGAAGCAGGCTACGAAACAAATGTCGAGGTCAGCATTATCTATGAAAGTTATATAAGAGATTTTTATGTTCTATAAGACGACCACAAATGTATCTATGTCTGACAAGTTTATGTTATATAGCATTTAGGTACCCTATATTACTTCTTCCGGATGTTTTTTTTTAAGGTTTGTCAAATTATTAGTGGCATTTCCTTGGTGCACGACGTCTCGGGTTTGACTTCCGCTGGGGTTATAGACTTTTGAGTGTGAATGCAGCATAGTGAGTCAACTGGGAACCTATTTGTACTAAGAAGTAAAGGATTGTGGATTAAGTGAATCGTGAAATAATGGTATTGGAAATTGATGCGCTGACCACACATAACCCAATTACCGGAACGGAACGTGCTTAATCTGGTAGGCCAGATTATATATATATATATATATATATATGTATGTATCTACATGTATGTACAAGGCCGGATCCAGGATTGCCAGAGGGGGGTGCACCAATAACCATCAAAATAACCAATCATACTGAAACTCTTCAAAGTGACATGTGGCAATATTCCTTACTCCTGACAACACTTGATACATAGAACGGAGGAAAGTGTTTTAAAGAGGATCGCAAGTGGAATATAGGACAAAAATTTCCTTCACTCTTCCTGCCTTCTGTTTTCTTCAGTACTTGACACAGGGGTGGGTTCAAGACCGACTTCTGGGGGGGGCGGTGGGTTGTCATAATGCTACTTTTAAGGGCTCCAAACTCTGGGATAGATTTTATTTATATATATAAAATAAGAAAGTTTCCTCTTATGGGGGGTAGGCGATTGCCCCAATCGCCCTCCCGGATCCGCCCCTGACTTGACATATGTTATATTATTTTCCTTGGTGAATCCTTCGACCTTTAGAAAATCAACTTAAATTATTGCTTTTGCAAAGCTCTGCTTTCTTTTAAGCCCCAAACGGAAACATGACGGCAGAAAGTTTCCGAATGTGTTGCTATTTTCACTACGAGATAGTGTATATTTACAACGAACGGGGGGGAGTGCACGTGCACTCTTGCACCCCTCTAAATATATAGTAGTAATACAAACTTATTAACATCTTTTTCATGGAAAATATTGACCACATTGTCTATTCTATAGGTATTTCAATACTGACGAAAAAATATCTGGAATAGTTGAGTTTCTCTTCGACCAATACCTTTAATCTTAAAGTAAGTTTATAAACGCATCTTATCCCTCATTACACGAGGGTAGTTGACGTTTTGCAACTCAAATAGAACGAAAATGTTCGATCTACTTTTCAGATGAACAAAACTTCAGCGTACGACTTAGTTTCGATCTGATTTTACATTTAAGAGGCCTCATCCCGGCGAAATTAAAGTACCGCGAATTTTACAGTAATTATGTGATATCTTCCAATAGATAAAAGATCCTTTTGCTATTGTTAGCTATATCCTTTGATTTTTCAATTTTGTGTCATGTTTAGGTGGTAGATAAGGCTACATATAGCCTTAACCTCGACATGTAAAATAAGTCAAAATAAATAAATAAATAAATAAATAAATAAATAAATAAAATAATCGAAATGTGGAACAAGCGAGCCCTACGCAATATCATTTTACATGAGATACCGTTATTACGACTTATTTATCTGCTTTCGATTTCGAGCCATTTTGAAAATCGGCATTTATTTTCGCGTTTTTAAACGGCTGAAAACGAAAAGTCACTAGGTGACTTGTGATAACGGTATCTCACGCAAAATAATATTGTCTAGGGCGTTCTTATTCCACATTTCGATTATCTTTTATCTATTGGAAGATATCACATAATTACTGTAAAATTAGCGGTATTTTAATTTCGCCGGGATGAGGCCTCTTAATTTGATCCTTAAAACTAATCTTCCTTTCAACGTTGAAGATCCCCTTTCAAGCAATAGATAGTCATCGTAAAGAAGGAGGAAGGTGAGAGGGCAATTATGGGTTAATCATCCTTTCATCTGTATGTTCTCTCCCTGCTCTCTCAGCAGTGAAAATCGTTAATAGGCGGTATTTCGTCCTTCGAATTTATGTTTTCACGAAAACCAGGTTAATGCAAATAAATTCCCTTTTGTAAAACCTAGTAATTGGCAGACATCCTCGGGTAGTAGTTGAAGAGATAAAGTTATCGTGACACGCTTGCTCATCTAATGCATTCCTTTTCAGTGGGTGACGTCTACCGTCCGTTTCATGAAAACTGTGTCGTCTGCTGAGTATTCGGCACAATCTTGTAGGATAATCGAAATACTCAGACCACATTTAGGATACCCTAATTATCTTTGTGGGATTTTGAGGATAATGCTGTTTTTAGTGACTTACATTTGTGCAATTGAAATATGTAGTTACTATTCTCTAGCTCGTAGGTTTGTCGCTCTAGCTTTTACCGATTTTTTTTTTTATTTTACTTGTTTATTCTTTTGGCTCTTAAACAACCTCTTTTTAATTTTTAGCTCTGATATTTTAAATCTGTATTTCATAGACATTTCCCCCCTTTTTTTCTGTTTTACGTTACTTTTTTTTTTTTTTGGTAATTGACATTTGGCTTTTTCGTAAGGTGGATGAACAGCTTCTCCGCTAAGGCCCCCTTCAAACCCCCTGAATCAATCGATCAATATAAGTTGAAGATACGATCTAAGACAGGAAATGTGTGAGGTAGTTTATGTTTTTTCTGTAGGATGTTTTATCTTCATTTTTACCTTTGCGTTCTGAGTACCGACACTTATGTCTTATGAGTTAGGAAAAATGATTTGCTCTAGATACGGTATCATTAACTTAGGGTGACCAGACGTACTGATTTTCGCAGTACAGTATTATTTTTCAAAGAGCTGTCTTGCGTGTTGCAAAGACGTCTAGAAAATCGAGAAATGTCCTTCTTTTAAAAATGTCCTGCGAAATGTCTTGACTTATTTGCAATACGTTAATATTTCATTCTTTATTCACAACATTTCGAATCACATGCACTCTTTTTCTGAATGATATATCATTGTTTTTCAATACATTATTTTTACGAGAAGGCCTTGTTGAGATGTCGGTAAGGCAGGAAAGGTTTCTTATTTCAAGATACGACATGGGGGCCGCGGTGGCTCAGTGGTAGAGCGTTCACCTCTGGTGCTTGGGGTCCCGGGTTCAAACCCTGCTTCCGCCAAGTGAACTTTGTGGTGGACAAACAGTGTGTGCGTGGGTTTTCTCGGAGGTTCTCCCGTTTCCTCCCACATTATTCATTCCACCATTTCATTCATCTCTCATTATCACCGTCTCCTTTAGCCTAACCGGCATAACCGTGGGACGTAAAACTAAAAAAATCTCAAGATACGACAGTGTTGCCAACCAAGTTAAGTAGAAGTTCCCTTGTATCAGTCTAAATTTTTCTTCCTTCCTTAAAATAAGCCCATGCTGCGAAAATCTGTAAACAAAATAAGTCACGAGTCCCACGCTTCCTTGTTACCGCTATAGAACGTACACTGAGAAAAATCCATTATCCGGACAGCGGTATATTGTACAAATACAAGGATTCGTTACGTTTACTAAGGAAATCTGTACGGAGCGTACTTTATCCATATACTACATAGGTACTGCCTTTTACTCGCTTAGATATTACATCATGTCGCTGCAGGATGTCTGACATCTCACAATCTTCCGTATTTTACATACGAATACGTATGTTAAATACTTCAGCTATATGTTATATACGTCCATCTGTGTGTGAGATCCAGACCGCCTATAGACACTCTTTCTTTCGAAATGGCTGACGTCATTGAACTACCGTCTTTTGCTTGCGAAACGAGGTTGTTTACAAACGGAAAAGAAGAGAGGAAGGAAACAAGTGCTTGGGTAAGTACACTAGTTAACTATTACTTTAGTTAAATATTCCATTAATTATATATTCTTTTAGTTTAACTTGCTTTAATATAGTACTAAGTAAGTAATGTAGTTTATGAATACAATTCTTACTATTGTAAAACTCGTTAATGATTGAGGACAATGGAATGGGTGAATCTGAATTTTGAGAAATCTTTGAATATTAATGTTTTGAAACATTTTACATTTCAAGGTAGCAAAATGAATGTTATGTGTTTATTCATTCCGTTTTATATGTGACGATTTATTACTTGGAGCAGTTTTACTACAGGGCTGCTTAACATAATTGCATAACTAAAGGAAGAAAACGGCCTGGGACCTATATGTTAGGTACCACTCCGGCATTTGCCTGCTATGAATGAGGAAAAGCCAAGGAAACCTCATTCAGGATGGCTGGACTTAAAATCTTTTGATACTTTTTCGACCGAGTTCCCCCACCGGGATCGAACCCGGGACCGTTCGCACCGAAGGCGAGAGCGTTAGCGAATACGCTACGCGGGGCCACTAGTGTAGTTTAGAAAACTCATTTTTACTAGGATATTTGCAAGATTTTTTTTTCTTTTAGTTTAACGCCCCATGATTGTACATCAATGTAAGAGAGAAGGTGACGATGAGATACATGATAATGGTGGAATCAAGAAAATGTAAGGAAACTGGAAAGTCTTAAGAATAACCACAACTACAGTGTTCACCAAAAGCCTATTTGTCGGGAGCAGGAATCGAACCAGGGACCTACCGCGTCAGAGGTAAGCGCTCTCAGAGCTTTCTTTTGTTTAAAGAACTTGTTTACAATGAAATATATATATATAACGAAGATATTGACATATTTTACAGCCTCACTGAAATTTAAAAAAAAAAGTAGTCAGGGAGAGCTTACTTGTCAGGTTTTTATTTTTTAATTTAATTTATTTTTATTTATTTATTTTTGCTTTGTTATGTTCCCTAGTTAATTAATGTTTGGGTTACTGAAAATTAAAACCTTTTTAGTATTATTGTTATGTCATCACTTTGGAACCAAAACGTTAGATTTTTTTCTTGTGTTTTCATATAGGAAGTTGGTGAGTTTGTGCCTTAGCACTGGTTTGGTTTCTAGAACGTAATTGAAGGTCATGTTGAGTTGAGTCTTGGTGGGTTTGAGTTCGTGAAGTGTCAGGCACTGCTTGTGCCCCTGTCTTCTGTTTGTGATGTTTCCTGGCTTTGGGCTGTGACGTATTTATGTTGAGGAGTACCAACGCAGGCCGCGTGATATACAGGTAGCTACAACACAGCTTCAACAGTTAACGAGTGCCAGGTCTTTGAATTTCAGCTTTCGTTACGGCGTGACTAATGCAGTATAGTGCTAGATTGAAATTCTATGGGTGGTAAAAACGGTATGGTAAGAAATACAACGTAATTGTTATTAGTTTAATTAGTGTTTCTTCATAGTATTGTTTCACTATTTCTAGAAGGAATTAAGTATTAACGAAGTAATGAATAAGCAAAAGCACACATTGATTGACGTTTACTATTTCTCATACTCCATTAAGAATGTTTTGATCCTCAATTGCGCAAACATCCAGTGTGCGTTTATTTTCTTTCTTTTTTGGGGGGTTTACACTGCCTCACAGATGAGCTCCCTCGTGGCTAAGTGGTTAATGAACACGCCTTTGGCGTGGGACACCCGGGTTCGATTCCCGGCCGGGAGCCGCGGTGGCTCAGTGGTAGAGCGTTCACCTCTGGTGCTTGGGGTCCCGGATTCGATCCTAGCCCCGCCAAGTGAACCTTGTGGTGGACAAACACCGTGTGCGTGGGTTTTCTCGGGGTTCTCCCATTTCCTCCCACTTACTTCATTCCACCATTTAATTCATTGCTCATCATCAGCGTCTCCCTTAGCCTAACCGGCATAACTGTGGGACGTAAAACTCAAAGGTTTCATTTCATTTTTTCTTAATCTCTTGCACCGACCGACCGATCTCGATCAAATTTCCAACGTAGATGCGGTTCTGGCCTGGGAGTGTTTTTAGCTATTTACTTTGACAGAACTTAGGGGAGGGGGAGGAAGGGGACAGAAAAAAATAAATGACTTAATTTACTTTGAAGTGTAAAAGTGCGAGCGTTTTCTTCTCTCTCTCTCTCTCTCTCTCTCTCTCTCTCTCTGTCTCTCTCTCTCTCTCTTCACTCCTCCAGTCTCCTCTCACTTTTAGGGCCGCGGTGGCTCAGTGGTAGAGCGTTCACCTCTGGTGCTTGGGATCACGGATTCGATCCTAGCCCCGCCAAGTGAACCTTGTGGTGGACAAACACCGTGTGCGTGGATTTTCTCGGGGTTCTCCCATTTCCTCCCACTTACTTCATTCCACCATTTCATTCATTTCTCATAATCACCGTCTCCTTTAGCCTAACCGGCATAACCGTGGGACGTAAAACTCAAAGATTTCATTTCATTTTTTCCTCTCACTTTGATTTCATGATTTCGCACTCTGATGAAAAGTATTAAATACCGCCAGGAAAAGTACTAATATATAACCTCTCTTTTAGGCGCCCCTCCAACCACGCGCCCGGGACACGTGCTTTGCTTGCTCGCCCATAGCTGCGGCTCTGTGAGCTACATAAGTAACATACAATGCTTACGTAATACTTTGGGTCATAAGTACTATTAAGAAAGGAAGAATTGCATTTTTTTAACTTTGGGAAAGGAGCTACTATGGGATTAAAGATAAGGTAGGAAAGGCAACACATTCCAGTCTATGCTTTCACCCAGCAGACATATTGTTTGGAACCAAAAAAATGTGACTTTTGGAATCTTGTACTTAGGTTCACAGCGGAAGCGACGAAATAACTTGAATCATCCATTGTAGCTCTCCCCGCAACCAGTTTCTAAAATGTTGGCAATAAGTTTGCGAAACGAGAGGTGACGACTCCAATTTTGGGTGAAAAGTCGCTATAAGAAATAATCGAGAAATTCATTGTCTATAAGCATTGTAAAAGTTGTAGATGTAAACTAAACAATATGTTCTACTCACTGGCGCAAATCCAGGGGGGGGGGGGATGACGGATACATGTCCCCTCCAATCTTGGAACTGAGGGGGACTTCTCCCAAATAATCCGATTTGAAATGTGTTTTTTGGGAGAAATTTGATGATTTTTGTCCGATTGCTACAAAGGAACGTGAGATGTCCCCCAGAATAAGCCTCAAATCTGCAGCCTCCTAACGCTAAAGACAACTCTGATCCTCCACAACATTGTTTTTCAACTTCATAAGTATTTTGGACATCGCCAAAAAAAGTATGGTAACGGTCTTACCCCCCTCCCCCCCCAATGTTGAAGACAGATTTGCGCCGCTGGTTCTATTCACATCTTTGTAAACAGGGCGCAACCAATCCTTTAATTCAGGGATCATTTCAGGTTGTTTCGGGTACTTTTGTTCATGTTGTGGTCAAAATAGTTCCGAAATAATTAACACTACAGTACTTACGTTAAGCAATTTTTTGTAAAAGAAAAAGTGCAGAATAATTAAAAGACCCCAGAGGACAAATATAACAAACACCTTCTTCGCCTTTTTTCACGCATCTATAGCTAATCTTGTTGCTATCGGTAATGATGTATTACGTGTGTCTCTCAACGGAAACTCTGCGAACTAAAGGACATCAAGTTTGTAGTTATTCTTCGTTAGAGGGCAAGGGTAACATAACAATGCAGGATTGTGGAGTAGTGAGTACGCTGTATTTCCAAACTCTTCATCACTTGCGCTGATTAAAACAAACAAACAGAAAAAAAGAACGTAAAAACTGTTTTGAACTAATAATGCTTCTCTACAGATGAACATTTTGTTTGCAGCAAAAAGTCGCTAAATGTGTAAGTAGGTAAATCGTTATTTAAAAATCACCCAAAAAAGTCTCCAATCGGAATTTTTTTTTTTTTGTCGTTATCGTAGGGCGACCATACGTCCCGTTTTGACCGGGACAGTCCCGTTTTAGGGGCGTGTCGCGGCCGTCCCGTCAGTAGATGGAAAAAAGTAGTATTCGTCCCGTTTTATGTAAATGAAAGAAGTAAATAACAAACCCAGTACCTTTACTCCTTTTAAAAGTATTAATAATAACAAAGCGGCAAAAATTGAACTGAAAATCCCTATATTAAACATACTCTATAGTTCGCAGTACTGCTCGAAAGGCAGCAGAGGTTTTAGCAGTTGGTTGTGTGTTAAACAAACTTCAACGTGTCTTTCCTTTTTCATAAGTACCCGCTCTGTAACGAAGAGAGAGAGGGGGAACTCTGATATCAAGGCACTGATAAGAACAAAGGTAGATCTAAAAGTCTAGTGTTGCAAGAACCTGTCCCGTTTTTAACTGAAAATTTTATGGTCACCCTGCGCTATCGTTGAGGTCGAATTCCCCTTATTTAGCGACTTTACCCAAAATTGGCAACATTGACCCCCACCGAACAACACCCCGTCATCTTGAGCCTAGCCAGCATAATAGTGGGACGTAAAACTTAAAGATTTCATTTCGAACAACACTCCCAGAAACCTACTGTTATACTATTCTCAAACCACCCTTTCGTACAGTTCTCCCTATTCGAAAAAAAAAATGTAAATAGCAGTGTTCATACATAAATATGGAACTCAATTTCCCTGAATTTTGCAGGTTTTCCAGGTATTAATTTTGCAATTTCCAGGTCTAGTGGAAGAAACTAATAGTACGAGAACACATAAATTTTAAGAATACTATATTTATATATTTGAGAATGGCCACCCTTCTCCCCAATGAACGATTGCAATTAAATATTGAGTCACAAGAAAATAAATAATTAAAATAAATAAAATTTAAGTTGAAAAATATTAAGTTGAGAAGCCTACTAAGGGAATTATATAATACTTTTGTTCCATACTTGAATACATTCAAAATATACAAAAAAATATTGGCTTGGGGAAGAAAAAAGGGCCCGCGAGATTTTAACTGATTCTTGTAGTACTCGACGACAGAAATAGATTACTGAAAGAATTTTCAAAATCGGCACAGGCAAACATGAAGAAAATCGCATTTTCAGGTACCGGTTCAAAATGAGAAGAAAAAAGGACCGCGAGATTTTAACTGATTCTTGTAGTACTCGACGAGAGAAATCGATTAGTGAAGGAATGTTCAAAATCGGCGCAGGCAAGCATGAAAAAAAAATCCCACTTTCATATACCGGTTCAAAATGGGGAAGAAAAAAGGGCCCGCGAGATTTTAACTGATTCTTGTAGTACTCGACGACAGAAATAGATTACTGAAAGAATTTTCAAAATCGGCACAGGCAAACATGAAGAAAATCGCATTTTCAGGTACCGGTTCAAAATGGGAAGAAAAAAGGGCCCGCGAGATTTTAACTGATTCTTGTAGTACTCGTCGAGAGAAATCGACTAGTGAAGGAATTTTCAAAATCGGCGCAGGCAAGCATGAAGAAAATTGCATTTTCATGTACCGGTTCAAAATGGGGAAGAAAAAAGGACCGCGAGATTTTAACTGATTCTTGTAGTACTCGACGAGAGAAATCGATTAGTGAAGGAATGTTCAAAATCGGCGCAGGCAAGCATGAAGAAAGTCGCATTTTCATGTACCGGTTCAAAATGGGGAAGAAAAAAGGACCCGCGAGATTTTAACTGATTCTTGTAGTACTCGAAGACAGAAATAGATTACTGAAAGAATTTTCAAAATCGGCACAGGCAAACATGAAGAAAATCGCATTTTCAGGTACCGGTTCAAAATGGGAAGAAAAAAGGACCGCGAGATTTTAACTGATTCTTGTAGTACTCGTCGAGAGAAATCGACTAGTGAAGGAATTTTCAAAATCGGCGCAGGCAAGCATGAAAAAAAATCGCACTTTCATGTACCGGTTCGAAATGGGGAAGAATAAAGGGCCCGCGAGATTTTAACTGGTTCTTGTAGTACTCAACGGGAGAAATCGATTAGTGAAGGAATTTTCAAAATCGGCGCAGGCAAACATGGAGTAAATGGCATTTTCATGTACCGGTTCAAAATGGGGAAGGAACAAGGTCCCGCGAGTTTGAACCGCTACGATGTATGTTCACGAATGTGCCCGTCTTCTCAAATTTAGTTAATTACTGTGACACTGAAACATGTGACACAGAGTCACATTGTGGATGACTCTGCAATCGGCAACCACTGCACATATACTCCTCCCGCCCCACAGTTTGATTATTTCGATCCATTCCTCACGTGCTAACGGCATGGTTCAACATCTGCAAGAAAGAGGTAAATGTAACGTTCAATTGGCAATAGCTTTTCACCAAATTAAGCTGCATGAAATCTGATTGCATATTTGACATACTGAGAAAATTCTAGCCCGTGGCCATATGTATCACATATCCCACCAGTTCATAAAAATTTTGAACACAAAATTACGGTCGTCCGTGTGACGTACTCCCAAAAGGCCTAATGTGTATCACCCACCTCACATTCAATGAAACCACATCCGTGTAGAATTAAGAAAGGAACCTCTTATGATGTATACAGGATGTCTCAAACGTTCCCTGACATAGGGTAACTCTGTTATTATCAGAGTTACGACAAAATGTAAGAGGAAAAACATCTCGAAATATGACGTTTTCAATCTAAAGTGAACACTTTTTTAAAAAATCGGACAAGATGAATGTGCTGTATACTCTTTATGCACCCAATTTTAAATGAAAATGCAACGTTGTCATTTACCTGGACCCACGACATAAGTGAATGAAGTTACTGTTTGAAACGGGGGCTGGCCATCGACATGTTAGCGTAAAAGACAGTAACTTCACTCACTTCTGTTGTGGGTCCAGGTAAATGGCAACGTTGCATTTTCATTTCACATTGGGCGCATAGAGAGTGTACAGCGCAAACGGGTCATCCGATTTTAAAAATTCCTTCACTTTAGATTGAAAACATCATAATTGCATATGCTTTTCCCTCCTACATTCTGTTGTAACTCTGATAATAACAGAGTTACCCTATGTCAGGGGACTTTTGAGACACCCTGTATACCTTATTTAATGTATGTTTGATGTCACTATAACTGTAGTATAATTTAGTTTGTTTAAATTTACAATTTAATACAAGTAGATTCGGATTTACATGCGTAGGATTTTGTATGCATCTAACTAATGAATTCTTTTATTTTTATGCTTAACTTAGTGACTTGGCTTTGGACTGCAACTGATTATTGTAACCCATTATTGCTTGAGAAGAAACAAGATATCCGAATCTTCATTTGGAGAAATCAAAGGTCTATTGGAAAGCTGGGGATTACAATCATTAATTTCTACATTTCAAGGTGCGTAGTAAATTATATATTGTGTTTATTGTTAAATTACTATTATTGGGTTTAGAATCAATGAAGCACTTCATGATATTTTATGGGGATCAAGATGGGTGCCGGATAGATAAGTATTTGAGCGTCAGGCTCTTATTTCTTTTCAATTTAATATTTAATCAATGATTATTTTTCTCCCTCATTATTCCACCAAATCGTATTCCAAGATCATATATCCATTTTTGTTCGATATATCCATATTTTTTATCTCTTTCATATTTCTATATTTTCGATTTTTGATATTGTTTATATTTCGATATTGCTGTATTTTTCGATATTTCGAACAAGTTTCGATAGTTTGTCGACATCGATTATCTATATCTAAATTCGGATATCACAAAGCCCTATCGAGCACCCTCCGAAATGAAGTTTTTGGCTATGGACCTGATTAGGGATGCGCACGAGACAAGACGAGACAATTTTTGTTACGAAATTCGAGACAAGATAGAGCTTTTCCAATAGAAACGGATCCAGTTTTCGAGACGAGACAACTTTCGCGGCACCTTTTCGAGAGGAGACAACCTCAAATCTTTTCTCTTGCGCATCCCTAGACTTGATCATGAGTTATCAAAAAAAAAAAAAAAATGTTAATGAGAAATAACATGTAAATACAATATAGGTAGCTAAAACATTTTTGTTTTCATTCTTCAGTAATGCATTGTTATTAATCTCAGGGGGGGGGCGGTGGCTCAGTGGTAGAGCGTTCACCTCCGGTGCTTGGGGTCCCTGGTTCGATCCCAACTCGCGCCGTGTGGACTTTGTGGTGGACAAACACCTTGCTCGTGGGTTTTCTCGGGGTTCTCCCGTTTCCTCCCACTTTGTTCATTCCACCATTTCACTCATTTCTCATTATCACCGTCTCCTTATCCTAACCGGCATAACCGTGGGACGTTAAACTTAAAGATTTCATTTTTTATTAATCTCAGCATTTTATAGTGTATTCTTAAGCTTAAGGTGATGTATAATTAAATTTTGAATTCAGTTAACTTATTTTGTTTCTCAGATTGTTTTTAAAATGTATGTACAATTGTTTATGTTCATTCTCGAGAGTTTAAAGTGACGTATAGTTATTAAACATAGTATTTAATATTGTACTCTTAACGTGGAAGTGATATACAGTTAACTTTTGTATTCAGTTAACATTTCTCTTTCTGAAATTGCTTTAAAAAGTATGTAAAAACGTTTTTATTTTCTTTCTTGAGTGCTAAAAGTGATGCAAAGTTATTAAGCTTACTACTTTATATTGTATTCTCAACCCTAAACTGATACACAGTGCGTTTTTGAATAAATTGTCAAGTTATTTGAGTGATGAACACTGGTAGAAAATCCTGACTACTACTGGAACATTTTGATTTTAAGGTGACGACTACTGGTGCAACGATTTTAAAATATTGTTTTTCCTTCAAGGGCTACTCCTTTTTGAATTCTGACTACATGGTCACTATAGGAAGGATCAGTGAGTCTTTCCAACTATGGTACAGCTCCGACAGATTCACGATGCTCAGAGAAGAGACAAAATAGTATGTTTTCAAACTTAAAGTGAGAACCACTGGCGTTTTTACCTTGCTATGCAAAAGTAAGTGAGTACTCCAATGGGGTTCCAATGCGGTACCTAATTTCTGCATTTTAGATATATGGAAATACATGTCTCTAAAATGTAAAGAACTGATTTTTTAGGGGGGGGGGGGAATAAACTATAGGTATGTGGGGCTTGCATACTTGACGCTACAATTCGGAAATTGAATTAAAATATGACTAACGGCTATCAAGATGTTGTCAAATAAAGGGAGGACCATCACAGTGGGTTTTCGTGTTAGATGCTAAAATTTCCGAAATCGGTCATGGAAAGTTAATAAACACCAGTAGCAATTTCATCTTAAAGTAATTAGATATCTTCATGGGGTGTTAGAACATCATGGAGTCTACCAAAATTAAATTTTAAAAGCTTTTGAAAATATAATCTGACATATGTAAACAGTATTTGAAATATGTATTTACCCAAAACTTCCAGCTAGTACATCTAACATCTGGAGAAACACTGTGAAATAAAAGCTTGAAATTTCGGAAACAATTATTGGTCGCAACAAAATTAAATAAGATGGTACTTCTATGGGTTAAATCAGTACCTCAGTACAATTTCGATCGAAAGATTAGTTCAGTCCTAGGTTTCTTCAGGCAATTCCAAGGGTTCATCGAGCTGTGCAAAAGAATGAAAATTCGCTGTCAATATCTAAGATAGTAAATAAGATATAAGGAATTATATATTTTATGACGTGAAAATAGAGATCTTTATGGATTTGTACTTTTGGGTCTTTCCTAAAAGAAAAAAATTCAGAAAACTACTGTATATACCTTAATAGACAATTCAGTGGGCGGGGACACAGTAGCTTAGTGGTAGGGTATTTAACTAATCTTTTTTTTTTTTTTTTGCAGAAACTATTGGAGTATTCACTTAACCCATAGAAATACGATCATACTTAACTCCTTATTTAATTTTAAAATTAAATAAAAGGAAATATTTCAGTGTAGCGACCCACGATTATGCATTTTAGTCTCAGGGAGATTATGATTAAAGCAAGTGAATCTTGTTGACAGAATTGATGGAATGCAAAGGTGGGAGGAGAGTACCCCGAGAAAACCCACGAATACGATGTCCACTACAAACTGACTTGGCCGTGGATCGAACCAAGTACCCAATACACCAGAGGTAAGCACTCTACCACTAAGCCACTGTGCCCCCGCCCATTTAATTGTCTATTAAGGTATATACGGTTGTTTTCTGAAATTTCTTCTTCTTACAGCAAATACTCAAAAGTACAAATCCATGTGGGTCTCTATTTTTACGACGTCATAAAATACATAATTCCTTATATCTCGCTTGCTATATTAGATATTGACAAAAAATGTTCACTTTATTTCAGAGCCCGATGAACGCTTGGAATTGTCCAAAGAAAATTTAGAGCTGAATTAATCTTTCGATCGAAATTGTACTGACGAGTCAGAGGTTCTCACTTAACCCATATAAGTACCATCTTATTTAACTTTTGTTAGGATCAATAATTGTTTTCTGAAATTTCAAGATCTAATACGCTTTTATTGTATGGTGTCTCTCTAGCTGCTAGATGTACTAGCTGGAACTTTTAGGTAAATACATATTTCTAATACTCTTTACAAATGTCAAAATATATTTTACAAAACTTTTAAAATTTAATCTTGGTAGACCCCATGATGTTCTTAAACTCCATGGAAATACCTAATTATTTTAAGATGAAATTGCTACTGATGCTTATTAACTTTACATGACCGGTTTCGGAAATTTTACCACCTAACACGAAAACCCCATAACTATATGGATCCTCCCTTTATTTGACAATATCTTGATAGTCATATTTTAATTAATTTTCTAAATTGTACTGTCTAATATGCAAGCTCCACGTACCTATGGTGTCGCTTTTTATTTCACCATATTTCGGTAACTGTTAGGCGTACCGACTTGCGGTTTCGGTAAACACACACCTCTAACGTTCTTTAAAACGTTATTAAGACATATTTTAGAATATTTAGAAATGAGAGTTCTGGGAATATCACACTGAGAAAAAAAATTGTAGGTGGCGTACTTAAAAAGATAGGTTACATACGTAATTCCTGTAGTTTTTGGACTTAACGTACAACAGACGTATAACTGAAAACGCATGTTTTATAATAGTTTCTGTATAAGTGTTCCATTTATACGTACTTTCCGTATGAAACAATATAGGCGTTCAGGATCTCACATACAAATGGAAGTATATAACATATAGCTGACGAAGGTAACATAAGTATATGCATGTATTATACGGAAAACTGTTAGATGTCAGACATCCTGCAACGGCATGATGTAACATCTAAGGACAGTGCCTATGTAGCATACGGATAACGTATGCTCCGTACTGAGTTCTATAGTAAACAAGAGGATACCGTATATTTGTACAATGTACCGCTGTCCGGAGAACGGATTTTTCTCTGTGCATGGTACCCGAAAACCCCCATCAGGGCGTGTGTGTAGTGTATTTAATTGAAACTACTTTTGAGGTTGTTGTAAGCCCTCGTAATTACGTTTCCGAAACTGCACCATCTAGTACGCAAACTCCACAGTTCTGTAGTGTCGCTCTTTATTTTCCCATATCTCGATATCCATAAGGTTTACCGAGTTGAGGTTTTCGGTAAACAGATGTCAGTTCCTTACATTTTAGAGACATATATTTTCATATATCTAAAAAATACAGACATTAGGTACCCCATGGTAGCCCGAACACCATTGAGGTACCCACTTACTTTTGAATGGTAATACATTTTGAGTTGTTGTTCAGCATCAATAAACACTTCATAGTTTTTCTACGTGCAACCCAAAAGTCCATACCTGACCGAACAGATTTTGTCCATTTAATCTCAAAAATGTTAAGATACTTTGTATTGTTAAGTACAACCAAATTAAGCACACTGAATATAACATTTTAAATATTTTCTGATTTTTGTTGCAGGTATTTCGTGCATCAAACCAGGATTCTGCTTGAAAGACAGTCAAAAGAAGCAGTGTAGGTTGTGGCTAAAAGTACGCCCTTTCTGAAGACAGACTCAGTTGTACTTACATTATTTTGTACGAATATATAACCCTAATAAAGATACTGTACTACAAATTATTTCTTTCTTCCATAAATTATAATAAAATATTATCTCTGTTTAAAGAAAATGATTGTTAATGTTAAGTCATTTTAATTCTTTTTCTCTGTAATAAGAACATTATCCCTAGCAATATTTTTTATCTTTGTGCTATTGCGATTGGATGAAGTAAAATTCTATACGAAGCACTATTATTTCAGACATGCATTAATAACTAATGTATTGTTCTGTATGTAAGACAATGTGTATACTGAACATGTCTAGCGAAGGTGTTGTTTTAATACAGAATCTATAACTCAGCTTTTCAGTAGTCAACTTTATTGGGAATCCGAAGAAAGAAGTTTAAAAAAAAAGAAAAAAATGTTGGACTTACCAGCGTGTGTGTGTTCGAATTCTGGACTAATCCAAATTATCCAGAGAAATCATTATATATTTCTTTGTTGCTATTTCAGATGTATCCTTTATCCAAGTCGTATGAAACGGAGACTTCATACATCGCTATACTTTGTATGAACTATGTTCCGTATTTACTTAATCACTTTGTAACTTTCTCTAGTATTGACAAGGCCGCAGGTGTCAATCGAATAGTTTAGTGTTTCACTCATGTCACCTTGTGACTAAGGTACGTCCTGTCGGTATATATATGGTACTGGGTTCAATTAGCGATAAAATACATTTTTAGCGTTAAACAAATGCAAAAATCTACACGAAATGAGATACCGTGATCTCTGACTTACGGATAACACCAAGCAACTAATGGTACTGAGTGTGATTGAGTTTACTAATTACTATTTGGCTAAAATCAGTGTTCCTTTATCTATAGTTCTTTTCGTGCTTTGAATTGCAAAGTTTGAAATAACCGTTTTAAATTATTGTGTATATATATCTTCCGAGTAATTCTGAGAATCATTGCTCTTTCTTTAAGCAATGTATGATACTGTTAAATTGCTCTTTCCTTAAAATGTTGCACTAAGAAGGATGCATCCAGGAAAGTCCAAATTTGCAGAATGTCTATAGCAGGGAAGAATAAATATGTTTAGTCGATGGCTGCACAACGCCTCCGCTGTCACCACGTTGTCACACAGCGAATACAGCGAACGTTTAAGAGTATTCTGCACTTACTATTAGGTATCGGCCTGGGAACTTTGGCGCATCTACCCAGTCTCCTTCTTGGTGTTTCATTTTTAATGGCGAGTACTGAGTAGGAATAATATTGTAAGCGAATGCGTTTCCGGCTGACACCACACTTTTAATTATTGCGACATTTAAAAAAAAAAAAAAACTTAATTAAAATGTACAGAGAAGTTATTTCTGGAAAATTCTATTCAGGCCTCTTGTGGTAACAACTGCACTTTAGTAGAAGATACTATTAAGGAAAAGAATGAGGTAAAATAATCTTTATATCGTACAAGCAATGGATGATAACAGCTTAATAAATGATTGTACGTAAATCTTGTTTGAGTTTGAATATAGGATTGTATAAGGCTGTGCATTTTGCATTATTATTGAGGTGCTGCAACTAACTAACTGCAAACCATATGATAAATTCTTACAGTAATATATCACATATTGATTTACTCTGTATGGAAACGAAAATAGTTTAATATATGGTTAACCTCCTTTGTGCCAGGGGCGGATCCAGAGGGGGGCGATCGGGGCGATCGCCCCCCCCACAAGAGGAAACTTTCTTATTTTATATATAAATAAACCCATCCATAACAAGTTTGGAGCTCTTAAAAGTAGCAGTATTACCGCCGACCGCCCCCCCCCCAGAAGTCCGTCCTGGATCCGCCCCTGCTTTGTGCCCATAATTTTAAAATTAACGCTTGTGTCACTTTTCAACACTTGACTTTGCAGTAGCTTTCCAACGAATTAGCAGGAAGCCCAAACTTATAGGACACCCTGCAGGTAAATACATTTCTTTGGACAGTTTCACTGCTCCAAACTAAGATTTGAAAAGTGTAGTATTGTTAATTTTATTATTATTGGCACAAAGGAGATCAACCATATTTTAAGCTATTTTTGTTTTCATACAGAGTAAAACAATATTTGACAACATTACAGTAAGAATGTATCATGCACTTTGCAGTATGTTGCAGCACTTTAATAATGGTGCACTATACGTACACTCTAGATCCTGCATATGTCCGATCCATACATTACAAGAAGGCAATACGTATTCGATACAGGTAAAATCTGTATATTTCATATGGACAACCTATTAGCTATATACATCCAATCTATACATTACATATGGCCAACCTGTACGCGACATACGTATAATCTATATGCTGCATGCAGACAGTCTGTAAGCTACATATATGCACTCTGTATGGTGCATACGGATATTCTGTATGCTGTATCTGGACAAGCTGTGTGCGACATAAGGAAAATCTGTATAATACATACGTACAATACGTATACTGTATCTAGTCGTACGTATGGGGCACAAGTACAATATAGATGCTGTCTCGGGGTTGAACGCAAGAAACATACGTACAGAACGTATATTGCATACTTCTTGAAATCATGCTCCGTCCTGATAGTCAGTGTATGTCGTCATTATTAACCCACATGCTACATACGACCCTGACGTCACAAAGCTAGATATTACCTCCGTATATACTTGTTACTGCAGATAACGTCACACGAATGATGTCATTGCACTTGTGCAGACAGTACGTATAATACATACTTTTTCAGCTATACGTTTGCTGCAGGATGTTATATACGGTTGTACGTTAAGTCCAGAAACTACAGGAATTACGAATGTAACCTACGTTTTTAAGTATGCCACCTACATTTTTTTTTCTCAGTGTATACTCAAACTTTATCCAGCCTTAAAATAATATTTTCTATCACAGAATAAGTATCCCACAATCATTGAAATGTCTTAAATATGGCTCTATTTTATCCACAGCCAGGGATAGTTTTTTAGTGATTTTGTTCATTTTCTTGAAGATCAGGATGTTTCGATGGTTGAAGTTTCAGCATTGGTCACTGAACTGAAAGCAAAACAGGCCTGTAGCCAGCCCAAAAATATAGGAGGGGCCGGCTGAAGTTAGGGGGGGGGGGCGATCCAACCATAGTATAGTTCATCACCGTATTATAGTTCAATTGCAAGACTGCCGTGAAAACTTTAGGGGGCCAGCGAAAGTTTAGGGGGGTCCCAGCCCCCCTAGACCCTCTCTGGATACGGGCCTGAAGCAAAATTGATTGATGGATACAACTACGTGTTTTTCTCTTATTGTAGTTAGGTTAAAACTAAAACAAGCTTGAAGAAAATGGGATACTATGTGTATCGAATTTTGAGATATATGTGTGTTCAGTTTATCCAACTAGTATTGGTTATTGAGACTACAGTTTCGCAGACTTTAACATTTTGAATTGGACAAGACTTAACTCAGTAACTGAATGGGATAATGTTCAGAGTAGCTTGAAGTACATTAGTAAATTGTCAGAAGAAGAAACAAACGGTTTCTACCTGTTTGATGATATTATAAATGTAAAGAAGTAGGTATATGATATTTCTGAAAAAGATTAAAGAATATAACGCTGCTCAAATTAGGGTAGATTTAAGCTGGAGTGAATTATTCAAGCATTTCGAAGAAAATTCCATTCCATTCCATATTACCAAGTGTGATATTGTGGAGTTCAGCATATGCCTCCCTGCCACAAATGCTCCGACTGAGGGAATATTTTCTCTATAATGAATAATTTGTGAACTTATGAGAAATCTCAGTTCAAAACTCTTAAACACCAAATAATAACCGAATGTAACTATAATCATATCTGCAGTGAATTCCACGGCATAATTTGGCAAAACAGCAAGTTACTACGCGCTGTACATACAAATGAAAAAATATACCACCAAGTACTGCACTGATGTTAATTGGTAAACAGATACCACATATTAATGGAAACATTTATTAACATTTTTGGGAAAAGTTTATAAAGTAATGGATAAATAACGCTTAGGAAAACTGCACTTCTATTGTTTCATTAAAATTTTCTGCTTTAACATACTTAAAGTGACTCCTGTATGTTACTCCATCAAATTATTTTAAATTTTTCATCAATCTTGTAGCTATCATTTACGATAGTATTTGTTGTGTTGAATTCCTTCAATCTATTTTGTTGAATACTTTCTTCAAAAACAAAAATGAGTTCGTATTAACTTAAGGTAAATGCTAAATGAAATAAGGACATGCGTATTGTCAATGCAGTAGGATATCATATAGTATTTTACTTATGTCCTACTTTCTGCTTGTCAGAATCTGATCACCTTACACTAACTCGACAATTATCTTGTCAGAAATCAGTATTTCAAGGGATATTAAGTAAGTAGGTACGTTTTCCATTAATTTTCTATTTCTGTTAGTACGGAATCTATTTAGTGTAGCTGATTTATAATAGGAAGAGATAGTGCTAAATGTGTAGCTTGAATTTTATTAATATATCATAGAACTGATGAAATTAAAAATGGAATATTTACAATTATTACAATAGGAACTATTTTTGTAATCGTAATTGTCGTAAAAAAAAACATTTTATTCAGTTGTTATCTCATTATCTGCAGATGCGATTTTTTATATTTGCGCCTAGTTAAAAATTTTCATCTCAATCGCCAGATCTGGTAGAAAGATACTATATATATACTTCAAAAAACTAACATGAAGTGTTTGTGTTACACTGTCTCTGGTAGAAATGAAGAGAACAGTTTGAATTAAAAGTCGATAAACACAAGATTGAAACATTCACGCCGAATTCTATGCATACGAAACACAGGCTAGAGCAAAACGCTTGTTAGAAGAAGGGGGAAAGGAATTTCATGCATCTAAATTCTCTCTTTCGAAGTCTGTTTTATGGAAATTGTTAGAAATTATCGGAAAACAATCTTTAGTGTGGCTGTCTTTGTGATGACAAGAATGAATAAGGAAAGAGAAGGGGCCTTGTTCGTATGGAAATTGCTCAGATTGGAAACCTAAATGCCACTTCGGAGAAAGAACATCGAATGCTAAAGTATAATCCCTTAAAACAGTCGAAGAGTTTCTCCCCTTCTCCTTTCCTCACCCTTCTCATCGTAGAAATCCTTTTCTTTTTAGCCTTTTCAATTGCCTCTTTTCTTCTTGACGAACGAGATGCTAACAAGTTCTCAAACTGCTGTGGACTTATTTCGGAGTACGGAGAATTGGCAGACGATTCTGCTTTAAAATATCGCTTCGCAATACCTCTTGTAATATTCAAACCCTACAGAGCTATGGATAAAATAAATATAAAAAATAAAGCTAATTTTTAATAGAGGCATGAATATTTCGTATTGAATTACTTACAAAAATTATGAACAGGATAATAATTAATTTTTAATTAAATTACTTAATTTTCAAAGAAAAGATGTAACCCCAGTCACAGTTAGTTTCAAAATTTACAATTGTTTCGTAACTTTAAACATATTTTATTTTGTACGTACTTATGATTTAGTGAAATGATGATAGAGAATAAAGAATAAAGTTTGATAGATAATTGCTTAATTTACCATGTTAATATTCAATTGAAACATTTACTTTTGAGAGATATCAAATAGGTTATAGAATCTTGGTAGTAACAGAGATTAGAATAGATGCATTCATCTAATTATTTATATTGTACGCATGATGTTACATTGAGTAATTTAAGTCATTTCTGCAAGTAGTTACAAAATTGTATAGAATGAATCAATGCCTGTCAAGGAGGAAGACCTCCATGCATTATGAACTTCTTATTTGTTGTTCTTTTACATAATTGAATAAAGGTTCTACTTGCAGGAAGGATGATGAATTTAACAGACTGAAGACCATTATAAATTTACAATCTGGCTATCAACAATTTGACTATACTGACTGTAACGACGCTAATTAATGTGACTGACTGTTCAGACCATTTTGACGATTCTGATGAACCCTTTGTTTATTTCGTGGTTCGTTTATATATATATATATATATATATATATATATATATATATATAGTGGCGGATCCAGGATATGATCAAGGGAGAAGCTAAACCATAATTTGCTGTTTTATCCAGTGTAAAGCAGAATTGAAGCCCATTTTATACAGTGTAAACCTGAGCGTCAAGGGGGGCTATAGTTCCTTAGCCCCCCTTGGATCCGCCCTTATATATATATGGCCTTTCACCTATACGAGTTCCATATCTACTTGTATTTTCGACATTGTCACTTTCATTTACCTGTTTTCATTTCCTTGAAAGTGAGTCTGCAGTATTTGTTTACAGTAACTTTTATCTTTTTACTTTCAATAACATTTTTTTTGTATGCATTGATATTTTTGGGAATTACATTACACAATACAAGATGAACCACCAAGGATAGACTTTTGCTTTTTTTTTTACATGTTGACTTCTTACAAGGAAAGTACGTGAGTGTGAGAGAGACAGAGAATCGAAATTTTTGACGATATTACGAAACACACCCAGAAAAAAATCCCTGATTTCTATTATTTTCGACTGATTAGAAACTGACTTGGGCTCTTATTTTGTGAGTTCCTGTGTTGTGCATTTTTATGCAACACACCAAGGCTATGAAAGACCAGAACTTTCCAAATTGATTCTAAACTACGACCGAGGCTTGAGTCCAGTGCAGTTGGCAGGTGCACAGACCCTCATACAGGACCAACGTTCACAGTACAGGTCTTTCCCCATCACCGCCTTCATGAGGACTGGATTGCGCTCTTATGTTGTCATGTTACAACGCTTATGTGCCGGAAAACGTATATACAACCTTATTCAACACGGCCAAACGACAGACCATTATGGCGTCTGTAGCGTAAAACTTGATTTGAAAGTGAAACAGAGTTGAGTTGATTTTATATAGCGTCCCTTTCAGCAGCGAGGCTATATGAGACGTGGACATACTGATTAACGTGGAATCCGAACCATATGAGTTCCCTCCGTAATCGAACCCGAGTCTCCCACACTAAAGGTGCGTACGATAACCACTTAGCCACGAGGGAGCTCTGAAAGGGAAATAGAGTAAAGGTAACTTAAATAATGAACTGTAACCTTCAAAAGAAAAACAACATCGAAGATAAGTTACGACTAGAACATACAAGAACCACTTTTAAAGAAGGCATTAGTGCGATTCATTATATCATACTAGATTCTCGTTTTGTGTTCAACAGAATTATTTCCAAACAGGCTGTAAAATCATAAGAATGTGTAAACATACTATCAACACATGTGAATAGAATCAGAATGCTACTACAACTTTAAATATATAATCAATAGCAAGTGCGTATCAGATTACATCAAGGCACGATAGAATGATGTTAATTCATCACAGAGGACAAAATGTAGGAAATGAAATGAAATCTTTGAGTTTAACGTCCCACGATTATGCCTGTTAGGCTAAGGGAGATGGACGATTAAGTCAAGTGAATGGTGATGGAAGAATCGGTGGAATGAGAATGTCGGAGAAAACTGTATTACCCCGAGAAAACTCACGGACATGATAGGCAATATACACGATTTTCATCCCGAAATGAAAGAGCAGGCAATGCATTTGGAAGCATTCTTGTAACCCAAATACTTCAGTACTCAACCATCTACTGTAAATGTTACGATCACAATGTTTCTTAGAAATAAGGATGTTCTCATGATGCATTTATCTCAACTTTCTCCTAGAGTTGAAGGACGGAATAGATCGTCGAGAAACGTTCGGAGAGAAAATGTGTTATGTATGTCTACACTCACAAATAAAAATTATGTGCTCCTGGGGAAGACTCATCCAGAAGTTATAGAGTACAGGGGAACTCTATATAATGCTTCTATATAAACATTACTAAAATCTACTTGCAACATACTTTTTATTTATTTATTTATTTAACAATCATCAGATCCAGCTCAGAGGCCATTTTATACTGGATATCTAACAACAATAACAATGGAAAGGATTTGGGAAGGTATCGGCCAGGGCCTTTGTAGTAGGTACCATCCTGACATTTGCTTGGTAGGACTGAGGGAGACCCTGGAAAACCCCAATCAGGATGGTCGGTAGCGGGAATCGAACCCACGACCTCCCGAATGCGAAGCCAACGCTCTACCACTTGAGCTACTTTGCTCGCTTTATCGAGGCCGCGGTAGCTCAGTGGTAGAGCGTTCAGCTCTGGTGCTTGAGGTCCGGGTTCGATCCCAGCCCCCCGCCAAGTGAACTTTGTGGTGGACAAATACCATGTGCGTGGGTTTTCTCGGGGTTCTCCCGTTTCCTCCCACTTTCTTCATTCCACCATTTCATTCATTACTCATCATCACCATCTCCTTTAGCCTAACCGGCATAAACGTGGGACGTAAAACTCAAAGATTTCATTTCATTTTTTGCTCGCTTTATATGAATCGTTAAAATTAGGTACCGTACACGAAATACGATCTTAAATGTGCACCACATACCATTTCTATACAAGCATAGCCTCTCTAAGCATGTAACAATCAACAATAGGATGAAAACTGAACCAATTCTATTATTTCAACAGCTGTCAATTTCTGGTAACTGGAGTTAAAAGAATCATGTATCTTGATTTGAAGAAACAGCGAAAGATCGAGATAGTTAGTCAACCGGCATTTATGTACCTTCTCTCAAGAAACGAAATGAACTTTGATATGGTTATCATGCGATTTTGGAAATCAGTTTTCACTTACGTTTCTAGACTTTATGATAAATTACTCATTATTGATTCGAAGTTCCCTGGTTTGATTCTAGGGCAATAAGCTTTAGAGAATGTTTTACTTATGTATTTTGCCAGCACTTCCGGTTTCTTCCTATTGTTTTAATTCCATCAGTTTTTTTCACCAACATTATCATTTATTTTAGCAATCAAGATCTATCAAGGTCTAATCGAGTTAGTATTATTTTTTTTAAATAGTTTCATTAATGTCATTATTTTCACTATAGATCTACTTTGTTTCTAATAGAGTGTAGGTATACAAATTGAACGTCATTTCAAAGGAATATCGACGGGCCGAAGGGTGCTCGGAAAGAAGGCTGCAAGGAAATTGTTAGGAACAAAAATTTTACGAACAACGAAAAGAATAGAGAAAATCATATAACAAGGATAGTTTACATATAGTTTGAACGCATTGCCGAATTTAATATAAGTAATTAGCACCAGATGCCTAAGATAGATGAGACATGTCGCTTGCCACGCTCGAGATGAACTGTGTTAGATGGCAAGTATAGGAAAGAGATCTTTCGACAGATTGCAAAGAAAGTAGGAGGATACTGTAAGGAATATAAGGAAAGATCTGGGAGGGATAAAGACATAATGACAACTGACTGATTTGGATTTACATAAAAGAGAGAAATCATTGTTCGATTGTTGGTATTGCAACATAGAACTTACAAATTACTTGAAACAAAAAGTTAGGTAGTTAACTAGTTTAGCCATTTCTGTACAGAGTCCATCAAAAATGTATACACAATTTAATAGATAGTATCCACCCTCGCCCCTGATCTAGTGGAAAGCGAGAGTCCTTTGGTGCACGTGCTCCTTGGTTCGATTCCCGTTGAAGGAGCACAAAAAATTAATTTCACCATCATTCATTTTCAGTAGTCATTCGTCTCCTTTAATCTAAAAACCATAATTGTGGGACATTAACTTAAGTCACCTTATACAGCAATTATGATTCTATCATGCTGATTGTAAGGATGTGCTGAATGTGTGTCTTCTAACAGAGATGGAATACTACTAACAGTGACACACATAGTCTAACACTGACGCACAAATACACAAATGTGTAAAAATGATACACATATTATATCTAAATTTAATACTAACAAACACTATAGTGTTTTCTTCCATCAGAGTGAGTATATATTTTTTCATGTATTCATTTTGGAATGGTATTTACTTTCTTCCTTTTCTTTTCGGTGATTTTTCTTTAAAAAAAGACACTTAAAAATAAAGTTAAGAGATTCAAAACCTTCGAAATAAAGAACTAACTTTTAGTAAAAGATTATAAAATGTTAATGTGATTGAAATATATTTAAATTATTTTATATAATAAAGTCAAATGTATAACATTGTAAAAACACAAAATTCGATCGAAACGCCTTTCCGGCTGTATATACTATTGAAGTTAGCAGCGTAAAATTTACGGATTAAAAAGTTTGATGAATGTATTTACTTGAAGGAGGCACCATTATCGTTATCCTGTATTTTGTATATAGACTGACAAGAAATCTAAAGATTTTTTCTCCCGACTTTCAGAAATGTAGTTCTCAGACATAAAAGACTTTCACTGAGAGTTGAGAGTATTGTGAAAAAAGTTGGATTATAATGGAAGGATCGAAGACTTACATGAAACTTATATACGAACTAATAAGTTAAGAACTGGAATAGGGGAAGAAATGACAAAGGAGAGTGTAGTTAAAAGGGAAGTTCGACAGGAATATTGTCTCTTGCCGACGTCATTTAATATCTTTCTGGTTGAGAAGGGTCTACGCAGGGAAGACGCTATTTCGGTAGAAGGTAGAAAATTACTTGTATACGGTTTACAGATGATGAGGCTCTTGTGGCAGAATCTGAACAAAAAAATATGATAGAAAACTTGAGGAAAGGTTACAAATAATATGGGATTAAATTAGTTATTACAAAGAAAGAAAGCAGTGTTGATTGGAGCAAAGTGGTCTATCAAATACAGAAGTTAAAAGGGAAGGTAGGACAGGTGATAAGTTTCCGCAGATTAGATTATGAGAACAGTATGTTTAGCGAAGACATGAAGTAAGAATGTGAAATGATTTTTAGGAAGAAAGACGATGAATTTTGTTAGTCTATGAAAAAAATAGGAGAGAGATGCAGCAAATATTTCGTATGCAAATATTTCTCTACGCGGCATAAACATAGATGCTGCCCAAAACTTACATACGTAAAACGATTACAAGCTTTTTAAATGTGTGAGAGAAAAATGAACCAATCAAACGATCGACAACCAACCAATCATTTTAGAATCAAGCGGAAAATCAATCAGTAACTGATAGTAGTATTAGGAAAGAAAGAACAATATTAAATGTAATTGAAAAGAGAGAACGAAACTAAGTGTTTGGGAGAAGGCTATATCTTTACGGAGCAGCATGATAAAAGATTGAGCGAAGGAAAAGAGAGAGAAGCAGATAAAAACTACAATTCGTGGAAGTATAAAAACGAATATTACTACCTCAAGAAGAATAGGCTAACTGATGGCCCTAGTGCATAAGTTTCTTCTATTTGCAATAAAAGATCTGCCAACAATGGTTTACGATAATAGATAAATCCACCATTTTAGATTGCGAAAAGTGGTAGACTTGATTATTTAGGTTTCGATTTCAGAACAAGTCATTTTGGATGTTTACATAAAATGTTAACCAGGAAAAGTAGGGAGAATTAGAAAAACGGAATGAAACGTTCTAAGTATTAACCAATAGAGCTCTTGATCGTACTACTCACAACTACTCTCAGTTTCATCCCGTCCGATCCCATTCCAAAGCTACAGTATATTGAATCTTCTGGTTGCCTTATTTGCCACATTTCTTCCAAATCAAGCCAGTTTTAGCAATGACAATTCCCAGAGAAGTAGAGAAAAATATCATAGGATGTGTACGGCTTCGGCTGTTAGAAACCATTTTACACATGAATAAAAATCGTTTGCGTTTCAGCACGGAAGGCTTTAGAATATCAGAATGATTCCCATTCTTGACAGCCAGATGAAATCGCCGCTTTATTTGGGTTTCTATCAATTTGTAAAGTGTGGCCTTCGGTCATGTGGATACGCTGATTTGCGTTCACCGTCGGAATTAGGTTTAAGGATTCGTGTTGGGAACTGCTCCGAATGTAACAGCCTTGCATATATTCAATGTTCATGATGCAAAAAGTTCTTTTATCTTCAATTTTGTTTTTAAAAAAATCCCTGTTATAAGCTATGGTTCCATTTTCTAATAAGTTTGTTGCTTAATGTAATTTTTACCACTGACTAAAAGTTATCATTAGTATACCAAAAGTAAAGCAGTAACTCGTTTTCGATATTAATAAGGTAAATAAAGTTGTTAAATGTAATACTTTGTGTAGTTGAACTAATTTGATCTGAAGTGTAAAATAATCAGCACTGTAACTTGGAACTTTTACTGGGAGAAGGGTGCAAGCATTATTATTTTGGTCCCTTAGAAAAATATGAAGTTCGGCCACGCTGAAAAATATAAAATAAGAAATTTGGAGCACTCTAGAATTTCGATGTTAATAAACATTTGATTACTTCTTGAGACCTAGCTTGACATTTTATTGAAACAGGGCCCAGAAAATGCACTTATGCTTCATCTTAGGGAAATGTATTTTGTTCGGATGGTGGAGCAGCATAAATAAAATAATAAGGTAGACATTTTACTAAAATGGAACCAAATCTCACTCCCCTTTCATTTAAGACATCACTTTTAATGTGGTGAAATTATTCTGTAGTTGATTTATACACTGACGTTCATTTCGTATCATATGGAGTAAGTTTTATATTAAATGGATTCCTCAAACGTCGGGGAAGTTGCCCCTCCTATCCCCCACAAGTTACGGTACTGAAAATAATGTTTTATTTCGAATTGCTTTTGGTTTCCTTTGTATACCAAACAGTTCTTCGTTCCATTTTATACAATTGTTGATAGTGCTAAAGTGCCTTAGTTTAGAAGAAATACGGCAAATACGCCAAACCAGCAGATTCAATATACTTTTACAATTAAATCGAATAAGACGGAATTGAGTGTAGTTCTGAGTAGACCATAAAGAGCTCTATTAGATAATATTTAGAACGTTACATTCAGCTGACCTACTTCTTTCTGTTTTTCCTGGTGAGCTCAATTATGAATCGCAAAAGCAATAGCAATTTACTTAGAATATACTATAGACTAATCCGGCCATTTCTTTCACAGAGAAGTACCGGATTACTGAAATCGCTAGGAATTTTCGTATTTATAGTACATCCTATGCTCTAGATCATGTTTGTAACTTATCTAAGATCTCCACTGTCTTGGCCAGAATGATCTAGCGTTACATGTTTTATTTTGAGTGCCACTCGCAAGAATCTTTTTTCTACTCTTCAAACTCTTAACTATAAATTTAAAATTTCGCGTGTTATTTTAGAGTCAGAACACTGTCTTAGTGATAACGACAAAATAATAATATTTAATAATAAATGCTTCTTTAAAAAGAGGAAAACAGTTTTGATGGCCAGATTAGAGAGAGTGAAATATATCTATGATTGTTTCTTACAGAACTACAAAGAAATTACATCTTACGGGATAATAATTTGAAAACTAATTAATAGTGATCAGAGACAATTACAGTAATTTTCCAAAAGCAATTACAGTAAAAAAAAAATGCATCTTAGATAAATTTTCCAGCGCCAAATTGATAACACAATGGAAAAACAGAAAAATAGAGCATCGTTTTAAACGATGTTGTGTAAAGTATATAAATACGAAGCAGGGTCTTTTGAAGCGCACCAGCGGAGCTCATTTGTCGTCCATATCCATGCTGCGTCAGTCCATCAATTTTATGAGTCCCGTGACCGAGCGGCTTTTCCAATAGAACTGTGTCGCCATGACAACAGCATGTCAAAAGATCGTGTTGGAAATAGCCAAGTTTTACTCTCTTTCTCCACAACTTCTTCTTTTGCCGACACAATCGCTTCTCTTTTTTTTTCTGTTCGTCTCTCATGTCATCTGGGATGATGCGGTATGGTGAAGGGGGAAAGAGTAAATGGACTAAGGGAGAGAGAGAGAATTACTGTGACAATGATCAAAGCGTCTCACCCACGTCAATCGGGTATTTATAGAATTTACACTACTTAATCGAACACAAAAGAATTGACCTTCTTATGATTAATCGTCTATGTGAGTAGTCCTACTTTATTTAAGGCAAAAATAGAATTTACCTCATCAATTCAGTTCATTAGCATTCGGTTTTATTGTGAAGCCAGACTGAAAATTATTATTTTATAGGTGAAAGTTCTTCAAGATGTTTTTTTTCTATTATAATCCACTGTATTAATTACTTTAATAACTCTCAAACAATGAGATATATAAAAAGTTCAGTGGTATAGCATTAACTTCCAAAGTGCGAGTTCGTGAGTTCGAATCTATAGTTCGCAATGTTAGTTTTGTGATGTACTACCATGAGCAAAATAAATGACGCGTCTCTTTATTTTGAAATTTTTTGAAAATATCTCTGTTTTCTTTATATGTTCGAAATTTCGGAAGGTTTCCCCAGCAGGACAGGTTAATAACAAACCCGTTTTTAATATTCGTGTGAGATATTAGCTTAAAATAAATAAATTAGAAGCAAAAAACATTAAATCGACAGAAATCTCGAGAATTACCAACTCTGCTAAGGTGGGAAATTTTCAGGAACGCGAGGGAATTCTGCAGTTCAACACGAAGCAGCGACATCTATGTCACTGAGAGAAATGTGGATAAAATCTACAAAAGAAACTTTTAACGAAATATTTCTAAAATGTCTTATTTCGTGCATTATCTGCAAACTCCAAATATATGAATATATGCCAAGTAAGATAGAGCAAAAAGTGGAAATTGTCTATGGAAAAGGACGAATTGGTAGCGCGACCGTAATGAAATATCGTCTTTACCGGAACAGGCTCAGTACAGGTAAGAAAACAAATAGCTCAGTTAGTTAAAACAACTAGTCTGTAGGCCGAAGGTAGCGGGTTCGAATCCCGTTGGAAATGACGTTATCATTTTTATTATTATGGTTATTTTATTTATTTTTTTATGTGGGAAAGAATCAAATTGTAACATATGTGTAAAATTCATGACGATACCAAAAAAAGAGAAAATGTCGTTGTCGCACTTGCATTAGCATCCCTAATTTTGTTTGCAAAAAGTTTAGTAATTATTTCCCCTGTGCTCACTGCTCACTATACGTAATGCTCGCTGGCGCGTTGTTTCCCAGTAAATGTTAATCCTAATTTGGAGAATTTTATAAAGTTTCACAATATTTCTCACTAGATAGTCTTCTATCTACTTGTTTGGATATTTTGATAACAGATTTCCCTATTAAATGTTTAATTTTCCCTAGATGTTTAATTACGGAAAAGTTTTACAATGTATTTGTATTAAATTGAAATTGTTTTGAATTTACCACATGAGATAAGTAGCTCGAAGGAGGAAAACTCAAGTAATTGATATTCTACGTAAAAGCAACCTATTGTAGAATGATGATACTTCTTGCCATCAGCACGTAATCTTCACGTTAGAGAGTCAGATAGAAAAAAATTCTGGTTTTTCCTCCCTATGACCACCCATCTTAAACCTCTACATTCCATTGTTCGGCTCACAAAATTTCCGTGCTCCAAAAACATTCATATAATAATAATAATAATAATAATAATAATAATAATAATAATAATAATAATAATAATAATAATAATAATAATAATAATAATAATAATAATAATCCTGAATATGCCATCCTTACATAATGTAAGGATATCTTAGTTTCTTAGTTTAAATCTTAGATATCTTAGTTTAAATTGCTTTCTTTAGTAATTATTTGAACAACCATGTAGGAGGGGGTACGACGTTTTATTTTGCCCCTCTCATTTCAGTACCCTTCCAACAGAAAGTAATTTCTGATAAGCAGGGTAGACAAAATGAATAAGAAATATATTTACAGCATCCTCTCCCATTTCATGATTGGAATATCACGTAGCATTTTTTTATTCTACCAAAAATGGCCCTGTGCGGTTAGGGATAGGTAAATAAAGAAATACCTAATATATAGCGCCCCTTGATTGTAATATTACCGCTTCTTTATTTGTACGAGGGAGCCCCAACAAGGTGATAAAAAGAATAGGAAAAGTGTCTATTGAATCCAGTGGCGGATCCAGCACAAACTTCTGGGGGGGGGAAGATTCTTTTGATGATGTAAACTGTCACAAATTACCACTTAACTAAACTAAACATAATAGTGGGGTGTACTGGAACCCAGTCAGTTTAAATTGATGTAAAAGTTTAATTTTTGGCTTCATATTAAAGTTTTGGTTTCAAATGAGAATTTCAGTCCTAGTGGTCAAGGATCAAATCTCGTGGGGCTCTTCAGTGTAGGCTAATATGAGAAAAGGCAAAAATATTAAAATGTTTATAACGTTCGAATTTTTCGTCTATTTTAAAGAAATGTTGGGCTTCGTATTAAAGTGTTGGTTCCAAATGACAATTTCAGTCCGATAGAGAATGATCAAATCCTGGAGTCGGGGGGGCTCATCAGTATAGTGTGCTATGGCTCCATTATGGGAAAAGGAAAAAATATGAAAATGCTTATAACTTTCGAATTTTTCGTCTATTTTAAAGAAAATATTGGCTTCATATTAAAGTCTTGGCTTCAAATGACAATTTCAGTCCGTGTGGACAATTATCAAATCTCGGAGGGCTCTTCGGTGTAGGGGTTTCGGCTTCTTTATGGGACAAGATTCACGTAATTGATATTGCAAAATTGTTTTGTATACATTAGTGTAAACTTGCACCATTTGGTTAATTTTACCTCTTATATTTTGCAGATTTCAAATTCCAAGCAACAGTTACTTCTCAAAGCTAAAAGTCACTTACTAGTTTCATTAAAAGGAAATGTCTTTTATGAAAAGTTGTCATGGAGTAGACGAACGAACAGGCACCCAAACATTGGTTGAGTTTGACGGTTGAAACTCGTTAAGCTCACTTCAATTATTATTATTATTATTATTATTATTATTATTATTATTATTATTATTATTATTATTAATAATAATAATAATAATAATAATAATAATAATAATAATAATAATAATAATAATAATAATAATAATAATAATAGAGCATTCATGGGGTCCGTGGCTCGACTCCACTTCGCGCCAAGTGAAATTTGAGGTAGACAAATACCGTGTGCATGGGTCCTTGGAATTTTCCATTTTCCTCCCACTTTCTTCATTTCATCATTTCATTCATCATCATTCTCCCTTAGCGTAGGTGCATAATCGTGCAACGTTAAACTAGATATTCCATTTAATTTTAATTTCAATAATAATAATAAACAATTAATTCAACTGAAAGGACTGTAATTTAAGTTGACGGCAATTATCATAAATATGCAACCATTATAAAAACAATGCTTTGAGTAGAAAGATAATCCTTCCCAAGTGTTAACGAATGCGCACGAGATAAGTCATGTCTCGAGAAAGAGACGAGACGCGCTTTGTGACATCCAAAAGAAGACGTAACAAATGTTTTGGACACGAGATAGCTTTTAAAATGTCTCGTCTTGTCTGGAATGTCTCGAAAACAAAAGTCTAAGTTTTAAAATTATTTTAAAGATCTATTCTCTCAAAAGTAGCTCTCTGTCTTAAAATTAATAACGGCATTTGTGATTTTTTTAAAAAAATAAACTATGTCTAAAAGTTAATAGTTAACTTTTCGAAAAGAAGCTTCATTAAGGGTGAACCTGAAAGATGTCCACAAACTTCGGGAGATGATTCGTGACATCAAAAGGAGACAAATGGCCCTCTTGCAGTTCTCGAGTTCAGCTTTGTTGTCGAGATACAGGGTTGCCAACTGGTCGTGTTTGAGAAACTCACTGGAAATAAATTCAACTCCAAGAATAAACTACTACAGGTCAATTGACTTATACCATGTTGCAAGGTTAAATATTTGTTAATGAAGTGTGTACAAAATTTGCCAGTGTCTTTTCTGAGAAAATCGTCGAGAAAAGGTCACCTCCAAGAATAAACTACCCCTCGTAAATTTTTCTAAGAGAAATATCTGATACTGCAATATACGGTTGTTAATTAAATATTGATTAATGAAAAATAAACAAAATTGTTAAAACCATTTTTGAGAAAATAGCTTTTTTCGATTTTCGGCTGTTAGTAAACCACACTTATTTTAGGCGGTAGGAAAAAATGGGAAAATCTCCTGTAGGAATACTATGTAAACCCTAAGTTTAAAATTTGGTGTAGATACGTTGAACGGTATAGCCTCTAGGCGAGTGCACAGAAAAGTGTACCGAACGGACGGACCGGAAGGACAGGTATCGAAAAATCACATTTTCGGTATGTAGACGCCATGAAGTATGTAAATCCGTTGAAATCTGAATTTGATATACTATTTTCACAATCACCATATTTTCTTCTCTCTTTTGTCGCTCGGAAAAGAAAAGCCTGAGTTTACCACAAAAAGTGTTTACCAAAAAATATTCAATTACAGGGCCACCGCACTAAACTTTTTCAATTCAATTTCTTAACTGTGTTAGGCCGCAGTTGTTACTGAAGTGTGTATTTCGATAATACGAAAAAAAATATCGTATTATTCAAATACATCGAATGTCAGATTATCGAATAAAAAACTTCGATTGAAGAAAATCCACACTACAAAACTAACTCACACTTTGAGCACATTTTCATTAGACATATAATAGAGCAATTAATGCAATAATTGTTTATGAAATATGAAAGAATCAAATGAGTCATTTTCGAGAAAGTCGTTCAAAAAGAACACGTCAGAAGTAACCTACCTCTTGTGAATTGTTTCGAACAATGATTTAAGATATACTTTTGCTTATTAATGAAATATTTATTTGCGAAATTTGAACAAAATCGCCTGTCATTCGAGAAAATTGTTGGGAAAAACCTTGACCCCCAAAATAATCTATCCGTCGTAATTGTTTTTCATAGAAATGCCTTATACTAAAATATAGGGTTATTAATGAAATATGTATTTATGAATTATCAATAAAATTGTCCACGTAATTTTTTAGAAAATCGTAAGGGAAAAATAACTCCCCGAATAAACTAGCCCTTGAGGATTCTTTCAGAGCAAGCGAGTTGTTCCATATTATTAGGTTTTTAATAAAATATTTATTTCTGAGTACGAACAAAATTGCTTGATTTGTTTTAGAGAAAACCGTGGAGGAAAAACCCCCCCAAGAGTAAACTACCCCTCGTATATTTTTTTTCAGGACAAACGAGTTTTGCCATATTGTTCCTTCAATTTATCTCGTGCAGGCCAAGAAACATATTTAAACAAAAATGTATGTTGTAATGAAATTTTTAAGTTTTACGTCCCACGCTTATGCCGGTTAGGCTAAAGGAGACGGTGATGATAAGAAATGAATGAAATGGTGGAATGCAGAAAGTGGTAGGAAACGGGATAACCCCGAGAAAACCCACGAGCACGGTGTTTGTCCACCACAAAGCCCACACGGCGCGATCTGGGATCGAACCAGGGACCCCAAGCACCGGAGGTGAACGCTCTACCACTGAACCACCGCGCCCCCACAAAAATGTATGTTGTACTAACGTCAATTACCCGCATTGTTGGGTTGTTTAAAAAAATAGTAATATGGTCAGATAGTCAGTCACTTTTTACTATTATTGACGAGCTCTGTGATATCGGTTATTTTCGATCATTTTAATATGTCTCTCCCTTTCACTCGCTCAAGTTACGGGGATGAATTTGGAATTAAATGGCATCGGAAGTGTCACTGTCCATCTCAGCAATCTCATAAACTATGGATTCGGCACTAATATCGGTCCTTTTCGATCATTTTAATATATTTCCCCTCTCCCGTTCCACTAAGTCGCACCATAAAAGTGAAATGATAAAAGCCACCCCAGCCCCAAAACTCATCTATGTTGAAAATTTGATTGAGATCGGTCGGCTGGTTCAAAAATTATTAAGTCAGAAACATAATTACTTTCATTTATATAGATCATTCCTTTCAATAATACAGAAAACAACCAAAATGCTTCCTGAAAAAATGATCTTGTGCTGGCCAGTAAATATCTACGTTCTATATATAGAACTTTCCATGTTTTATATATCTATGTTCTATGAAGAATGCGATAGATAGAAATGCTAATTGATTTTTATCTCTCTGTTCCCTGAGCATGTTTGCTCATACTTTTACTGTTTAATTTCTGTTGTTCTGTTGTATTCAGTATCGAGAGAAGAGAAGAGAACCCGAGAAAATGCCTTCACTCCAAAGAAAGAAAGTATGCGTTTTTCCTATACTTGCAATGCCTAGAGATGTACAAGGAATCGGAACCTTATTTTCAAATGTAAATACTTGAGGCTATAGGGAGAGACAAAAGGAACTAACCAGAACGTAGAAGGGGAAGACCATTATGAAAAATTCTCTTGGATAATGGCGTCTTATAAAAGCATTGCCATAGGCCCTTTCCAACCTCTACTTCTGTAGAAAGAGAAGCTCAGCCGATGTAGAGACGATGGAAAAGAAGGAACGATAGAAAGAGGAGAAAGCTTCTTCGATATATATATATTTTTAATATATAAAAGTTTATTTTCACCATCGTACTCCATTTTGATTAAAAATCTCTTTGCAAAACAGTATTCTTAGTCCGTTTTGTACAGTCAACAACAAAAGAAGTTTCCAAACTATACTTTAAAGCTCTCTCGTGGCAAAACGGTTACAGTACGCTCCCTCGGCATGGAAGACCCAAGTTCGATTCCTGGCGGGAGCTCATGTGGTTCGGATCCTACATTAAGCTGTAGCTTAACGTCTCATATAGCCTCGCTGCTGAACGGGGCTCTAAAATCTAATCAAAATATATTTGAAATTAAACAGCTGTGTGTAATGTACCATTACAGTTGAAAGTAATGGCAATTTTTTTTTACACACCCTGTACCTAGTAATTTTTTTTTTTATTCAATTTCGGTTTAGCTACACAATTTATTTACTCTCTCTACTTCGAATTAAATATAATGAACCCAAAGGTTTCGTTAGTAACCATATTCCCACTGTATAATATATTTATTTACATTTTGATTAAGTGTAAATTCCATTTTCTGATATATAAGTTGAAAAGTTTCCAGGTTTACCATTCTGACGTCATACCGAAACATAGTTCTGTCATTGGATATAAATTTTCTTAATTTCAGACCAATGTAGAATTTAGTCAGGTACCTAATTTTTCCCTCACCCCCTCTCAGTAGTCCATAGTCACTTTCAGATCCGGTTATATCTGGATTTGCCAAATTTCTATTTGCTTTGTAATTTCCGCGGCTAAAGTTTTCTTTCTGATTGGAGGAATTCTCCTACCTCTGGCTTTTTCGGCGCAATGTTATTAGAATAATAGAAGACACCTTACGAGACGCAGCTTATATTTTCGCCTACCTATCTGCGTTAAAAGGACTAGGATTTTAATAGAATTCAGGTAAAAATATGATTTAATTTCATAATTGAACACTGAAGGCTGTGTAGGAGCCCCCAAAACAGTGAAAAAAGCTACATTTTCCGTAAAGAAACAATAAGTTAGTGAAGCATCCAGTTCTGTTTTTCTAGGAAGCCATGTTTGCTGCCCAGCTATAATAGCAGAAGTGAAAGAGTGACTTTATTTTTTTTTTTGTTATTCCAAATTCAATTAGGGATTAGGGACATTACGACCTGATTAGTGCATGTTGGTCGTGTATACAGTAAATGTGATTTATCATTATTTATTTCGTAATTGCATGTATGTAGTAGGTTTGATAGGGGTTAAATTCCAAAGTTGGGCGTCCGTTTCCAGCAAAATTTATAAAATTTACAGGAAAGATATGGATAATTTGATCGTTTGTGTGCTTGATAATATATGAGTCTCGAAAAATCTGTTTATTTGTTATATATAAGCGGTTATACACATGGGACTATATGGCGAACGGAGGGAACTACTTGGCGCAAGGTAACCGAACAGTTGCATTGTGGGAAAGAAACGAGTATTTATGTTATCAACATGACGAATGTACAAGGGCAATGAACTAACCGTTTTAACATTTGTGAAGCAATACGTTTATAACGAGCAAAATCTTTTAAAAGTTTGTGAAGAGCATGGATTAATGAACCTAATAACAAATTGCAGAAAGCGTGGAAAGGAGATAACAGCGAAAAAACGTGGCGAAAGCGGACGCCCAACTTCGGAATAAATGCCTTTGATAGTACTGTAAATAATCATAATGGCAGCTTAAGTTAGCTTAAAAGGGCTCCTATCCCCTTTTCTGAATTGAACCAGTTCTAGCGGGGGAATGGGTTAGTTATTGTTCGTTTTAGGGCCTTTTCCCCTTTCAGGGGAAGGGTCCCTCCATAAACCTCGTTAAGGTGCCCCCCGGGCATCAATTTTTGGCAATCATTATGTAAACAATTGGTCAGGTCAATTGGACCTAGTGTTACTTTTCTCATTTTTGACCCCCTTTAAATTAAATAGAGCCGACTGTATATATCGACGAGGGAGTAATGTATTTTAAATTTAATGTGTTAGGTTATTTTCGTCAACATGCATGCAACTAAATGGTGCATGTTTAGTTTAGTTAGTTGTCTTTATGTATAGTACTAACAGTGGTGTATGTAGTTAGTAGTTTTGTGTGAGTGTGTGAATTTTCGATTTGGACAGTGTATAAATATGCTTTAATTTAGTACCATTTTGCTAACATAAATAAACCAGAGTAAATATTAAATTTCTGATTAATGAGTACAAGTATACATTTCAGTACACGGTAAATTATGCCTCCACTACAGCGCTATAGCGTCAGTTTTCGGTAGTCAATTGTTTGTTGACAGTACGACATCGCATGACTTAGTGATTTAGATTGTTTGATTTTGGACAGTTATTCTCAAATTACTTCCCGTGGACATGGTTTTCGGTTCAGATGAGTATACCTTCGTATAAAATAGCATGAGATCTTACTGTACTGAAAATTTCAGCTTGCTAGGTCCAGTAGTTAATGAATAATCCGCTGAAATAAAGAACACCTATTTTCTTAATAGAAGTAAAGTCCATATGCTGTTACTGTTCGTTTAAAAATGTAGTATTAAATTCTCTTTTCCCGTGGGTGTAGAAAATTCCATTGTTGCTTCAGTTTTATCAACAAATCAGAAATAGATTAATCATTGACAACTTAACTTTCCGTAAATACATGTATGATTTTTTTTTTAAACCTGCAAGGTAAATACAATTTGGGTGCTTCGAAATAAAGAGTACGTGGTTCGATGAATGTGATCGTGTGGTGGTTTGAGCGTGATAGATTATGATAGTTATATATATATATATTTATTACTGCGTAATGTAAATATGTGTATGGCCTGCGTGTAAAATGTACGAAATAGGGTGTTTATAAAATATTACTTCGTGCGAAAATTAGTAGATAATGAATGAATGTAATGATATGTTAATAATATGATATATAATATGAATGAAATGATGACCCCTATATTTAAATGGATAGGCCTAGTGAATTTTATATAGTGAAAATATGAATATGTTTACGAAGAAAAAAAAAAATCTCTCGCGTTTTGACTTCCACACCAGTGCATTCATCCAACCGAGTTTGCTACTTGGATAGTAAATTATAGTTGGGAATTGTGTGTTACTTTGCATTTATGTACCTCCTAACAACAGCCCCAGATCTTAAGCCTTTCAATAGATAGAGTAGCATCATGTGGGAATTACTTCTAAAGGTTGACAGAAATGATAATTAAGAAAACCAACTGCTATATCCTGTGATCATCGAAAAGTACAGGTTTCGGTCATTTGTACCTTTAGCATTCATTGCCTCTCCGAGATTTTTTTTTTTTTTGTTGCTTACCTTATTTATTTATTGTGCAGTGTTCATATAACTCAGTTCGGACTATCCGATTAAATTAACTGCTACTAAATTAATATTCATGGATAGCGTACCCGGATGTCGACCCCTAGTCCCCTTAAGTATTTTCGTTTCTTTTCTTAGTTTAATTAGATGAGGGAAATTAACGACATCCCAGACTGTGGCGTGTCTGCGCGGGGTAGCCATCGGTGATGTTTCGGTTATTGAAATCACCGATCCAAAATTCAGTTTATTTATTTAATTTTTTTTAATTTTGGCGAATTACTAATTAGGGATACCTTAGCTATTACTCTAATTTCATCCCTATTCTGGAATCTTCTAGTTTCCAAGAGGTCGGATGATTTTTTTTTTTCTTGAAATTCTAAATTAGCGCCTTCTCTAACCTTCCGGACGATTTCCGGGAACCTGCTGGTTTGGGCCGGATACGGGGATCGGATTTCAATCTTACAACCAAATTCTTGTGGGATTGGGATCTGATGGACACAGAACTTGCATCCTTGGCAGCAGGGCGTTCCTTGAGTCTACGTATTTGAGTAGACCACCCTTTTGGCATGTTAAGAATATTTTGGCTATGGATTTTGTTGAGAGCGAAATTCGATTTCTGTCTTTGTAGCGTTAGTTATTTCCCACTTAAGTCTTTGGCGCCACTATTTCTTCGTCTTCCTTCTTCTCTATCTCTCTCTGTCTTCATTACTTCGAGATTTTTTTTTTTTACTTTTTCAACCTTCCCCCCCCCCCCCCGGTTTCTGAAACTCATAAAACATACAATATTCATTTCACTTATTTCGATCGTATGTACTAACTGAGACATCGAGGGATGCAATTCGTGGAGGTATTGCAGCACAACTCAGGACCATTTTCGCGATATTCAATCCACCACGGGAGAAATTGACGGGAAGGTACACTATGCTTTCAGATTCCTAGAAACCTTCGTTATTCATTGATCATACAACTTATATCAATTGATTACTGATTTCTGGTTTTTATTTCTATTGATTGGTCATATAGTGTGTATGTATTAGTAGTCTGGGCCCACTAGTTTCCAATAACATTGATTTTTTTTTATATACATCTATATATGTGCTTACATAGTTTTAAAAGTTATGTGCCTGCTCATTTTGTTGCATTTCCACCTCTTATGTCATTAAATAACACCAACTATTTTTTATATATCTACACGGATCTTTAGTAAGTTGAAAATGATTATTGATTATCGGGTTTATACATATAAATTACAATGTTGCAACCTTATGAGGGAAAAAAGGTGAATTTTTGATAGTCAGGGTTTTTGTTTTGTCTTTGAGCCAATAAAATATAAATATTTATAAAATATGAATATTTGTCGAATATGAACGGTTATGTAGAATTTAAACGTCGACAAAATACTACGATGGATATTAAAGTGAAATTTATTGTATTGAATAATATGAATATATATATATACGAGTATGTATGTAATGGGCTCGGTATTTACCCTGGTTTTGTTTAGGTTGCCATAGGTTTTTGACACCCGACCTTTACCAACTATTTGTGACATATAGTGTTACCGCGTATATTGTAATAAATTACATTTTGTTGAGTGGTTACTGATGTTTGTAACTATTAAAGTTGAATATAATGTTAAATACCGCATGTAAGTAAAACGAGTAGCAGGTCGTAAGATAAGTAAAATAACCCTAATCCTCATCCAAATTTATTCGCAAGATCAAAGTGAAATTAATAACCTACAAAACAGTGTGCCCCACCAACGAATCTTCTATCAGTAGACTCTGAAACAAATCCTTCTCCTACGATCAGAAATTTAACTATTCAGTGTCTAGAATCTTTTGACTACAAGATCTATACTATAAAGAAAATTACTGGTCTTAAATTTAATGAAGAGAAATTTAGTTGATAACTTAATGTGAATACCGGAATATGGAAATATGTTCTCAATGTCTGTGACTGGATTCAAAATTTTTTTTAACCTTGATAAACTTTGAAATTTTATATTGAGTGCGTCGAGTGACAAAATGAGAAATATAAATATATATGTGATATGAAGCGACTATTTGTCTATAGCTAAAACAAAAACAATTAAACACTCTCATGGACACAAACCACAGTGCAAAAGAGAGTTGGAAAAAGGAGCTATTATCGATGTGAGAACAAAGACTCATAAAAATCGTCGAAATGTCTCCTCTTGGGACAGAGACCTAATAAAATGCTATTAAAGTATTTTTTTTTTTAGAATGATTAACCAATTATATATATATATATATTTTTTTTAACTTATTTTTTTCTTTCGTTTTCCGCAATGATATATATATATTCATTACAATGAATCCTAAATGTATTGATCTGTGAATCTCCTTATTTTTGTTTTTTTTTTCATTTTTTTTTTGTCAAATTCTCTTTCATGTAATTCAACTTTTTATATATATATAGGAAGAGAAATGTGTTATTTGATCTTGTTGCAAGTAGCGAATTTCTATGCATGTTAATGAAACATTCTTTCCATGTATTAAATTTTTCCCTGTTATGTCCAACTAATTTTTCTTCTATTGAAATGTAATAAATGTATATAGTAATGTAGTTAGGTTAGTTTAATTTAACTAAATACAACCCGAAGTATACATTGTCCTGTATGAATGTGTGTGTGAGTGAAATGTAGGTTTAGTATTAAGTGCATCCATTATTTTGACATATATGTGTGATTTATTATAATTAATGGTAGTTATCAATTAAACTCATTGAATGTTAATACTAACTTAAGTTGGCTCTATGAAGGAAGTAAAAAGGACTGAAGTAGCCTGAACGAATGATCAGCATGGGAGAACTGTGAAAGTCAAAATCTTCTACGAATATGTAATACTCTGATTTTTTTTTTTTTCTTTGTGGTCGATTCTAACATGCCATCAACTTCGTCCTCTATTTTTCAAGTATTGGATATTAGTCTAGAACTTCTGGAAATATTGAATAAACTGTAAACTTAAACTTTCTCGTCTATCTCAGATCTAGATCGGGATAATTTGGTAGTTGGGGTTAAATGGATCTAGATCGGGGATGTATGGGTTAACATGTGTCTACCCTTAATCACCTGAATACCAAATATTAACCCAATAGCTATTGGAATTCGATAATTATTCACTTTCTTTACCATATTTTTCAAAATATGCAGTAACAGTTTCCTTTTATTACCTTCTTACTTTACCTCTTTCCTCTTCTATTTTCCTTTTCCTTTTTCATCTTCTTCTTCTATTTTTTTTTAATAAAACTGAAAAGGGGGTCGTGACTGGGAATCCTAGAGATAATAAACACGGTCATGTATTTAGTTATTTTATTTCATTCTCTTTAGAAGTCCGATAAAAAGTTTTTTCGTTTCGATCGAATCTAGTATGTTCAAAATTAAGAAACGGCTAATATATTCCAACGTAATTAGACATAAGCTGATAGCTTCATGAACATCCCCACCAGGGGTGAAGGATTCCCACTTACGACTTATTCTTTTCTTCAAACAGTTTTAGACTGACAAGCAGTGACAGGATTCGTTGTTATGGAAACGTTTGTTTCTATGGCAACGGCCCCCTTTTTTCAGTTTTAGAGTGGCGACACGTGACAAGACTGTTGCCATGGTAACGCATGTTTACTGTGGTAACGGATCTGAAAATGCTTATTGAATAATACCAGTTATCATGCCAATCAGTTTGAATTGGTGAATCGCGACAAGAATGGTTGTCATGGCAACGCTTGTTCCCATGGCAACGGATCTCAGTTTAAATGGCGACCGATAGATTTGAAATTTTTTTTAAGAATGTCAAAGAGTGAGGTTGAAGGCATGTTGAATTGATTACAACATTGAAATTAATAAGAGAAATTTTATAGTCAAATGAAATAAGTAAAGTCGTTGGCTACTTTGTCATTTTTGTTTCCTTTTCAAAGGGGGAGAAAGAGAAGGAGTGTCCAAATTTTTCTAAAATTAGAATTAAACGCTAGAAGGGTTTCAAGGAAGGAAAGAGAATGGGAGTCCTTTAAGTCATGAATAATACTTGTCTGGATAGCAAATAAGTATTTTATAGTATATGTGTATTTTTGCTATATATATCTTGTCTTTTGTAAAGTGTAAAGTGTCTCAAAACTATGGCAACAAAAAAGGTTGTGGTGTCACAGGGCGAGTGTGAAATCACGTGCACTCAATGCACATTAAATGAAAAAGAGAAAAGATCTCGCGCCCCGCGAAGATTAATTAGATGCACCGGTTGTGGACAAAAATGGATCCACTTTGCTTGTTCCAATTTAGATGACACTGCTGAAAATGCAGAAAAGGTGCAAACCGGCGAAATAGAAAAATATTGTGAGGACTGTGAAAAGGACCGAGGCCAAATATCTCCAGCGGAGATATCTGACCTCGACGATGAAGAAAAAAATGAAAATCACAGTGATTCTCGGGATCAGACGGCAAACCCGAAGGAAGGAATGTCATCTGGAGGGTCTGACACGTCTGCATTAATTCGCCAGATGATGGAAATGATGCATGAAAAATTTTCTAACATGGAACAAAATAATACAGAAATGAGGCGTGAGATAAATCAGAAAATAGATCAGAATAGTGAAAACTTAAGGCGTGAGATAAATCAGAAAATAGATCAGAATAGTGAAAACTTAAGGCGTGAGATAAATGAGAAGTTTGATACCTCGAAACGAGAGACCGACGCTCGATTCGAGGTATTAAACAATAAATTCGACCAGATTTGTTTAGACTTTGCCTCTTCGATTAGTAATCTGAAAGAGCAAACGTCTACTGAATTGGAGCAGGTTAGATGCCGGGCCCAACAGTCTACCGAGCAGCTCAGAGACGAAACAAATGAGAAACTAAACGAAATAGATGTAAGGTTTGAGGGTACAAACAAAAGATTTGGTGACATCGAACGAAAGGTTGAACAGCAGCAGGCTGAAATAAGTAAATTGAATGTTGTAATATCCGACCTATCAATAGAAACTAAACTAGAGTTGGTTGATCAAAGAATTAGTCGAATTCAAACTGAGGTAGACAGTATTAAGGGGAAGATTACTAAACTGGAAATCGTCAAGTCTGACATCTCCTATCCTTTTCCTGATAGCGATTCTATAGGGAAAAATTTCCCAGAAACGAGTAACGTCCTCCCGGGAAAGAGTCAAGTGTTGCCTGATGCACGGGACACAACCATGTATTGTCCCCCGCATCAGCCAACCTCGAAATCATGGTTGAGTAATTTCGATGTACCGATGCAGTCGAGTGTTGTGACTACAACAGTCACTAGCGTAAATGCTCACTCTACTTTTGGAATGGTACAATCTTACAGCGTGCTGCCAGGAGGGGAAAGGAGATGTGCCGGACCGTCAGTTACTGCAGTGGTGGGTCCTAAATTCGAACCTTACATGGTCAATACTAACTATAAAACCTCTCTTGGTCATATGGGAGCGTTCAGTTCAGTGACCACTCCGTCGGTGGCAAATCCGGTGACAACCCCAACTGCTCAGGATAACGCGTTGATTCCACTAGATTCTTTTCCTGCCCCGTATAGTATGAGCTCTAAAGTTTCCCTCCGGGATATTGAACGTTTTCCCACTTTCGATGGGAACATTACTAACGGGTTACCTAGAGTTTTTCTGCGAAGATTGCAGCAATATCTAGACATGTACAAACTTACTGATGGAGAACGCCTACAAATAGTTGAAAAATGTTTGATCGCCGCTTCGGGCGCATGGTTTGCCTCGGTTAAATACCAAATCCGGACGTTTAGTGATTTTTTGATTCTTTTCAAAGAAGAATATTGTAATGAGCACATCGAACGGCTCCAAAAGAGAAACTTACAATCACTCCGGTATGATCGCTCCAAGTATGGGTCCCTCTTGGACTATGCTTGGAAAATTATCGAACTATATTATCAGATAGCTGAACATCCCTCTCAGGCTGAACTTGTAGATATTATAGTTAACGCTCTTCCACCCGATGAGTCCCGGGCCATAGCGTCCCACTTGTGCCAAACGGTGCGAGAAGTCACCTCACGGTTAGCTGCCTTGTGCGGTAAGGAAGTTGGTGGTCCACCAAAACGATACTTCGCCCGACAGGCAAAGATTCTAAAACCGACGAAGACGAAGGTAACGGCAAGTTGCCAGACAGATTTCCTGAGTTATACCCAAGCTGGATCTCGTTATCCTAGTGGGTATGGCTCAGAAAACAACAATAATGGCCGGCGACTGTTTAGGAATCGGCCCATGTTCAACAATCGCCGGAGTTATCGTCCCTATGACCGTACCAACATGGCATCGAACCCGGATAGGGGCGATAACACCAGGAGGAATTTTAACAGGACGTACGGAAGAAGGGAGAACGGTAATAGTCAGGGCAATAATAATAGCAATAATAGTAACAATAATGTAAATCGACCCCAGAATTCAGTCCCTTCGCAAGTGCGTGGTAACGGTGAGCCCAGAACAATACTAAATGGCAGTGATAGACGGGAAACTGCGGCCTAATGTCATCAGATATACTAGTCGACGGCTGAAGCCTTACGAATTGTCTCTGTCGATTTCTCAGTTAGAACTTCTGTCCGTTCTATTGCTATATGAACACTACCGAAAAAAAAAAAAAAAAAAAAAGAAAAGAAAGTATCGGAACTCACAATTTTCGAAATTTAAAGATTTTCAATTGTACAGAAGATAAACGTAATGAATTACTCGCGCAATACCCCAAGTAGATATAATATACTGTCCTAGTGTGACTGGTAATGTTTGAATGAGATGAATGAGTGTGTTAATTTAACAAGCATCAGTAGTTAGTATTCCCAATTAGCAAAATTTTGTTATTCTAACAAAATTTTGTTAATGGGCCGGGGAAAACTGTAATGTACCATTACAGTTGAAAGTAATGGCAATTTTTTTTTACACACCCTGTACCTAGTAATTTTTTTTTTTATTCAATTTCGGTTTAGCTACACAATTTATTTACTCTCTCTACTTCGAATTAAATATAATGAACCCAAAGGTTTCGTTAGTAACCATATTCCCACTGTATAATATATTTATTTACATTTTGATTAAGTGTAAATTCCATTTTCTGATATATAAGTTGAAAAGTTTCCAGGTTTACCATTCTGACGTCATACCGAAACATAGTTCTGTCATTGGATATAAATTTTCTTAATTTCAGACCAATGTAGAATTTAGTCAGGTACCTAATTTTTCCCTCACCCCCTCTCAGTAGTCCATAGTCACTTTCAGATCCGGTTATATCTGGATTTGCCAAATTTCTATTTGCTTTGTAATTTCCGCGGCTAAAGTTTTCTTTCTGATTGGAGGAATTCTCCTACCTCTGGCTTTTTCGGCGCAATGTTATTAGAATAATAGAAGACACCTTACGAGACGCAGCTTATATTTTCGCCTACCTATCTGCGTTAAAAGGACTAGGATTTTAATAGAATTCAGGTAAAAATATGATTTAATTTCATAATTGAACACTGAAGGCTGTGTAGGAGCCCCCAAAACAGTGAAAAAAGCTACATTTTCCGTAAAGAAACAATAAGTTAGTGAAGCATCCAGTTCTGTTTTTCTAGGAAGCCATGTTTGCTGCCCAGCTATAATAGCAGAAGTGAAAGAGTGACTTTATTTTTTTTTTGTTATTCCAAATTCAATTAGGGATTAGGGACATTACGACCTGATTAGTGCATGTTGGTCGTGTATACAGTAAATGTGATTTATCATTATTTATTTCGTAATTGCATGTATGTAGTAGGTTTGATAGTACTGTAAATAATCATAATGGCAGCTTAAGTTAGCTTAAAAGGGCTCCTATCCCCTTTTCTGAATTGAACCAGTTCTAGCGGGGGAATGGGTTAGTTATTGTTCGTTTTAGGGCCTTTTCCCCTTTCAGGGGAAGGGTCCCTCCATAAACCTCGTTAAGGTGCCCCCCGGGCATCAATTTTTGGCAATCATTATGTAAACAATTGGTCAGGTCAATTGGACCTAGTGTTACTTTTCTCATTTTTGACCCCCTTTAAATTAAATAGAGCCGACTGTATATATCGACGAGGGAGTAATGTATTTTAAATTTAATGTGTTAGGTTATTTTCGTCAACATGCATGCAACTAAATGGTGCATGTTTAGTTTAGTTAGTTGTCTTTATGTATAGTACTAACAGTGGTGTATGTAGTTAGTAGTTTTGTGTGAGTGTGTGAATTTTCGATTTGGACAGTGTATAAATATGCTTTAATTTAGTACCATTTTGCTAACATAAATAAACCAGAGTAAATATTAAATTTCTGATTAATGAGTACAAGTATACATTTCAGTACACGGTAAATTATGCCTCCACTACAGCGCTATAGCGTCAGTTTTCGGTAGTCAATTGTTTGTTGACAGTACGACATCGCATGACTTAGTGATTTAGATTGTTTGATTTTGGACAGTTATTCTCAAATTACTTCCCGTGGACATGGTTTTCGGTTCAGATGAGTATACCTTCGTATAAAATAGCATGAGATCTTACTGTACTGAAAATTTCAGCTTGCTAGGTCCAGTAGTTAATGAATAATCCGCTGAAATAAAGAACACCTATTTTCTTAATAGAAGTAAAGTCCATATGCTGTTACTGTTCGTTTAAAAATGTAGTATTAAATTCTCTTTTCCCGTGGGTGTAGAAAATTCCATTGTTGCTTCAGTTTTATCAACAAATCAGAAATAGATTAATCATTGACAACTTAACTTTCCGTAAATACATGTATGATTTTTTTTTTAAACCTGCAAGGTAAATACAATTTGGGTGCTTCGAAATAAAGAGTACGTGGTTCGATGAATGTGATCGTGTGGTGGTTTGAGCGTGATAGATTATGATAGTTATATATATATATATTTATTACTGCGTAATGTAAATATGTGTATGGCCTGCGTGTAAAATGTACGAAATAGGGTGTTTATAAAATATTACTTCGTGCGAAAATTAGTAGATAATGAATGAATGTAATGATATGTTAATAATATGATATATAATATGAATGAAATGATGACCCCTATATTTAAATGGATAGGCCTAGTGAATTTTATATAGTGAAAATATGAATATGTTTACGAAGAAAAAAAAAAATCTCTCGCGTTTTGACTTCCACACCAGTGCATTCATCCAACCGAGTTTGCTACTTGGATAGTAAATTATAGTTGGGAATTGTGTGTTACTTTGCATTTATGTACCTCCTAACAACAGCCCCAGATCTTAAGCCTTTCAATAGATAGAGTAGCATCATGTGGGAATTACTTCTAAAGGTTGACAGAAATGATAATTAAGAAAACCAACTGCTATATCCTGTGATCATCGAAAAGTACAGGTTTCGGTCATTTGTACCTTTAGCATTCATTGCCTCTCCGAGATTTTTTTTTTGTTGCTTACCTTATTTATTTATTGTGCAGTGTTCATATAACTCAGTTCGGACTATCCGATTAAATTAACTGCTACTAAATTAATATTCATGGATAGCGTACCCGGATGTCGACCCCTAGTCCCCTTAAGTATTTTCGTTTCTTTTCTTAGTTTAATTAGATGAGGGAAATTAACGACATCCCAGACTGTGGCGTGTCTGCGCGGGGTAGCCATCGGTGATGTTTCGGTTATTGAAATCACCGATCCAAAATTCAGTTTATTTATTTAATTTTTTTTAATTTTGGCGAATTACTAATTAGGGATACCTTAGCTATTACTCTAATTTCATCCCTATTCTGGAATCTTCTAGTTTCCAAGAGGTCGGATGATTTTTTTTTTCTTGAAATTCTAAATTAGCGCCTTCTCTAACCTTCCGGACGATTTCCGGGAACCTGCTGGTTTGGGCCGGATACGGGGATCGGATTTCAATCTTACAACCAAATTCTTGTGGGATTGGGATCTGATGGACACAGAACTTGCATCCTTGGCAGCAGGGCGTTCCTTGAGTCTACGTATTTGAGTAGACCACCCTTTTGGCATGTTAAGAATATTTTGGCTATGGATTTTGTTGAGAGCGAAATTCGATTTCTGTCTTTGTAGCGTTAGTTATTTCCCACTTAAGTCTTTGGCGCCACTATTTCTTCGTCTTCCTTCTTCTCTATCTCTCTCTGTCTTCATTACTTCGAGATTTTTTTTTTTTTTACTTTTTCAACCTTCCCCCCCCCCCCGGTTTCTGAAACTCATAAAACATACAATATTCATTTCACTTATTTCGATCGTATGTACTAACTGAGACATCGAGGGATGCAATTCGTGGAGGTATTGCAGCACAACTCAGGACCATTTTCGCGATATTCAATCCACCACGGGAGAAATTGACGGGAAGGTACACTATGCTTTCAGATTCCTAGAAACCTTCGTTATTCATTGATCATACAACTTATATCAATTGATTACTGATTTCTGGTTTTTATTTCTATTGATTGGTCATATAGTGTGTATGTATTAGTAGTCTGGGCCCACTAGTTTCCAATAACATTGATTTTTTTTATATACATCTATATATGTGCTTACATAGTTTTAAAAGTTATGTGCCTGCTCATTTTGTTGCATTTCCACCTCTTATGTCATTAAATAACACCAACTATTTTTTATATATCTACGCGGATCTTTAGTAAGTTGAAAATGATTATTGATTATCGGGTTTATACATATAAATTACAATGTTGCAACCTTATGAGGGAAAAAAGGTGAATTTTTGATAGTCAGGGTTTTTGTTTTGTCTTTGAGCCAATAAAATATAAATATTTATAAAATATGAATATTTGTCGAATATGAACGGTTATGTAGAATTTAAACGTCGACAAAATACTACGATGGATATTAAAGTGAAATTTATTGTATTGAATAATATGAATATATATATATACGAGTATGTATGTAATGGGCTCGGTATTTACCCTGGTTTTGTTTAGGTTGCCATAGGTTTTTGACACCCGACCTTTACCAACTATTTGTGACATATAGTGTTACCGCGTATATTGTAATAAATTACATTTTGTTGAGTGGTTACTGATGTTTGTAACTATTAAAGTTGAATATAATGTTAAATACCGCATGTAAGTAAAACGAGTAGCAGGTCGTAAGATAAGTAAAATAACCCTAATCCTCATCCAAATTTATTCGCAAGATCAAAGTGAAATTAATAACCTACAAAACAGTGTGCCCCACCAACGAATCTTCTATCAGTAGACTCTGAAACAAATCCTTCTCCTACGATCAGAAATTTAACTATTCAGTGTCTAGAATCTTTTGACTACAAGATCTATACTATAAAGAAAATTACTGGTCTTAAATTTAATGAAGAGAAATTTAGTTGATAACTTAATGTGAATACCGGAATATGGAAATATGTTCTCAATGTCTGTGACTGGATTCAAAATTTTTTTTAACCTTGATAAACTTTGAAATTTTATATTGAGTGCGTCGAGTGACAAAATGAGAAATATAAATATATATGTGATATGAAGCGACTATTTGTCTATAGCTAAAACAAAAACAATTAAACACTCTCATGGACACAAACCACAGTGCAAAAGAGAGTTGGAAAAAGGAGCTATTATCGATGTGAGAACAAAGACTCATAAAAATCGTCGAAATGTCTCCTCTTGGGACAGAGACCTAATAAAATGCTATTAAAGTATTTTTTTTTTTTTAGAATGATTAACCAATTATATATATATATATTTTTTTTTTTAACTTATTTTTTTCTTTCGTTTTCCGCAATGATATATATATATTCATTACAATGAATCCTAAATGTATTGATCTGTGAATCTCCTTATTTTTGTTTTTTTTCATTTTTTTTTGTCAAATTCTCTTTCATGTAATTCAACTTTTTATATATATATAGGAAGAGAAATGTGTTATTTGATCTTGTTGCAAGTAGCGAATTTCTATGCATGTTAATGAAACATTCTTTCCATGTATTAAATTTTTCCCTGTTATGTCCAACTAATTTTTCTTCTATTGAAATGTAATAAATGTATATAGTAATGTAGTTAGGTTAGTTTAATTTAACTAAATACAACCCGAAGTATACATTGTCCTGTATGAATGTGTGTGTGAGTGAAATGTAGGTTTAGTATTAAGTGCATCCATTATTTTGACATATATGTGTGATTTATTATAATTAATGGTAGTTATCAATTAAACTCATTGAATGTTAATACTAACTTAAGTTGGCTCTATGAAGGAAGTAAAAAGGACTGAAGTAGCCTGAACGAATGATCAGCATGGGAGAACTGTGAAAGTCAAAATCTTCTACGAATATGTAATACTCTGATTTTTTTTTTTTTCTTTGTGGTCGATTCTAACATGCCATCAACTTCGTCCTCTATTTTTCAAGTATTGGATATTAGTCTAGAACTTCTGGAAATATTGAATAAACTGTAAACTTAAACTTTCTCGTCTATCTCAGATCTAGATCGGGATAATTTGGTAGTTGGGGTTAAATGGATCTAGATCGGGGATGTATGGGTTAACATGTGTCTACCCTTAATCACCTGAATACCAAATATTAACCCAATAGCTATTGGAATTCGATAATTATTCACTTTCTTTACCATATTTTTCAAAATATGCAGTAACAGTTTCCTTTTATTACCTTCTTACTTTACCTCTTTCCTCTTCTATTTTCCTTTTCCTTTTTCATCTTCTTCTTCTATTTTTTTTTAATAAAACTGAAAAGGGGGTCGTGACTGGGAATCCTAGAGATAATAAACACGGTCATGTATTTAGTTATTTTATTTCATTCTCTTTAGAAGTCCGATAAAAAGTTTTTTCGTTTCGATCGAATCTAGTATGTTCAAAATTAAGAAACGGCTAATATATTCCAACGTAATTAGACATAAGCTGATAGCTTCATGAACATCCCCACCAGGGGTGAAGGATTCCCACTTACGACTTATTCTTTTCTTCAAACAGTTTTAGACTGACAAGCAGTGACAGGATTCGTTGTTATGGAAACGTTTGTTTCTATGGCAACGGCCCCCTTTTTTCAGTTTTATGTGGTTATTGTTTCTGATGCGGGAAATTTAAGTTCGAATAGTATTTTAAACTGTAGACTCATCCTTTGTATAGCTTTCGGTCTAAATCTCACGAATTTAGAAATATCTTCCTCCTTAGTAAAATTCTAGCGTTTTTGTGTGGGGCGTTTTTGTGCGGAATTGACGTTTGACCTTGAGTGCTCCTCTCAAGTGCACCAATCCGCTTATTGCGAAGTTGTCATGTTGTATGTTCCTAGTGACGAGAACCTTACCAATACACTGTAATATTCACCCATTGAAGAGAAAATTACTCACGGGAAATTTGGCAACAGCGCATCGAGAGGTCACTAGATTGCGCTAAATGTCAATTCGACTGCCGCCTACTATAATTGTCATTTCATGTACTTAAGCATGGGCTTTGTGTAATCCAGATCTCATATATTTTTATCGATATTCGAACCCAGATTTCCCTCTACAACGTTGCTGAGGCACCAATTGTGCTGCAGAAAATTTAAAAAATAAGATGCTAAATTGGGGAGATCGGTGAAATATTAGAATTTGTAATATGAATATTTATGATTCCATTACAGAAATATAGACGATTATCAAACTAATGGAAACACCCAAAGAAAATATAATTCAAATCATTAATACGGTCTGGGATCACCGTTATCCTTCAGAACAGTCCTAATTCGTCATGGAATGATTGGTTTCCAAAGACGTATTCTACCATTCCTAATGTAATTTAGCACTCACGTCAGTCTGGTCAGCAAGGATGGAAGAGGCTACCTGAACCGGATTATGAGCTCCAGCACAAATTTTCAATGTCGTTGAGGTTTTGGGATTGCGTGGGCAGAGAAAATGTTATAGTTCATCCCGATGTTAATAAAACCATACCTCAACAGCTTCAGTAGTGTAATTTAGTGTACTGTCATCTTGGAAAATAGCACCATGGACCGGAAACATAGTACGGATCATAGGATGCACACCGTCCCCACAAAATGATCCCATAATCAATGTCAGTAATGTTTCTTTGGATATAATCACAGGATTCATGGAATTCCAAGAAGCTAATGCCCACAGCATCACAGAACCACTGTAGGATGAAGTCACTTCGCTGTAGAGCGAGGCAGTTCAAAACATAAGCTTCTTTGGGCGTCCGCCATATATATACATGGACTTTTGTTGAAAATGAGATGAAAAAAAGTCGTCAGACCATATCATGCGTTTCCCACCATCGATAGTTCACTTTGCACGTTATCAGCACCATTTTTACCCGCTAAAGCTTTGTTAGCAATAAGAGGACCGAAGCTAGGTCTCCATTTAAATTAATAGATTGTAAACCTATATTATCGAAGCAATTTCTTGTAGGACAATCTAAACAACCTATTCTTATAAGAAAAGAAATGAACCAAATAGATAAATTTAGAAGCTTACAAAATACAGCCCTCCCGCAGGTTTGCTGTTTAGCGGTTGCGCCTTTCGTACACGACAGTCTGAATTCGATGTTAAGTTAGTAAAGCATGGAAATTTGAACGCATTACAGTAATTTGTGTTCCACTTGAAACTATAGGTAGCCTTTGTACTGACAAGGGATGCTAAACTACAACGAACATCATCTTAGATGGGTAATAATCGAAACTGGTTTGCCTCGACACAGCATGGAGATGTTTCGTTTCTGTTGCGATGAACCTACAAGTTACCGGTACTTTCGTCATAAAGTTAGTTCGTTAATTGTTAAGAGGGGGTACTGCTGTAACATTACAAATTACGATCATGAGACTGACAGGTATGTTATCTAGAACTCATGAAAAAAACGTACAAGATGTAAAATATGAAGTGCATTACACTACAGTTGCCCTTGTATTATAGGCCTAGTTGTGATATATATATTTTTTAAATGACTTCCACTATATGAAATGCTGGAATACTAATATAAGATGCACACCTTTTTATATGGCTTTCTGTTCAAGACTATACAATGGAGACAAAAAGAAAAAAGTTTGATTTTATTTAGGTAATATTCTTTATAAATATTGTTCTTACATGTAAAATCTGCATAAAATGTCGTGACTATGCATTACTTTAACTTTCAACCGTCTATCTCTGTTACTGGCTTAGTGATATTGTACCCTTGTACACTCTACAGGCATCCAGTATGCGAGCTTTTTTAAACTTTTGTCTCCTTTTTGATAACCTTTTATGATAATTCTCTACATGTCAGCAATATACAATATTTGTTAAGTGACAACATAAAGGTGGTAAACTATTGTGCATAATGATCTATGTGACAAAATACTGGGGGAAATGCATTTTATTACAAGCAGAGATTTGACAATTGGGAAGGATCTAGTTTATATTTTGGACTAAAACTCTAGAAGGTCATCTGCCTTCTATGAGTAGAATGTATCATTCTGACTATCATTGACCACGAGACAAGACGAGAAATAAGGTATCGTCTCGCCCCTATTGTCGTAGAATTCTTTCTTGTTTCGCCTTGATTCTCGAAGAATTCTTTCCCGTCTTGTCTCCCAAAAAAATCTTGTCTCATTTTGCTAATTTATGTAAAAAAAATTCATGCTCTGATTTAAAAAAATAATCTAGAAGTTATAATAAATATTTCATGTCACAGTCTTTGTAGAGCATGATATAACAACATTTAAAGCATATTTATTATTGGAGATTATTGCATAATGACTTGCATATTATCAAACATTGATAATTGCTCTTCATTGTGTTTGTGTAATCTCTTCATCAATTTAGTCTTTATGCTATAGATCATGTAATACTAAAACACTGTCTGAGAACTAAAAGACTCGGGTGAATTATTGTTGCCCAAAAACTCGTGAAATTTCTCTTTTTCAAAACGAGACGAAAATCGTAAAGTTTCTAGTCTGGTCTCGAATTTAAAAATCGATTTCTCCTCTCGTGAGAAACACTAATTTCGATATTTACTTAGTGGAACTGAAGAAAAACATGGGAAAAAACTTATCAAGATGGCTATCTGCTAGATTTTAACCAACAACCTCCCAAGTTAAGTGAGCACAAACGTTTACTATACTGCACAAAACCTGTTGTTAATGTTCTAAAACAAATTACACGTGAAAGATATAAAAACATTCATTTTGTAGTTCTAAATGAATGTAACAATTATACGTAAGTTTTTAATATGATATTGGGAAAAAATGTTCGAAACAAAAAGCATAAACAACAATGAATAGAGGTTATGAGGTAGCATTTTCATAACATGGCCACAAAAACTAATTGTAAAATTGCAGGTTTCATTAAGTAATATAATAATAATAATACCCAAGCTTTTTGTAAAGATCCATAATCACAAATAAATTTACTTTCTCACAAGCTACAAACAGCCTTGTGGCAATATTTATCTATTTTTACAGTTCTTAGAATCATGAATTTGAAGCGAAACTTTTTTTGTACAAAGATTTTTATTTACTAAGGAACCAAACATACGGTGGATATCTTTATCCGTGTATTGAGTGTTTCGATATATGTGAGTATGTGTTTGAGCGTAGATTCGATTTTCCTCTGCTTCCATCCAATAACTTGGTGATCTTATGGCCCAACCCAGACGGAAATTGCTGGAAATATATAACAGGATTTGAGGATGAGAACAAGAGTACAAAGATTTAAAATGTTTGCTTTTCGCCTTCTGTTGTATAAAGAAAATGTGCATTATTTAAATTAAAGCTTTATTCCACAAGCTGCTAAAAGTCAAAGAAAAAATAAGTCACAAAGAGGAATTTCTTTCATTCGCTTTCCTTTGCCATTTTTAGTAACTAAAAGACATTATGTACAGACACGTTCAAAAGTATAAGTGTTAGGAATGAAAAAAATACAGTTCAAGTACGGAGTCGATTTATCTCACTGATGATATCTACAATTTTATGAGCAATGGTACGCCCACAAAAGAGACTAAGGCCATCTCAGGTCAATTAAAGGGAGAAAGAATTAATAATAGTATAATAATTTAGATATGGATTGTATAATATTATTGATTTGAGTACAAGGAGAATTTTCCTAGGGAACGACGTAAGTAACAATTGCACTGTGCTGCAACAAAACATATTTAGCCGATCAAGCTGAAATTTAGTACACAAGAGATTAAGAAGTGAGGTCTGAAAGGACGCTACTAAGGGGTAAGTAATAAGTAACAAAATACACACACACACACACACACACACACATATATATATATATATATATATATATATATATATATATATATATATATATGTGGGTGTTTGTGTGTGCATATGTGGATGTGTGCGTGGGTTCTACTATAACTGTGGAACGCCTCGAGCAATTTTCCAAATTTGGTACACATATGACTTTCAATCTGGAAACAAATACATTGGGAGAGTAAGACACTCCTAATGCCCTTAAGGTGGTAGGAAGGAGTGACATAGAAAAATAATCAAAAACCACCGATATTAGTATGGAATCCATAGTTTTCATTGTTGCTAGAATTAATAGTGACACTCAAATTCCGTACTATGCTGGCAAGATGACCCTAGCTTCCCTTAGAGATGTGAAAATGTAACATGTAAAAATAGTCAAAAACGACATATATCAGTACCAAATCCATAGTTTCTGGTGTTGCTGAGATAAAAAGTAATATTCTTGAAGCCGGTTAAATTTTCGGTGTCGCTAAGCTAATTACTGACAGTCCGGATGACATTTTAGCCCAAGTTTATGCAGGAATGGTCATGTCAGTTGACCCAGGGAATCTACAGAAACTTGCCAAAGCTATTGATTGTCGTTATTTATTCGACTGCAGACAGATTCTTCCAAGGGAATGATAAATTAACATATTGTATTTCGCTGCAGCAGAATTACGTATTTGGTCGATAAAACTTAAATTTAGCACACAAATGAAAACTAAGAAGAGCCAGGTCTACATGGTCACTAGCCAAAGTATGTGATGAGATGGTTAAAAAATCGCAGATATAAAATCATTCCACTTTTTTTTTTTTTTTTTTTTTTTTTTTTTTTTTTTTTTTACTGAGTTGAATAATATGTAGGTTCGTATGGTTCACTCCTGAGCGTAATTTGTCATATTATGACTTGGATTAATAATAACTGTGAACTATCTTAATTAACAATCTGTCATTAACTTCCTGAACTGCACTGGTGTTCAACTACCTAATAAAACTAGGGTCCAAGTGAACTTTGTGGTGGACAAGCACAATGTGCCTGGGATTTCTCGGGTTCTCCCGTTTCCTCCCACTTTCTTCATTCCACCATTTCATTCATTTCTCATCATTACTGTCTCCTTTAGCCTAGCCGGCATAATCGTGAGACATAAAACTTAAAGATTTCATTTCAATTTCCTAATAAAACCATACCGATCCCTCCAATAACTAGAACATGGAGCAAAAATGGTAAAACTTACGACAACATGTACATGTTTTTTACGGTATGACTATTCACTAATCCTAAGCTAAAATGTTGCCGAAAGTTTTCATTGATCTCCGTGACCAAAAGATACCTCTCGGAAAATCATATACTGCTTTGTCTCCAATCCAAGGGCTATAAAACACTTTATTCTAACCAAAGTTTCTTTACAAGAGGATCTCCTGCAGACCTTCCAAGTACAACACCAGTTTCAAGTCAACTGATGGATGGGAGAATACTAGTAACCGAACTCTTCAGTCTAATGTCCCCTTGATGAACTGCTCGCACAACTACAATCTCAATATATCAAGTTAATAGTGAGTTCAAGTTCGTGGATGAAGAGATGAAGACAGTGCTGCGTTGCTGAATTCTACAGCAACAGTCTATTCAATTCGAAAATCCTCCTGGGCAAATTGACGTCGTGACTTCTTTCCATATGCATGGATCAATTATTGTTAGCACATTCACCGAGATTTCAGTTGTTGACTGTTAATATCTTACAGGTGACAGCTTCAGTCAACCTTCAGGCTTTACATTCGTGAGCATTCCTGTCCAGGGTTACTTGGTTAACAAAAAGTTGGATCATCAAAACTTTGACGGAATACGTTATTGTGATGTCACATTCTATCGACACTGCGAAGGCGGGATGTAAGATAATTGATATTTAGTCACCTGAGATAAAACAACGAGTACAATAAGCTGAACTGATTCAGGACAAAGTTAAGATTATTCTACAAGAAATAAATCCGTGGTGTCCTGAAGGAATGTTATCAAAAGAGAATAGGACAATGTATGTGTGTGTTAAGCTCATTTTGGATAACCGTAACACTCTTTCATAAAGTTACAATTCTAACTGTGGTGTTTCTGGTACATTGTTATACAAAATAATATTTCAAAACTTAACTGTTTACAAAAATGCGGTCATGGTTGAAGAGATCCCTGAACTTCGTGCTTTGTTAGCTCTCGATAAATATCTGTAAACAATTTTCCAATATCACAGTTTAACGGATCAATTCACATTGAATCACATTCTTATTATCACGCACATGATCTTCAATGAAAATTAATTTACACATTGGACATTTACAATATACATAATACATTTTGATTTCGTTTCCCATTTATTCCTAAGTTTATTTATTTATTATTGGCTTACGCAAGTTTGTGTCTTACTGCCCTGTCTTTATGTCCAAAAACTAGGTAATTAAATATGAACGTTATTAGTGCACTGGTAAGGGCTTGCAATATGAAAGTGCTGTCGAATCTCAGCCAGCGGAACAACTCTGAGTTACATGTTTCTCGATTTAAGTATAGAAGTTCCGCTCGTACGACTCAAATAACCCCATCCCTCTAACAATAAATCATTGCTGCCAGTCTGCGTAAACGACAGAGAGAGAGAAAAAGTTCTGAGTGCAATAACACCCGAAATAATGTTTTGTTTTTTGGAGGTGATAATAAAATCAAATGACATGAAACGAAATTTTGACCTCAACGGCCCACGAAATAATTATTATGAGAGTTGATTAGATAAGAATATGGGAAGAAAACCCACGGATACGATGTTGTCTCCATAAACTCACATTACCTTGGATCGAACCATAGATTTCTCGCACTAGAGGGGTATGCGCTATCACTGAGCCTCCATGTGATAATAAAGTTTTAGAGTATATTTATGTCATTTCGTACAGTAATAGAATTATTCGAGTGATAATCTGTTCTCGAAACAATATCCTTGTTGGTTGATGCAAGAAGAAAATGTAGAAATAAATACTGTCCTAGATAATAATCGACAAGAAAATATTATAACATGAGAAAATGGGTCTCATTCCCTACCAGTCTGCGTTAATGCAATACAAAATTTACGTAGTGGTTTGCGATAGACGGCATAGCGGTTATAGCTACTTGTTCTGTTATTGCGTTGCGCTGAAATCCGCAAGTTTTCCGAAAACCGTTATAAACATTTACTATATTAAGGTATACACAAATATAAGATTGAGTCTTGGAATCTGCTCCCTTTATGAAATTCTGAGTACGCCACAGTCTGAATCCGAGGGACACTATACGACCTGCTCAAACTGGAATATAAACAGGGTGTCCGGAATGGGACTGACGCTTTTTAAAAGTGTATAGTTTTAATATGGTCAGAGATACAGAAGAAAAAAACATTTATATTGAAAGAAAACTCAAAAAGCTTTGTTCAGCAAATTTTCATACTGAACAACTACTGGTGAAGGCGCTAGTTTCGCTGATAAACAGAAATGGAGTCGGCAGCCGAAAGAGCGCAATGCGTATGGGTTTTACAGAGACAAAAAGTGTTGTTCAAGTTCAACGAAACTTTCGACGTGTTTCCCACAACGATCCTCCAGCACGTAACAGTATCCAGGCGTGGAATGATCAATTTTTATCAACGGAGAGTGTGGCGAAACAACACAGCGGTGGTAAATCGCGTGTATCAGAAGAAAATGTGGAAGCAATAAGAGAGTGTTTCTCACGTAGCCCGAGAAAGTCTATTCGCGAAGCGAGCAGGCAATTGGTAATTCCAAAGTCAACAGTGCATGATGTGGTACACAAACGATTACGTTTGCGTGCGTATAAGGTGCAATTGTTGCAAGAAATTAAGTCCAACGTTAAGCAATAGAGAGCAACAATTGTTACTGACAGTGAGATTCTGGATAGGGTTGATTATGACCATAATTTCCTATTGAACGTTGTTTTCTCTGATGAGGCAACTTTTTACTTGTCTGACTGTGTTAACAGACAAAATGTTAGAATATGGGGATCTCAGAATTCGCATGCGTACATAGAACACTCTAGAGACAGTCCCAAATTGAATGTTTGGTGTGCTTTTACACATAATACAGTTATAGGCTCCTTCTTTTTCATAGAGCAAACCATAACAGGAAATGTGTTCTCAGACATGCTTCAACACTTTGCTGTTCCCCAGTTACAACGTTTGCAACCTCAAGTGATATTCCAATTGGATGGTGCCCCCCCACATTGGAGCCTACAAGTGAGGCAGTACCTTGATACGGAATTTCCTGGCCGTTGGATAGGCCGTGATAGGCCAATTATGTGGCCTCCACGCTCCACTGATGTTACCTCCTGGACTTATTCCTGTGGGGGTATATGAAAGACTTTGTGTATTCTGGTGAAAAGGTGCGTAACCTTGGTGAACTGAAGAACCGTATTGGGAATGCGATTGCTTCAGTAACACCTCAGATGTTACAGAATACGTGGAGAGAGATTGAGTTCAGGCTAGATATTGTAAGAGTTACAAATGAAGCATATGTGAAGTTACACTGAGTTAGAATGATTTGTAAGTAAGATCAAATAAACTTTTTGAGTTCTGCTTTAAATACATGATTTTTTTTCTGTACATGTGACCATATTGAAACTATACTTTTAAAAACCGTCAGTCCCATTCCGGAAACCTTGTACACACACACAGATATATATATATTGCATATTGCGAAAGTTTGCATAAGGAAAGTAATGACAACGGTGTTAGACTCGTGAACTTTGCAACATCCAAAAACCTAATCGTGAAGAGTACAAAATTCCCACATCGCGACGTTCATAAATACACTTGGACATCACCAGACGGGAAAACACATAATCAAATTGATCACGTTTTAGTAGATAGAAGAAGACAATCTAGCATAATTGACGTCCGGTCGTTTAGAGGGGCTGATTGTGACACTGATCACTACCTGGTAGTAGCGATAATACGGGAGAGATTATCGTTGAATAAAGGTAATATTCAATGTCCGAAAACGGAGAGATTTAATTTAAAGAAATTAGAAGAGAGCCAGGTAAGAGAGGAATACCAGATTGAAGTTTCGAATAGATTCGCGGTTTTAGAAGACTCGGAATGCACTAGTGTTGAGGATACTTGGATTGAAATTAGAGATAGTATTAAAAATTCAGCAATAGAAAAATTGGGACACGCGGAAATACGTACGAACAAACCATGGTTCGACCAAGAATGTATTAAACTAGCAGAGAAGAGAAAACAGGCAAAATTACGGTGGCTACAAAATCCGAATGAAACAACTACACAAAATTTCGCAGATATCAGGCGGGAAACTTCCAAAACTTTTAGAACAAAGAAACGGGATTTTTTGAAAGCTAAAATTAAGGAACTTGAAGATAATAGTAAAAATAAAAATATTCGGGACATGTATAAGGGGATCAGCGAATTTAAGAAAGGCTATCAACCTCGTGCTTATATATTAAAGAAATCTGACGGAACAGTTCTCACCGATACGGATAGCCTCTTAAATAGATGGAAAGATTTCTTTGACGATTTGCTGAACACGCAGCCAAAAACTAATGTGCGTGGAGAAAAGGAGATACACACCGCAGAACCGTATATTCCAGAACCCAATCGAATAGAAGTGGAAGCCGCTATAAAGAAATTGAAGAAACACAAATCTCCGGGTGTAGATGAAATTCCGGCTGAGTTAATTTTAGCTGGAGGCGAAAAATTGTGGAACAAGATACACAAACTCATTCTCCTTATCTGGAACAAGGAAGAATTGCCACAAGAGTGGAAAGAATCAATCATTGTTCCAATTCACAAGAAAGGCGACAAAACTGACTGTAATAATTATCGAGGCATTTCTCTTCTGTCAACATCCTATAAAATCCTTTCAAATATTCTGTTAGCAAGATTGACCCCATACGCAGATGAAATTATTGGAGATTATCAGTGCGGATTTAGACGAAATCGATCAACTATCGACCAAATATTTACCATTCGCCAAATATTCGAAAAGAAGTGGGAATACAATACCCCGGTACATCAACTATTTATTGATTTTAGAAAGGCTTACGACTCGGTTAGGAGAGAAACATTATACAACGTTCTTACAGAACTTGGAATACCGAGAAAGCTAATTAGATTAATTAAGATATGTTTAAGTGAATCCCAAAGTAAAGTCCGGGTAGGAAAATTTTTGTCCACGAGCTTCCACGTCGAAAATGGCCTGAAACAAGGAGATGCGTTGTCGCCATTATTATTTAACTTTGTGCTGGAATACGCCATAAGGAAAATCAAAGATAGCAACCAGGGCCTAGAGTTGAACGGCATTCACCAGGTTATGGCATATGCTGATGATGTAAATTTAATAGGGGATGATAGGAGAACAGTAGAAATAAATGCAGAGATCTTATTAAACGCTTGCAGGGACATGGGTTTAGAAGTAAATGCAGAGAAAACTAAATACATGGAAGTGCGTCGGGACCGTAATACGGCAAATTGTGGAGGCGTTAAAATATTAAATAATGCTTTTGATAAAGTAGATACTTTCAAATATTTAGGATCAATATTAACAGACGAAAATCATATTCACGAAGAAATTAAATGTCGACTAAAAGCAGGGAATTCGTGTTACTATTCGGTTCAAAATCTCTTGTCGTCGCGAATTCTGTCGAGGAATTTGAAGCTTAAAATATATAAAACGATAATCATGCCTGTTGTTCTGTATGGTTGTGAAACATGGTCGCTTACACTGAGGGAAGAACATAGACTGAAAGTATTTGAGAACAGGATCCTGAGAAGAATATTCGGACCCAAGAGGAACGAGAATGGGGAATGGCGGAAGCTTCATAACGAGGAACTACATAGTTTATACGGTTTACCCAACATTGTTAGGGTCGTCAAGTCTAGGAGGCTTAGGTGGGCAGGTCATGTAGCTAGAATGGAAGAAAGTAGAAACGCTTTCAAAGTCTTGACTGGTAGACCCATAGGAAAACGACCATTAGGAAGACCTAGGCGCAGATGGGAGGACAATATTAATATGGATCTCGCAGAGATAGGAATACAAAGTAGAAACTGGATGCAATTAGCTAAGGATAGAAGTCAGTGGAGAGCTTTTGTGAACGCGGCACTGAACCTCCGGGTTCCATAGGTCATAGAGTTAGTTATATATATATATATATATATATATATATATATATATATATATACAAGGATAAATCAAAAAGTAAGGTAAAATTGTCTGTCAAACCTATAGTATTGTGTGTAGCTAAATAATTCTTTTCTATGTTACAGGTAATCTGGTAATAGAAGTGTGACGGCTTCTACAACATTCTATGTCCACCCGTCTGGTGCTGAGAGCAATTCAAAGATGGCGCAACGACTGGAATATTACACCAAGGAGGAAGTGCGCGGTGTCATTCGTTTTTTCTGGGCCAAGGGAACAAAACCATGTGATATTCATCGAGAATTGGTGCACGTCTACGGAGATAGTGTTATGTCGCTGAAACAAGTGTACGTGTGGTGTAACGCATTTGCAAGTGGTACGAGTACTGTCACAGATGATGGCAGAAGTGGCAGACCATCAACGCCCATCACCGACACGAATGTGGCTGTCGTCGATGCCATGATTCGTGAAGACAGAAGAGTGCGATTGCAGGACATTGCCAATGAATTGAATATCTCTTATGGTTCCGTAAGCGGTATCGTCCATGACCAACTGGGCTTCACAAAAGTGTGCGCGCGCTGGGTACCCAAGCTTCTGAGTAACGAACACAAAAACCAGCGAATGGGCATTTCCCTGAGCCACCTCACACGTTATGCCGACGAAGGAAATTCATTCCTTCATCGCATCATAACGGGCGATGAAACTCCGATACCTCTATGGACACCTGAATCCAAACGTCTGAGCATGACATGGAAACATCCATCGTCACCACAGGCCAAGAAATGCAAGACAATAGCATCTGCCCAGAAAACAATGGCTACTGTCTTTTGGGACCATCTCGGTGTTATTCATGTTGAATTTCTGGAAAAGGGTACGACCATTAATGCAGACACCTACTGTTAAACCCTGGACAGGCTGAAAGCAGCCATACGGCAGAAACGGCGGGGGACACTCCGAGAGGGCGTGTTGTTACTGCATGATAACGCACGTCCACATACAGCCGAACGGACCCGTATACACCTCCGCGGGTTCAAGTGGGAAATTCTCGATCACCCTCCGTATAGCCCTGATTTAGCCCCGTCGGATTACCATTTGTTCGGCCCCCTGAAGCAACATCTCCGTGGGCAGCGTTTCCAGACACTGACAGAGGCACAATAGGCTACACGTACCTGGTTAGGAAATCTGGAACCACATTTCTTTGAACAGGGCATGGATGATTTGGTGCCACGTTGGAATAAATGTTTAGACAACTACGGTTCCTTCTTCAAATAATAGTGTGATACCATACTTCAAACATAGTAAAACTTCATCGACGTATCTCTGTACGCTTTTCTGTAAATCAACAATTCACCTTACTTTTTGATTCACCCTTGTATATATATATATATATATATATATATATATATATATATATATATATATATATATATATATATATATATATATATATATATATGTGTGTGTGTGTGTGTGTGTGTGTGTGTATGTAGATGTATGTTTAACACATTTAGTTCAAGAGTACTACGGTAAAATTTATGCCGGCGCAGCAAACAAGAACACATAAAATGCTAGGATAAACAACCTTCCACTACGTCGTCACAGGACCAATTAACCAGTCAAAGTACTACTGACGGCGGAAGCATAAACGAATGTGGGGCGAGCAGAAAGTGTGAGCAAAAACAAAGCAACTACACGTAAATTTTACACACTGTAGTAATCTAGGGTTAAACAAAATATATTGAATTCAAAGCGTTTGTGTTGCGCGTTAGATGTGATACATGTTACTCATTTGGCTCTTTTGTACTTAAAAAAAAACTTTTCAGAATAATGAAGAAAATTTATTTTAATTTATTTTTTAAATAATCTGGTACCACACGACTTAATTTGCATTTAAACTGTAATAGCTAATGTGGGCTTTAACAAACGTCTGTACGCAATACGACACACGTCTTCCACATTTCTATTCAACTTCTACAAGTTTTTTCTTTCTTCATATTTGGCATGCTCAGTTGGAAGTCACCTTCATTACTCAACTCGAGTTCTTGTTTTAATGCTTTAATTATTGCTGTCTGCTTTAATTTCCTCCATATTTCCCTGCATCTCATTCTCCCTTCTTTTGGCCTTTTTCTTTTGCCATTTTCTTAAATCCCTTGCATTTCTTTACACCGCAAACGTGAAATGCTCTATTCGCCGTTCCTCAACAATATTCTAGCCTCAAAGGCATCAACAATACAAGCTTCTGCTCTTTGCTTCTACTACCACCAATGAAAAGAAAAGAATGAGCGAGCTTTTCAAAGGCAAATATAATTAAAACTTAGTATATACTTACTTAGATCTATTATCCTATACTAATTAGAAATAAGTTTACAAATATCTTTTTTTAAATCATTTAATATTACTTTTTTTAAAAAAAATATCTGCTTATATTAAGTTCAAAACATAAAGCAGTGTTAAAACTTCGTAGACATAACTCTTTAATTAGGACTAACAATTTCTATCGAAACTCATTTAGGGGTACAAAGAGAACAAAAGATACGGGTCACACCACTAAATTCTTTCTTTCTCTTTTTCTGAATCATGAGACGCCATTTCTTATAAAATCATAACTGAAGTATTCATTTACAAAATAGGTATTAACAAAATTGTTTTCGAATTAAAATATTTAAATCTTTAATAACAAAGAGCAGAATATAATTCACTATTATTATCTATCTATCTATCTATTAAAATACTACGAAAGCTATTAAAACGCATTTTTTTTGTTTACCCGTCTAAAGGGTTGCGCCCTTTCTTCGGAGAAGTGTTACATTTGTATTGTGGATTCTATAACAATTTTGGTTGGTCTAAGGGATTTTTCTTTATTCATTTTTTAAAAACATTAACATATATACATTAGATAAAAACTTGAACTGGTGACATACATAAATAACAAAATAATAATAACAGAAAGATGTGTATTGGGGCGATTAGTAGTATGAAACAAGAAAATAAAAAAATCAGTGCAGTGCATAAAGGCTCAGTGCATGAATATAACAACAAATATGAAAAACATTAAAATGGAATAACAATTCATAGCAAAAACGTAATAACAGGAATAATAGATCTCATAGGAATAATTATTTTGAAATGATGATGAATTGTTCTGGACGCCACAACACGAGGTTCTGTTAGTGAACAGATGCGGCTATCTTCTGTTCCTGGGGCTATTCAGGAACTGATGTAGACAGGAGAAGTCCATGTTAGTAGGTGATTACTGCAGGTATGATGGATATATGGAAGATGACAGATGACGTGGATGATATATAGCAAATACTTCTGGGTCTCGGTCGGCAGGATCCATTTGCAAGTGGTACAGTGTGAGGTAGTGTTGAAGCGGAGTGTCGACGTATCGTGGAGGTGCATCATTGTCTCGGTCATAGCGTATTACGTCCTGAAGCATGGGGTGTTGTAAGCCAAAACGTTTCCTAATATAACGGCTGCGAAGCTGTTCTAGATGGGTGAACAATGGTGGAAAATCTATGAGGTCATAGAGGAGCCTGGTTGGACTTGGTAATTTAATGCGATAGGCCAATCTGAAAGCATGTCGCTCCATTATAGATAATTGTTTATAAAATTTGTCAGGGGCAGCGGCCCAAGCTGTATGGTCGTAAGTTAAAGTAGTCCTCATAAAGGCTTTGTAAGTATGGAGGACAGTAGGCGGTCGTAAACCCCAGCTGGTTCCAACTAAGCATTTAAGGAAATTTAGTCTGTTCCTGGCTTGAGTAATGATTTTCTTAAGATGCGGTGTCCAAGTGAGCTTTGTGTCAAATATCACCCCAAGGTAGATAAGAGACGATGAAAGAGGAACTGGTGTGTTGTCCACATGAATGTTTAATAGATTCGGATTGCGAAACACTCTGTATCGTCTACGAAGTGGTAGAAATACAATAGAGTGTGCTTTCGCAGAGTTACTACTGAGCCTCCATAGGTCACACCAGTGGACAAATGTGTCAATAGCTGGCTGCATTAGTCTGTTGATACGCTGGATAGTACGAGCTGTTGTTAGAAATGCTGTGTCGTCAGCGAATTTATAGACTTGGACGTGAGGAGTGAGTCTGAGATCAGCAACGTAAAGTAAGTACAGCAATGGAGACAAAGAAGATCCTTGAGGTACGCCAGAGTGTAAGAAAATTGGGTGTGATAGAGCGTTGTTAATAAAAATATATGCAATACTTCCGGTTAAGAAGGTATTGATTAAGAGTATATAAGAGATGAGTAGCAGATAATTATGTAATTTGTATATCAAGCCGGGATGCCAGACTTTACCAAATCAAATGTAACTAAACAAGAAGGGAAGCCCTTATTTTATTGGTTATAAATTGCAGTGGTAAGTAATAGTTGCAGTTGTAATAGTTGATCTAGTGTACTAAAACGCGGTCGGAAACCAGCTTGATGGATTGGCAGAAGATTGTATGTAAGGAGGTGTTCGTGAAGCCATCGAACGAGTATACATTCGAATATTTTGCAAAGACAACTTGTTAAATGGATGGGAGGATACGACTGGACGTCAGATGGTGGTTTCTTTGGCTTAGGAAATAAAAGAACTTTGGAGTATTTCCAATCGGGTGGAAAGAAGCCAGTTCGAAGGATAAACGTATAAATATAACTGAGAAGCAGAATGAAAGAAGGAGGTGCATGTTTGATGAGAGCATATGTAATGGAGTCGAATCCAGGTGCCGTATTGCGTTTTGTTGCTAAAGTAGCTCTGATGTCATCTGGGTCTATAGCCTGAGTTAGTGGATTATTAGGTTCCAGAACATGCTGGTCAGATGATTGTAAATGAACAGATGTCGGATCAGCGTGACGGTTGATCGAAGATTGAAGGCGTTGCGGTGGGTGCATTCAGGAAGCGGAGTGAAGATATCTTGGGAAAATGCAGCAAAAAGATTCGCCTTGTCGATGTCAGTATTAAGAGCTTGATTGTTGTGAATGAACAGATGTCGGATCAGGGTGACGGTTGATCGAAGATTGAAGGCATTGCGGTGGGTGGCATTCAGGAAGCGGAGTGAAGATATCTTGGAAAAATGCAGCAAAAAGATTCGCCTTGTCGATGTCAGTATTAAGAGCTTGATTGTTGTGAATAAGAGGATAGGGCGTGCGAGACGTTTTGCCAGTGATTTGATGGAATTTACGCCAATATTTGCTAGAATGAGTTTTCGTGGTAAGGGTGTTACACGTTTGAATCCACTGTCTTTTCTTGTAGGCTATAATGTAATTGTGTGTTATTCGGAGATATTGACGATTTAAACGAAGTGCCTCCAAGTTGCCGCTAGTTCGTTATTCTCGATAAGGTCGACGTGAAGCAGAAATTAATGTAAGATACCTTGGCGGCAAGATAGATTTATGCGGATGGACATGAGCAGATGAAACGGAATGATCCGCTGCACCTTCAACTGCGGCAGTAAGTTCCGTGATGACGTGATCAAGACTATGTTGCGAGGTAGGTACAGTTAGTGCGGTAATGGCATCATCGATGGTAGATCAATATTGATCCCAATTATCCTTATGAAAGAGAGAAATTTTCCCAGCTGGTAAGGGATTTGTTGACTTTACTGTACACTGTAGTTTAATAGGAACATGATCACTGCCGATTGAGTCCAGCACAGTAATGTTGATAAGAGGAGATAAAGAAGACGAGGTTATTACTACGTCAGGAGTCGTGTTACTAGCTGGTCTAGTAGGCTGTGGCAAATTGTGAAATTCCCCAGTAGTGGAAGTTTGTATAAAATCAAGGAAGAGCTGCTTGTTACGTTGCGTTCGACTATGGAAATTTAAGTCTGCCATGATAATATAATGTCTAGATTGTGTATCAATGAAACGAAAGAAATCGTAATTGATAACCTTTCCTGAGCGAACATAGATTATAGCAAATGTGATTGTACGACCGCGAAAGTAGATAGTTGCTATATTGTATTCAGGCAGATTGAAATCGTGAGGCATGGTAACAGTGCGGTATGGTAGACGAATTGTAATGCCGAGAGCTGTACTGCCATATAGGCGTGGTTCAGAAGGAGCATCATGGCGTAGTAAATTATATTTCGGTATGTAACCCTGTAGGTAAGGAGCCAGGTAAGTGTCGTTGAGTGCAAAGGCTGAGATATGTTCTTCCTGTAATAACTGCGTGAACAGCACTTGATGTGTCAACAGAGAACGGATGTTCATAAATAATAAGTTGTAAGCCATCACGAAAACACAGAAATAGTAGCAAATAGAAGATGCCATATTACACGTAGACTTCAAGAGGTTGGATTTGAAAATGAACTGTTGGTCCAGAATAGGTGGCATGTGGTTGAAGATTAAACAAGATTTCAGCTGCATGAATGATTTGGTTGAGAATGTGAGTGCGTAGAAACGGATGGATGTTCTGTAAACTAATTGTGAGAAAGCGGAGCAGATCTTCGCCAGTAACAGGATGAAGTAAAGAATTAGCAGGTGGAGTGGGACGGTCAGCAGACCTTATGGGTGCAACAAGTTCCGGTTTAGATGGCTCAGCTTGTGGCTTATCCTTACATCTATAGCTGTAAGTTGGATGTTTCTCAAGACATGTACTGCATTGTGGTGGTGCCTTTTGATTGGAAAAATGAAAATGATTTTTTTTAGTTTTACGTCCCACGATTATGCCGGTTAGGCTAAAGAAGACGGTGATTATGAGAAATGAATGAAATGGTGGAATGAAGAAAGTGGGAGGAAACGGGAGAACCCCGAGAAAACCCAACACACGGTGTTTGTCCACCACAAAGTTCACTTGGCGGGAGCAGGGTTTGAACCCGGGACCCCAAGCACCAGAGGTGAACGCTCTACCACTGAGCCACCGCGGCTCCCCTTTTGATTGGAGCAGTCCATGGTTGAATGTTGCAATGAACAATAGCCACATTTAATATCGTTAGTACATTCGGATGTGGGATGTGCATTATATATACAGTTGGCATCTCTCGCATCGTAACGGTAGAGGAGGAGGTGTGTGAGAGGGTTCGACCTTATAACGTCGTCGATAAATGTAAGCCCACGTGGATACCAACTGGTCTATCAATTGTGGCTGATCTGTGAGTACCCTCACAAGACAAGTTGCACCAGTGTTGTTCCTTATCCTGATACATCGTTTTACAGGGAATCCTCACAAATTTCCTCATCGGTGAGGTCCGGTTCCTCTCCTCGTATAACTACTGAGAGCATTGGCGATAATCTAGGAGGAGGAGGAGTTTTGCGTGTGCTTGGAGTTAGGGCTGTTAGTTTAGCCTTTGACCCAAATATTTCAAAAGTGGCCTTGTTACGCACATGCGTCACAAAGTTTGAATTGCTAGACTTAAGGATTATGCCTCTGCGAGTTTTGACGATTTCGCGTATCTCAAGACGAGGTGTATATATTTAACCCCCTTAAATTTTTGCTGCTCCTCTAAAATTTTCACGGTAGGCTTGCAAATGAACTATAATATGGTTGGATCGAGCCTCTCCTAACTTCTACTGGCCCCCTACCTACATTTTTGGGCTGGCTACCGGCCTGTGACAATGTAACTGGTCTTATGAGTAAACTTAACGTAGAAGATTACTCCCGATGAATGGCGGCTATTCATAGACGCATCAAAACTATTCTTCAAATATATTCTGCGTAAACTTCCACAAATTGCTGAAACTAAAATCAGGTAGGGAATCCTTATTGGCCCTCAAATTTGCTAACTCCTCAATGATCCTGAATTTGATGCAGTGTTAGAAGATAAGGAGAGGATTTTATGGGATTCTTTCCGAAAAGTAGTGACGAACGTTTTGGGAAGCGAACGGTCTCAGAACTATAAGGATGTAGTGTAGCACCTAATATCTTCTCCCAAGCAATGGTGTGTAATATGTCACTAAAAATGCATCTGTTACACTCTCACATAGATTTCTTCACAGAAAATTGCGGAGTAGTCGTCATTGATGAAAATATGGAACATCTCTACCAAGTTATATCTATAATGGAGAAACTATATCAGGGCCACTGGAGCAAGTCTCCGCTTGCCGGTTGTTGTTGGACAATCGCTAGAGATGTTCGAAAATCTCAATACAAGAAACAGGCAAAGTGGTCCCATATGTAATATCCATGTCAGTAATGTCTTATCAGTTTTATTCTATATAGCTTTAATCTCTTATTGACGTTTTTATATTATTTGGAACAAACGCTGTTACAAGCACACACATAATCAATTATAACATGTATCAAATGATTTTTTTTGTCTCATATGAAGAGGGTCAAACTTGATAACAAAACGCATTTCCTCTTTTTACGTATGAACATCACTTTATATATTTTAATTTTTATATCTCACTTTTCCCTATAAAAAATTCAGTATTGTCAAGCATGATTGAGAAATACTGTTCCCTCATAATTATTGTAGATATTGCAATGAAACTTGGAACGCGCATTGCGTATGAACCACAGTGGTTTCAAGGTATATTGTATTTTGGTACCGGTAGCTACTAGGGGCACTTCATTTGAAGAAAAAGGTTTTTTAGACGGAAAATTCCCAATTTTTCCTTTTCTCATACATCACACACACATACACAGAGAGACATTCCCATGGTACCATTGCAAGACCGTTTTATTCTGAAGAGAATGAAGTATAAATCATGATACACAAATAATTAGTACTGTTTGAACACTTTATTTTATATCTCACTTTTTCCTATATGAAATTTGGTATTGTCAAGCAGAACTGAGAAACATTTTTTTCCTTCTCGCAACTATTGTAGATATTACAATGAAACTTGGCATAGATAATACGTATAAATTACAGTAGTTTTAAAGGTATATTATATTTGGGTACCTTTAGTCGGGGCCTTACCAGGGGTGCTATATTTGAAAAAAGAGTTTTGGGCGGGAAATCCCCAACTTTACCTAAAATTTCTCTCCTCTTATACATCATGTACATATGTCCATAGTACCATTTCCAAGCTTGGTTTATTCTGAAGCAAATGAAATACGAACCACGATACTCAGATGAACAAAATTGAAACAATAGCTACCTAAGTGAAAGGCCAAATAGAAAATTCAAGAATCTAAGAGTATCAACACTACATAACACATATTTCTGTCAATTACACTTAAACTCGAACCAATTCAGTATTTTTTTTTTTCGTTTCTGTATTCAGCATGATTCTATGATTTCCGTATTTTATGATCATCCCCTGTAAACAGTTTCCAATGTTGCCAGTCTGATTTTAAAGTAGTAAAGAAATAATAATTTCGTCATATTTTGTCCCCTGTGGGGGACGCCGGGACGGACATGGTTAAGAGATCACATCAAAATAAGAGAAAAAGTTCATATAGACCTATGGCGAAAAGTGCATAGTTTCAGAGCTAGGGCTGCCCAAAATCGCGAAAAAGCCAAATTTCAAGAGGCCCTATTTCGAATTCGAGAGACTGTGGCTGGTGGTCCTTATCAGCGTAAAGGAAGTCACGCCTACGCAATCCAAAAATGGATATTTCATTAATGTTTAATGGGTATACGGATTATTCTCTACAGGGTGGAATTCACAGACATACCATCAACCGAATTTTGTGATATGTTCTGACTTTATGATTGGTCCAAAGTAGGCAAACGATATACCTTGATAGCAGTGAACACGAAATCCTTTGGCGCGATGTCCGAAGTGTTAAGGATTGTCAGCAGCATTTTCTCTCGTACTCGGGAAAACGCATAGTGCGATGTTTTCTTTCACGCTTATAAATGAAGAAAACGTGAAATATACCGTGACGAAATACATATGATTACACGTTATTCTGAACACAAAGAAACATGGAGCTGCAGGTTCCTAACACTTCCGCCTTCCTTCCGAAGAATTGGATGTCGATTGTTGTCAAGGTTTACCTCCTGCCTACTTTGGACCTTCTTGAAATCAGGGTGTATCTGAAAACTCTATTGAGAGCATATCTGAGAATTACACCCTGTAGGGAATACCCTGTACATCTATTGACAATTGATGAAATATGCACTTTTAAATTGTGTATACCTGACTTCCTTTACGCTGATAAAAACCACCATACACAGTTTCTGGAATTCCAAATAGGGCCTACTGAAATTTAGCTTTTTCGCGAATTTGGACAGCCCTAACTCTGAAACTATGCACTTTCCGCCATAGGTACACATGAAATTTTTCTCTTATTTTGATATGAAGAATCACCTCTTACAGTTTGTCGGAATAGTTGATTAACACCCTGTATATATATATATATATATATATATATATATATATATATATATATATATATATACCATTTTACAGACTTGCATTAAATAACCTTTCCACCTGGCAATGCTGCATCAACTTTGTCACATTTTCGAACCAATGGATAAATGTTGATGCATACTGTACACACGCATGAATTCACCCGCAGGAAATCAGTTTTCTGCAACTGAATATTGATTTTTTTCTTTCATTTTGCACATTTTTTATTTTACATTTTCGGTAATTTCTTTCGTTAGTACACAAAAACTTTACAAATACCAGCATTGGTCATGATCTCAAAAATATCTAGCTTCTACATAGAACATGCTTACATTTGTTTCAAGTCTCAGGGCCTTATCATTCTTAGATCAAAAGAAATATGCAATCAAACTTTGGGTTGCGACGGATACACTGTACTATCAACGAATATCCACTATTAACTTAAGCGAAATACGGCTTATTGAGATGCGAATGAACGAGGTTTTACTGTATTAAGTAAGTATACATACTGAATGTCTATAGAATTCAAGGACTGTGTGTCAGAGTGGACTTTTTTGACTTGTACAAAATACAAGAAATCAAAGGCGCACATTGGGACAAACTTGAACCTGAAAATTACATCTTAGTTTACGTGTAGAAATATGGGACAAGAGGATATTTGTAGATGATAAAAGGATTTCAACATGATCAATTATAGATGCAGATAAAGGTAACACTGTAGCTTTTATCCTTTCTATTGCTGAAAAGCTATTGAAGTGCGGCTGTCTACCTTCTACAAGTGCAGTCTTTTGTTAGGCAAACAAATATCTCTTGATTAAGGATTGGGATATCAATTGAACTTCATTCCCTATTTTCTATTCCCTCACGCTACTTTTCTTCTTCACTTTTACCCTCTTGCATGCATGTATATATATGTGTGTGTCCAAGTAGGAAGAGAGATGCTTCTGGTGATATTAAGTGTCTCTAAGAAATAAATGTATAGCTTTCAGAAGAAAAAAAGAAGACCTAAATTAAAAAGAAAACTAACGAAATAGAGAGGAAACTTTTAGGAACAATGACATAGACAAGAGCATTAGAGAAATCGCAGTTAAGACTTCCAACTCTGGACATTCTCTCCAGAGAGGAGCATTGTACGTAAAGCAAATAAAAGAAAAATAAAACAAGATCAGAAAGGAAATAAAAGCATATAAAACCCGATAAATTACGACGAGCAAAAGTCAAGAGGAAGAGAAGAGATAAAAATAGAATTTAAGAAAGAAAGGAAGAGAAAACAATACAAAAACAAATTCAATCGCGTATGAAGTTAAACTGCATGCTGAAAAGTTAGAAGGAATAAACTGTGAAGAAAGGATAATAAAAAAAGAAAGAAAAGAAAGCACCAGAAAAAGAAGAAAGAATTGATAGCACAAAAAAAGATGTGAAGATTGAACATTTGAACATGCACAAAATTCTCAACATTGCAGCTGAACTGGCTCTGTACCAAGAAGTAAATTCGAGATTTATCAGAAGGAAAAAAGATATGTGTGATCTTAAAACCTATTTCAAGTTACACATTACATTTTACGTTGTGTATTTACGCCAATGCATTAATAAAAAGTACTCAAATAGACCTGTCATCATAAGCAATACAGTATTATGTTTGAAAATTAAAAATAGAGCTTGCACCTCTATTCATCCTAAAGGACCATTATGTCTAACAAATCACTTTAATTGAGTCCATAGCCAGCAGAAGAATTATATAGGAAAATGTGCAGTATATCGGGAAAAACTAATTTTAGTATTCTGATAATGTACTTCAGATAATATATTTCCCTTCAGTGTGCAGTAACATTTAGAGAAAAATAAAGTATCAGGACTAGGCGTGAGAAAAACATATTTTCAAATAAAAAAAGGAAACAGATTTTTAGAAAAATCGAAAACCAAAAACAGAAATTTTTGATTTATCCGCATCCAGTTCGGTAGTGGAACTAGGCATGAGACAATAGAGAACTCATCCAGCAGACTAAAAGCGCCCGAAGAAAATTTTCTAGGGGGGGCGCTCATCTCCATGGTTGCTATATTACGTCTGGTATACGTGAATACGTGAATTGCTGTATTACGTATACATTTTCGTGAGCCAAGGGGGGTCGGGCCCCACCCTGCCTCCCCTTCGGGCGCCCATGCAGCAGACGCTAATTTTTTTAGACAAAACTGCATTTTTGATACTCTTTGAAACGAGATAACCTCAAATCTCATCTCGTAGGAAACACTAGGGAAAAATCACAAATCTTACGTCTTGACTATCATAATGAATTTATAAAGGTTCAATGATAAAGCGCTCATCTCAGATTTCATAGATCATTTGTTTGATTCCAGGCACTGCCATGTAAATTGTAAGTGGACAATATCATATTCCTGAGTTTCTAAAAGTTCTTCCCTTTCTTTCCATCTTCTTATTCGACAATTTCTTTCAACATCAGAATTTTGTTCAATCATCATCAAACTCCTTTAGCTTTCAGAGCATATTTGTAGAACGTTAAATTAAATGTTCTGTTTTATTTTTGTGGCCCCGTGTAGCGTAGTCGCTAACGCTCTCGCGTTCGGTGCGAGCGGTCCAGGGTTTGATTCCCGGTGAGATCACTCGGTCGAAAAGTACAACACGCTTTTTTAGGCCAGCTACCCTGAATGAGGCTTTCCTGGGTTTTCCTCATTCACACCAGGCAAATGAAGGGGTGGTACCTAACTTATAAGACCCAGGCCGCTTCCTTCCTTCCCCCATCCTTTCTTCATTTTCTTGTCCCGGATTATGTGCTCGCCGAGGGACATCATTCCTCAAATCGTGAAGGGCTAAATGGCTTTAGATGCCGAAAGCCCAGAAATCTAATCCTAAATCCTCTGTTTCACTTTCTGCAATAAACCAATAACGCAATCTGCAATCTGTTATATTTCCAAAATCATTTTTTGCTGGTCACAGCTTGGGCACTGATAGAACTTACTTGTGAGTGAGACAAATATTTTCATAGATTAATTCATTATAACAAGTAATCAGACACTTGCAAACTACTATGTGTGAATTCTTTGCTCGTCTCCTTGTTACTCCGAGAAACAAATTCAATTATTGTTCCCCGTCTGAAAGCATTAAGCTGTAAGTGTTAAACATACTTGAAGCAAGTTCAATGGCAGCTTTCGTAACACGTCTTGCAAACTAAACAAAATAGTGTTTTTATATTTTGTTCACATATAAATACATGTAGAGATTAAATGCCTTATGATATGTTGTACTAACTTTAACTAATAGTAAATAAAGCTATTGCTCAATAAACATATGTCATTCAGAAACGGATGCAATACAAAATATTCATTTCTCACTTATACATATCTCAGAAATAAGATTGATTTTATTGTTAATGTTTTCAATTAAAAACAGTGAGATAAGTTTTCTATTTGGAATTAATAAATTACAATTACTAATAAGTTACAGTTAATGATCTTTTTTTTTTTAAAAAAAATAAATAAACATACATTTTTCCTGTACGAAGATGTGAACTGAGAATAACTTTTTAAAGTAAAAGTAATTTTATTGATTTTGCGCGAGTAAAGCTTGCTTCAAAAGTGTAAACAGGTTATTGAGTTTAAATATGAAGCCACGATGGCTAGAGAGATATTAACTGTCTGATTTGTATTATTAAAGTTCCTTTTCCAGTAATCTCTTCCTGAAGAATAAGTCTGCAACTGCGCCAAACAGATCAAGCTTCGAGAAAGAACGATCTCTTTTGTGTATTTCGCATATTCGATTTTTTACACGTTTTGTTTTATTTACTTTTCCATTGGTTTAGTCTCATGAAACAAGGGACATGATATATAACCCAGAATATCCTAAGATTATAATGAAGACATCGTAGAAGGGTACGTCGATAGAAATCTAGCAGTTCTTAATTAAGTACGTTAAACGTATATATACAACATCTTTTAGAGTTTCATATAATATACGATATCCTCAAGAAGTATACATTTTCAGGTTGCTTGCAAAATGAAACTACAATATGAAACAAAAAAAAACAAAAAAAAACTATAGGTACGTACAATATTTCCCAAACATATTTCAAAAGTAAAAATAATATACAATATGCTCAGTATATTTCTTAATGCGCACCATTCACTGCTCATGAGATATTCAAATAATAGTCCAACTTCACCCATACTGGAAAATGTTAGGTGTTCGAAGGGTACATTATCAATTTCTCGAAACCCATTGACCTCAGAGGACCTCTCTTCGTCTGTAGGTAATATTCTTGATATGGTGTTCTGTGTTGTTTTACCAATTTTTCTATTGATTACCCCATAAAAGAAAAGTGATGATAGATATTCTACAACTATTCGAGTTTATGATGAAGAGGAGATTATAATATATGTAAACAGACGGAGTAAAATCGGTGGAATGAGATAATAAGAATTTCAAGTGACTCTTCCCATACTCCGTCTCTCAGTACGGCCTTGATTCGTCTTAAATTTTCTTCACAATGTGTAATCAATGTGTTCAAAACTAACGTTCTTGAATCTAAAGTTCTAACTTCGTATCCTGACTCTTAATATTTTGCAGTATCATAATTAAGTGGTATGCGTCCATCCTTAGGTATCATCTACATTTTGCTCGCTTCTTACGACTTCAATAATTTTTAATACAAGTTTATACCTTCTCTAAATGCTCTATTTTAAAACTAATCTCGTAAAGTACATGTACATTAGTAAAAAAAAACTATCCACTATTATAATATTTAGTTTATCGAAATATATTCTAGTGTGATGTAATTAGGCTGCAGAAATTTGAGAGGAGTATGATCTTATTGCTAAAAATGTCAACTAACAAACAAGAAATTGGAACAAAAGTGCATTATATTTTCACTAAATAGGTATTGAAAATGCCAACATTTAAAATGATTTTAAAAGTGATTGTCACGAATTGGTGAGTCCAATCATGGCTTTCAAAAGAAAACGAATAACGCTACACCTGCTAGGGAAATTAAAGATCTTAGATACGTTAAAATGAAGATCTCCTCATGCAAATTCAAAAACTTCAAGCATTCTCAGTAGTCCGGCATTTTTTTTTCTAATTTGCGATCCCTCTGTGGCCAAATTTGCAAGACTGTAGTGTAAAATGAAAATACTAGGCTCTTGCAAATACAGTCTTTATTTTCTTCACCTAATAAATGCAACAAATCTACTTATTTCTGGTTTTGAAGTCGAAGGACATTAATGAATAACACATACTTTATTTGTTATGTAAATTATGATATGATACATGTTTTGTTTAATTTAACTTTTAAGAGTTCGCCTGAATAAGATTGTTCAAACCAAAAAAGATTGCTTTAAACTACTGTTGAAAAAGTCACACTCTCCGGAGGCAATCTTACGTCTTGAGTACACACTGCAAAAGACACCTCAGTGCTTGTCTTCTTTCATCTCTCCAAAGACGCTTGGAAGTGAAAGACATGCACAAAGAAAGAAAGAAGAAATGGAGCAATGTTTCCATAAGAGAAGAAAAAAATACGCATTTAGAGAGATCTTTTTAAAAAAGTATTTACGAGAAAGATTGCAGACGGGTAAGCGCTTGACGGAAAGAGCCCAACCAATAATATATATCTTCTAGAAGTTTAAATAACATATAAAATACGCGTGGTGATTTTAAATTATGCGGATGTACTTTAAGAGATAAATTGCACAAATTATCATAATCTTGAGCAGGGCCAAATTTAACATTTTCGCGGCCATAGACTATTAAAAGAATGCCGTCACTTCAATATCAAGAATCGAACCTGGGACCCCACTGAGCCACCGCGCACTCCCGGTCTGTAATCAAGGGTATACGGCGGAATATCTCGCATACCCTCTGCTTAATCTTAGTTACTAATGCATACCTTAAGGCGTATAGTACTTTTATTTTGTTTATATTTATCTATTTATTTATCGGGGCATGACTGGAGTGATAAAATGAATATATCACTTTCTTTTCTATCTTATTCTTAGCCATTGTCCAAGTACTGTATATCGATAATGCGAAAAAAATCCGTTTTTTCTGACTACGCTGTCATTAGAAAAGTGAGAATGAGGGAAAAATTGAAGGATTACGTGAACTCTGTCTCTGTCCAAGTTTGTGTTCTTTTGATCAGTGAGTAACAGTAGGTCTAGTAATGTTTTGTTTAATTGATATTCGTTTGATTTGGTTTTGAGCTTAGCGTCCCGTTCAGTATACAGGCTATGTCATACATGGACCTACAGTTTAACGTAAGATCCAAACCACACGAACTCCTGCCATGAATCGAACAGGGTCTCCCCCGCCAAACACGGGTACGCTAACCGTTTAACCAAAAGTAAGCTCTAACTGATATTCATATTTTCATCCTAGCCCTCACCACAATTTAATTAATTCCATATGGTTTTCGAGACTTCCTTCAGCGTGATTTTCTTACTCACTTCTTGCATTGGGTTGTTTTTTTCTGTATACCAACACTCACTTATGTTGTTAATGGAGTAATTCTAAGAACTATCGTCAAGAAAATAGCATAAAATGTTTTAGACTATAAAACAGCATCGCAGTCTTTATTGGAACTAAATTTATTAATATATGCGTTTCACTTGATTCATTTTTTTAAAATCTTATCTTTGTAGTATATCTCTTTTATTCTATGCATAGATGTTGACAAAACAGTATATACCGTATGAAAATTTTAGGACTACAGCACTGAATCCACCATAGTGCATTCAATATTTTTGCACCAGGATCATGTTGGGAGTCACTTGGTGCAGTTCATTTTTAGGTAATACCCAGGAAGATGTTGGGAGTGAAAGTGTTAAAAGTTAGTGGGTAGATTGTGTAAACAAAAGAAGAACATAATTAAGATTAGAACAATGGTTTAAAAAATTAAAAGGGTAACTAACTAGGTGATTGTTTATATGTGTATTTAGTTGATGACTCAAATGAGCCAGATGTGGCTGATGTTGTTTGTATGTTCAGGAGGTATTATAGCCTAGTGTGGCTATTGGTATTTTAAGTGTATTTTATAGCCAGGTGTGGCTTACATTACTGGAATGGTTGTCAGAATATAGGAAGGTTCCTGTTTAGTGGATGTAGTGGTATAAGTGAAGTAAAGATAGACCGGAAGAGAAAGTGGTATAGTCATTCATTTGTAAAGCCTATTAGTTTAAGAAGTTAATTAAACTAAATACCTTTGCACTAACTAATTTTGGACGACCTAACAGATCAAATGCATCAAAGGTGCGCGCCCTAGTCACTAGACTACCAGGAAGAACTTTAATATTTTTTCCCCTCACCACTGTTTACTGCTTCCATATCTTCGATAATATATGAAGACAATATCTTTCCAAACAATGTTGTAACAAGATGTTCTACCACTTTTTCCTCTTGTATAATCTTTACTAAAAGTTTCTCGTTCGTTTTTCATTCTACATCTCAGTTTTCTCTATTCTTCTTCATATGTATATTTTTTTATATATTTCCACCCGTTCGTCATAGTTCTTTCGTACATTTCACATAGAGTAATTCGGGGGGAAGTGAACATAGTAACCGTGAAAGTGAAAACATATTAAACAGAAATGGTAGCACGGCTGATTGACAATTATATATAAATAGGACAGACCTTCTGCATTCTAAAAATACAAGTATGATTCATATCGTGTTTCAAGTAACGTGCACAGAAAAAATGAATCGTACAAGGTAACTTATTCACTTCAACCCACGTGGGGATGAAATGAGTATAAAATGAGATGAAGTAGTGAGAAGAAGTGTTTTCGAAGTAATGTAAATAACAAGATATAAACTGCTATATAATGAGTATACAGCTAACGAAGAACACCTACGTGATGCAAAAGTACACAAGCTATTGTTGTAAAAATGCTTCAGAAGCAAATAGACATACGAACCCGAGATCGTGTCCAAAGCACCGTCTCAGGAGCATTGAGTTGTTTGATCTTAGAAGAAAGAGTACAATATTTGAGTTCATAATAGGTCAGGTTTCTCCTATACGAGACTATGGTTTGGAGGACAGACGAGAAAAAGATGTAAATATGTTCTTTGGTCCATGTTGTATACATGGAGTGATTAAAAATATATATGAAATAATTAATAGGACTATTCACATCACCCCAAAATATATTAGTCACTTCACCCCATCTCGTAGTCTTTTTTCAAAACATGTTTTGTATCTTTATGTTCGCAATATATTGAGGCATCGCGTACCTAATAATCGCCTCATGCTGCTGTGGAAGTATTGGGTAAAACACGATTACTTCAGGAAAGAATTGCCCTAGTTTCTTACTGTTCCATATTACAATAGCAACAAATAGCCTACAAATCTACTTACCTTCCCTGCTGTTCGTGCTCGCGGCATTCAATAGTTCGTTTCTTTCCTCTGTACTCTACCTTCTTCGTCAGCCCTAGACTCAATACTGTACACACAGGGGCTTTGCAAGGTCAGGGCCCATCATGTTTTGTTGTCATATCATTAACCTTAACTCTATTCACTTCACCTTTATGGTCACTTCCCCCAAATTACTCTAAATCGTATGTTTTCTTCCCCTGCACAATGTTTATTTAGCGACCACAAAATACACATTTCCTCTTTCTAAAGGTGTATTTTGCCATTTCTTCCTTATTTACATCTTTCCCCTTTACATATCACATCACTAATGAATAGTTAGATACTTAGAAAATAATAATTTGTACTACTACCTCACCTCCAACATCTACTTTGGTATAGTGTAACGTCTTCTATTCGTTAGTTACATTTGCTTTTGTCTTTTTAATACTACATCAGACATGTAACAAAAAAGTCTTAGTATTATTATAAGTATTACAACAGAAATTATCAAGAATGAAATGAACCTTGAAGTGTAGTCTCATATCGATCCTCTGAATGAAAAAGGGAAAACAGTATATGAGTTAATGTTCGATTACTCAAAAGTTATGGTCACTTTTCTAAAATTCGTGAAAATCGAAGAACGCAATATTCCGCTGTTTAAGCACCTATTTACTAATTTATCTGTTTCAAAAGTAATAAAACAAAAGATTTATTACCCAGATACTAAGTCTGGTACTCTGGATTACACACGTTTCAAGGTCACAAGAAAATTAGTCTTTGATAGTCATTCTAAATATTTCATTTTCTTTTAAATAAAAAAATCTTCCACCTTTTCATAATTATTGAAGAAAAGGTACCTAAGTTTCATTCCTTATTCTCTTAAATGTAATTGGAAAGGTGACAATATAAACTAATAATACAATCAAAGAGGTAGGGAATCAGAGCATGCAGTATCATTGATCGTGTTCATTTGTCACTAAGGTAGTTCCATATAGTATTGTTCCTGCCTGTCAAACACAATTTAATATGAGAGTCTTGTCATACCTTAATATACACTGTGTCTCAGTGGTTACGTGATCATATCTTATGCGAGTGATCTCTGAATCGATCTCAGGATGAACGATGCCGTTTGAGGTGAAACATCGTATTTGTGGACTTTCTCGGACAATGGCCATTATAGATTCCCCCCAGGGAAACTTTCAATATACGGACGATGAAAAGTAGAAAAGTAATATTGTACCAATACTGGTAATCTACTTCGAGCACAATCAGAGATATGGCTTTGGAGGGGGAATTTCTTAGCTTACATACTTACTTACTCGGTCCTCTTCTATCATCAGATGTAAAGATTTTACATAGAGCTTCCCATTTAGGACAATCTCTGGCAAGGATTTTTACTTCATTTATCCCCATCCTCTTTCCTTCAGAATTTTCCCTAACGTTTCTTCCCATGTTTGCCTGGGTCTTCCTTTCAGTCTCTTTCATCTTGTCTAACCTGCCATACTTTTTTCTGTATCCTCTCCTCTCCCATACGGTAAACATGTCCGAACATTGTAGTTGTGTCATTTTTATTTGTTGTTTAAAGACACTATGTTTAGTCGTGTTGTGGTGGTTTGATTTCTTACCTTGGTTCTATTTGTTTCTCCCTCTATTTTTCTTAAATATTCCATTTCACTGAATTTCTTAGCTCCAGGGGGAAAATTCCCTTTGGACACCCTTGAGATCATCACTGTTTTCGAGTTAGTTCTGTTTTTCTCTCACTATCTTCATCAGGCCCGTATTAGGTAAGTGCTATTCTGTGCTAGAGCACAAGGCGGAAGAATTTAGGGGGCGGCAATTTTTTTATTTTTTAAAAAAATGAAATAAAATCTGTTTTACGTCTTACGATTATGCTGGCGAGGCTGTACGAGACGGTTATGATGAGAATGAATGAAATTGTGGCATGAAGAAAGTAGGAGGAAAAAGGAGTATGGTTCTCTTTCTTAGTAATACAAACATATCAAACATCATATTGAATATTGAATTGTAATAATGATGTATTTTGACTCTGCATGTGTGTTAAATAAAAATGTATTTCAAGTGTCAGAAAAAACATAAAACTCACGCTAATTAGTATTACAAACTTCAGCATGCTCTGCCAGTGTCCATTACCAATAATAAATGTAAGCAATATGGATTAACTAGCAGGATTCTTTGTTCGCGGCTATTCATGATTTGTTTGCTATATCCGTATTCGGTCACCTCTGAATGAACCTGTCTCAAGTGGCCAATTAGAGACTCCCTGCCAAGTTGTCTAGTGTCTTCTGCACTGATTAACACCTTCCTACTCAATAGTTGTAACCACACATGTAGTAGTAGTACTTATGCAATTACGTTCCTGGCGAATTCTCTTAGGCAACTGTTCTACACACACGTTTCAAGGTCACAAGAAAACAGTGTCTTTGCTATGCCTTTTCTTTTTTTAAATACTTCATTTTCTTTTAAAGAAAACAATCTATCTTTTTATAATTAATAATAGTTACAGTAAACAGTATTTATGCTCCATTGCATATCTCCTACAATAGTCCTGTCTAACGCGCCGGCCGTGGAATGCTTTTCTGGCGCCGCCTGAAATTAAATTTAACTTTGTTAATATTTCAAGATGAACATAGTTCAGAATATTTAACGTATGTTTTCCCAGTAATATTTTAGGTCGTGAAGTTTTGCGGTATTTCTTGAAACAGTTAAGCAACAATACTTCTGTGAAGTAAAGCAAACTTAATCTCTCATATATATAATGTAGGCATATATTACGAAAATAAATGTAACGTCAGAATTTGGTTACGCGTATAAACCAAAAAGGATGGAATGAAATTGAATGATTGTGAAAGAGTCTGTAAAATTGGGAGAAAACGGGAGGACTCTGAAAAACCACACGGACATGATGTTGTTCATCACGAACTCACATGGGTTAGGAAGCTCGCTTGAGCTAAGCGGTTAGCGTAAATGCCTTTGGCGTGGAAAACTCGTGTTCGATTCCCGGCAGGAGCTCATGTGGTTGGTATTCCACGTTAAGCTCTAGGCCCACGTCCCACATAGCCTAACTGCTGAAATGGACGCGAAACTAAAAGAGAATCAAATCAAATCAAGTTACATGGTTTGGGATCGAAACAGGAACTCATCTCTCTATCACTCAACCACTGTGCTCCCCAATAGTAGTTCTTGAAACCATCAGACGACACCATAGACATTTGTCAGTTGTGTCTGCTCATGGAAGAATGTTGGACACCACTGTCTTCAGCGTAACGGAAACGGTGAACTTTAAAAAACGAATCAAACAAAATGATGATCAAATCGATGAGGAAGAGAATCAGCGTGCACAGTGAAAAACACGGGTCGTGGTGACTTTTCATCACGGCAAGGGACTACTTTCCTTATAAGTGCTCTCGTATTAATTTCCTGCCCACCAATCATAACAATGGAATATTGAAATTATCAGCAGAAGGAAAACCCGTAATCATGTTATGCATATGAGCTATCTACAGTTAAGAGCTTGCTGAACTTAAAAATGAATCGCAATAGAAAAAGATTTGTTTTAATGGCTCTCAACTATTTTAAGTGATAATGTTTTTTTTAAATTACAACAAACAGTTAAATTACAGTCGTATTTCACATTTATTTGGTTAATTGATTGGATTTCAACATTTTTCTTCAGCACTGAGGATATATAAGATGGCAGTAACTGCAAAAAATGAAATTAGTTGAATTTGTATCAGAGACAAATATCCCACTGGAAATTTAATCCGAAATCTGATGGTACAGTTAATCTATTTATACACAAGTTTTTTGTTTTCACAAAATCCGTGAGAAATTATATTAAAACCTCATAACAATTAGCGGGGAAAGCCGAAAATTCGAAGAAACAATTAGCATATCATAAAAAAAGCATGTTTTTCTGTTCTGTAATTCTATTCGAACTACTGTAGGTGTTTAAGAACTAACACTTCTTCCGTTGCAATTATCTCCAAAAACTATGGCTGCTTTCTTAAGAGCTAATACTCTTTATGTTGCATTTCTCTCCGAATAATTGTAGGTTTCTAAGAGCTATTTCCTGTTGCAATTCTTTCCAAAGTATTGCCAAATTCTTTCCAATGTTTTTAACAACTAACACTACTAACACAATTTCTGTCGTAATTCTCTCCAAATTATTGCTCTCCAAGAGGTAACATCTTTCCTGTTAGCATTTTCTCCATAATATTGTTTGATTTTAGGAGGTAACACTTTTTGTTGCAACTGTCTCCAAACTGTTGCTAGTTCTTAAAGTGTTAACTACGGTATATTTCCTTTTCAATTCTCTCCAAAATTTTCCTGGTTCTTAAAAGCTTACACTTTTACTTTTGTAAGAATCTTCAAAATATTGATAATTTTCAGGTGCTACACTTTTTCTATTTATAACTGCAAACTATTGTTGTTTCTTAAGAGCTATATGTTGGATTTCTTTCTAAACTATTGCTGTTTCTAAAGAGCAAACATCTTCGGAGGAAACTGTAATAGTAAAGGACTACTTTGTTCAATCATTTGTACTTTTTTTTACCAGTAACAATAAAATAATTTTTATTAACCGTTGGCAAGCATCATTATTTTTGCAGTTTCTTTAAACACGAAATTAATTCTTTGTTATTCAGAAATGTATTTCTCTTTGTATAGTCAGAATATTATACGACTTAAAGGAGAAGAAAATACATGTAAACTTTACATTTATTTCTCTTTCTGTAGTTTAGTTTTTAAAATATCTTGTTTATTTGCTCTTCTTGTTCCTGACACATTCCTTAGTTGTTAGTTGACTGTTTAAGTTTTGATTGTTACTTGTTATTCCCTGACGTTGCATTATTGTGACAATATAACTACCGAAAATTATTAAGTGTTATTGACATCTAGTAACTTGAAACTACAGCATAAGAAGAAAACTGGACAACTACTGTCGTTGTCAACGTCATCGTCCAAAATGTATTTATCTTCTGTAGAAGAAAGGACCTAGCCATTGGGTATCTTATCCAATGCTATTTTCGTAAGGAGGCCACTACAGTGATCACAACTGGTGACTGAATTTCAGTCTTCTTTGTTATTGTTTCTCAGAGTTCTTTTTTATTTATTGTTTTCTCTCTCATTGTGTTTTTTAAATAACACTTTTTGTTGTGTATGTGTTGTTCATAGTTGTGCTAAGTTCATCTTCTTCAATCTTTACCTTGTTGGCTGTTCTTGTATCTCCGCTTGCAAGCGATACTGTGTTGAGTTGCACGCAGATGCTGGAGAACCCTATCGGCTTCTGGTTATTCGTTTCAGGTGTTCGTAAAATGTGTTTTGTTTTATTTCTAGACTTTGATTGTTGATGTGATTATATTATACCTTCTAAACTTGTAGTTGTGTGACATAATCTAGATTTATTTGCATATTGGAGAAATGTTCTCTATAGAAAAGTGTATCAGTCAGCGTTCTTCTAAATCTGTGTATTTTTAATGACTTCGTTAATAGTTAGAATTTGCACTGATATATGATTCTGTTTTTGAGAATTTCATATTTAGTGTAACTCTAAGCTAATATATTTTACTGTTAGGCTATATTTGTCTTGTTTCGGTTATAGATTTAATATCCGCACATCACTGTCAGTTTAATATTTGTATAATTATAATTTGTTAATTCTGGTGCTCAAAGTAATTTGTTTCAGTTTTGATATGAACTGCTGTTTTTGGTTTTGACTTTCTATATATGTTTTTCATTTCAAAGTTGAAATACTTGGAACGTGAAGAATCAGCACGGACATTCGAAATAACACTTGCGTACATCATTGTTCGAGTAGGGTTAAAATGCAAGTGATATTCGTATTAAACTTGTTTACCAATTGAGAATATAAATGAAGACCACAGGGGGAAAAAAGGAGGTAAGTCAAAAAATGGTCAAAAATGTATTAACAGCAGAATTATGTAGCTTGAAAGGCAATTTGCATGAACTAAATCCCACAGTAAGAAGAAGATAAGTAACTAAGAAATTTAATGCTAAAGATTTCGTCTACAAGGGAAGAAGGAGGTAAGTCAGTGGAAAACAGGACAATTATGTAAAGTTATGCCTCTATTTTCCCTCTGATTTAGGAAGAAAATGAGTTAAACTCCCTTACGTATTTACGCAAATGATGTTTAATATTGGAACAAATCCTACATCAATTGTTTAATTACAGTATCTTATAATGTTTAATATTTAATAGCCATGCCGGTTGTGTACTATTTCGCAAGCAGTTCGTTTTATCATTTAATTAGTATTTATTTTACGTTAAACTGTAGGTCCATAAACTGCAGCTTCATGAAGTTGCTTCTAGAATGGAACATTAAACTTTTGTTAATCAGAACCATTATTAATTTAGTAATGACATCTCCTCTTCAGACTCTAGTATAGAATCATTTTTTTAGTATACAATTTTCGTTCAAAAAACAGAGAGGATAATTAGTTTTCACACAAGATATAACTATGTAAATGAAAGACTAATTTAAACTTACCTCTAGAAGTCTCTTTTCTAACTCATCAAGGTTAGATGCGTTAGTGTCGTACTCCCCTTCGCTATAGTCATCCTCGTTCTCAAGATCTGGGAAGGTCGTGTTCTGCGCCCTCATTCCAACTGTTATCGTTACCTGCAACAATACACAATTAGACATCTATTAGATTTAACAGAAAACGAAAAATGAACAACAAAAAAGTGATATTGAAATGCTCTTCACGTATTGGTGAAAGGTTGTTCATATAACGATCAATAACGCACCGCTGTGGATTACTAGATTACTAGAGTACTGCGTCCCGTTTAGCAGCGAGGCTATATGAGACGTGGACCTATTGCTTAACGTGGAATCCGAACCACATGAGCTTCCCTGGAATCGAAGCCGGATCTCTTGCACTGGAAACGAGTATGCTAACTATATAGCCACAATACAGGAACACTGTGGATTCAATATGAAGCGAATACTTGTCACGGCAAGACTAAGCTTCGTAACTTGTCAAAGAAATGGTCAAGTCTCGCATCACATTGAGTGATATTGATTGTAAACTTAGATGCATGTCAAAATTACATACGTGGTGTCAGTTCGTACAGTTAAAAACAGTGGTCTATATAGAATTTCCTCAAGGGGTGCGGGTTCAAACTTTCAAGTTCATGTGAGGTGTTCCGTTTCTTTTTTTATAACGCTTCTTGTTGTGTCTGTGTTGTTCATAGTTGCGTTATGTTAATCTTCTTCAATCTTTATCTTGTTCTGGTTGTTCTTCTAGTATCTCCGCTCGCAAGTGATACTGTGTTCACTTGTGCGCAGATGCTGGCGAACCCTATCAGCTTCTGGTTATTCGTTTCAGATGTTCGTAAAATGTGTTCTGTTTTATTTCTTAGACTTTGGTTGTCGATGTGATTATATTATACCTTCTAAACTTGTAGTTGTGTGACATAATCTAGATTTATTTGCATATTGGAGAAATGTTCTCTATAAAAAAGTGTATCAGTTAGCGTTCTTTAGAAATCTGTGTATTTTTAATGACTTCGTTAATAGTTAGAATTTGCACTGTTATATGATTCTGTTTTTTGAGAATTACAGAAGTTATGTGCGATCTGAGCTCAGAAATTACATTTGAAGTGTTAGAATAGTAATATGAAACTGCTCTGTGACAGCCAGTTATCCTTTCTTGAAGTCGTTTTCCTTTCTCATATAAATTCTTATATAAATTTTCAAGATAAATGGATGATTACATTGACCATTTAAGAATGCATTTACAGGAAACAAGCCTTTGTTGAGGTTGCCGTTGCTCCCGGAATGTCTCATATAGATTCAGTATTTTTACTACTTAATGTTAATATGGTACATATTTGTATCTTGCTGAAGATTGTGTGTTCCACAATGCAAATATTTTCTTTTGTCAGTAATGTGGATGTTGTCCTCGTGCGTGCACAATAGCTCTGCCCTATATAACGGTCTAGACAGTCTCTTAACAGTAAATGAAAACCTGATATTACAACAAGTACATAAGAAAATGACATATGGAACGCAATGAGTTAAAATTACAGATCACAGAATTTAATTTTCACAAACTTGGTGGCATTTGAATACACTTGAAAAAGAAACCAGTGAACTTAAACAATTTAAATTTCAGTTCATTTTAAAGAAAATAGAATATTTCCCTACATCCCTACGTAAGTCAATGAACTCCTTAAAAACAGGATTCCAAGGTACTCAACACCCTTGAATTTGACACATACACAAAGACTGACAATACAATAATCACGGAATAAAATTAAATTACGAATTAAAGTTCATATTATTATTGATGCACAAAATAATTCGAAAGTATTATAGTAAAATTATTATACTTTCAATTTCCCATTCAGAAAGTATTACATATGGTTATTTATATGCTCATAGAATTATATGTCAAAGCTGAAATATTAAAGCTGGAAGCATTTGAAGTGTGATGTTGGCGCTAAGCATGGTGTTGGCTCAAGAAGTTGGCGCAAAAATGCTAAGCATATCTTGGACCGAAAGGAAAAGGAATGAAGACGTATTAAAGGAAGCGAATGAAGGACGACAGATCATGAAGATAATAGGAAAAAGAAGCAACAGAATGCTTGGCCATCTTATCCGGCACTCCGATTGGATCACCGTACTGATAGAGGGAAAGGCAGAAGGAAAACCAAGAAGGGGAAGACCAAGGATAGAATACCTAGATGCTGTTACGAAGAAGAGACCTTACTAAAGTATAAAACAGCTTTCTCAAAGGAGAGAAAAGTTTTAAAATTTCCACGTTGCCCACCAACTTATGGTTGAGGTGAGAAAGATGTAGAAGAATTATATGCTATAAGAACTTGCTAAAGAATAAGCTACACCAAAACATAGTAAAAACTTTATTCATCTGAAATTAGAATTCGTGAAGAATTTAATAGTAGATAGACAATGGTAATTCACAAGAAGAAATTTCCAGATTTTTTTTTTTTTTTAAGTAAGAAAGGGTGTAATATGCTTTCGTTCTGTTCTGAGTTCTGATTAATAACGACAGGGAAAAAAAAAGAAACGAAGAAAAATGTATGAATCTGATTGATAGAGCTGATGAGAATGATGAACGCAAAATCTGAAGAAATCCTTCCAAATTTAACAACTGATCAAATGGAAGGAGGAATACTTAAAGACGATACTAACAACATTTGCGATCGTTCTGTGCCGGAATTATGTAGATTAGCTACCCAAAGTATGCAGAAGAATGAACGAATGACGAAAAGAATTCAAAATGAAAATGCAAATAAAAAACGCTACTGCATGTTTCGTTTCGTTTCTTTCTTCCTTTTGCTGCAGATCAATTTGGATGGAGCACGCGTTTGTTCTAAATCTGCTCAAATGAGCAGCTTAAAATTTACAAAACATACATAATTGTAACATATTTTAAATTTGCATTGCGTTGCAAGTGTGCAATATAACCTTAAGTATAACACAAAATAACATAATCAGTATACAGTTACATCATTATTGGAGCAAGCATAAGTTTCCTTCTTCGGCGACGCAAGTATTATCAATCTATTATATAAAAATGAAAGTGGTTATGTTTGTGACTTATTAACACTTGAACCACCCCACAGATCTCGATTAAATTTTCAACATAGATTATGTTTGGGCCTGGGATGGCTTTTATTATTTCACTTTTACGGTGCAACTTAGGGGAGGGAGAGGGTAAAATATATAAAAATAATCGGAAATGACCAAAATTAATGTCGAATCCATAGTTTTTGGGATCGCTGAGATGAATAGTGACACTTTCTATGCCGTTTAAATCCAAATTAAGCCCCCATTAGTACCTCTAAGGGGGATGACACGTAAAAATAATTGAAAATGACCGATATTAATGTTGAATTCAGAGCTTTTGGGTCCTAAGTTGATTAGTGACAGTTTTAGTGCCTTTTATGTCCAAAATGAAACGTATGCTTCCCATGTAAAGAATGGGCATTCTGCTAGTATATTAATAACAATATTTTACAATGATATTCTAGAATTAAAATTCGATAAGGAGTTCCTAGCTCGAAGCCAGGCCATATGAGTTTGTGGTGAACAATACTGTGTCCGCGGTTTTCTCGGTTCTCCTGTGTCCTCCTCTCCCATTTCCATTCAGCCAATTATCCAACTTCATCTCCTTTAGCCTATAATATATGTGAGTAGGACGTAAAACTATGGAGTTCACTCAACTTCTCTTATCAAATTCGGAAAGGCATTAAATTGAAGAAGAGTTTCCAGTAAGCAAGCTCATCTACAGAAGTCTAAGTTTGGCTTTAATTTTCCTTGATAGACTTAACCTTACAATTCTTTCTATTTATGACTTTGCCAACTGTAAAGTTGTGCTTGGAGTCCAGATCGCTTTGACGTATAAACATGCGTGCGCTTAGACCAGATGTAAGAATGAATGATGCACAAGAATGTTAGCTTGTTAGACTTAGCCTTAGAGGTTTTCTCGTATGGCTTTGACAAGTGTAAATTTTAAGTCAGGTTTGGCAGGTGTCAGTTTAAAGGAATTTTAAGGCTAGACTTTTGAAAGAAGCCTGCAATCGAGGAACTAGCAAGTTCGCTACAACCTTTGTTAGGTCTGCAGCCATGCAAATGCAAACTTCTGTCTTGAATATTTGAATAAGGCTATTAAAAATCTAGAATGCTATCAGGACTGCATTTTATTTTGGCTTACACAAATTGTATAGCCGAGAAAATAAAAGAACGTTCTTGCTTACTGCTGCGTTTACTAAAAGCTTCGAAAGAAAATGGCTCTTTATAATAAAGATTTTCTTAGCGTAGAAAGAACATAACTCCATTACACTGCCGAAACCGTATTCACATAGGCTAAAACTTTCAAAAGTGGTTGAAAATAGAAAATGTAACAATGATAAAATCAATTTTACACTCGACTATAGAATTAGAGCATAGGAAATAGTCACTAATTAATTACAATAGTTTTAGAAAAAGTATTAAATTGTGCTGGTAATATTCAAGAGAGTGTCGACAAATTATAAGAAAATTATTTGATGTTTCCATAGGAGTTTCACAACTACAAAATAATAAAGTTGAACTATTGACTGGCTTCAGTTTAACGTCCTTTTTCAGCATAGATGGTATATGAGACGAAACCTAGTGTTTAATGTGAGATTCGTATTATTAATTAAATTTGTATCCGTGAGGCAAATCTCTCATCGAGAATAGAGCCCGGACAGTCGACTACAATGGTACCAAAATAAATGATTGTGCTGTATTTATTTTTTTCAAAAAAATAAACAAAGAAAATTGTAATAGCAGCGGTAGAATATAACCTATGCAATCAATAAAACTTATTCGAACTTGACCGAAGTTGGCATGTTCGTAGACTCTGACGAGTTTACTACGAATATAATACTATGATGTACAGGCCTCTGGTTTCCGACTTGGAGCATAAAAATTGGGATTTAGAGTTAGTCAACACTTCGCAAAAAACAAAAATATCTCATTACTATTTATATAGGATAAAAATGCAAAGAGGAAATATGTTAGTAAACGTTAATTTGAGACATGAGATTGTTGATTAGCTATGATATAGATGCAGTGTGTACTGATAACAAACATCCGTGGAGAATAGACCAGTTATTAAACGTTAACTTGAGTCATAGGAAAGTAAATGGTGAGACGGTTGATTATCTATCTTGCAAATATAGTGTGTAATAATAAATAACGCTTAAAAATTAATGAAGCACATTCTTTTGTAATAAAAAAAACAGTCAACAAACGTATATTCCTATAGTTGGATACTCAAATCTATTCCTTGGCTCATCATCATACCACCATCTGTGATATAAATATTCACAAGGCTATATTCCGAGAAGACAGATGAAAGAAAAAAGTAAAAAAGTGTTATCCCATTATTTTTGTGATGTTTAGTATTAATCTCCTCCAAACTTAGAAAAGAAACAATATTAACGCCGAGGATCAATCTTGAATCCAAGAATATAGACAAGTATATTGCTGATTACTTTGCCGAACTTGCTTAGAAATTTAACTAACAGGGAATAATAATGTGCATTGAATTAGAATTTCTTAAATTATAATCAATAGAGCGAAGATGCTTCCTGTTCTTTTTTTTTTTTTCAACGAAATCAGGTCAAAATGATTAAAAATGTTAAAAGTACTGCAGAGATGTTGACCTCGAGCATCAACCACGCGTCATCCGAGTGATTAATTCATCATCCGTCGACGGAGCTAGGAGATTGTGGTTTTTGGCTCGTTAGCAATGCACAGCTTAAATATCATGACCTCACCATTTATTTAAACAGAAATGAAGCTACTGCATCAGGCGAAAACCACTGTAGTAACTTTTTGCAGTGATGGCGAAAACATACAATTTCATCTCATATCATTTTCAAGATGAAGTATGTAGGAAGTACTTCCGTGTACCTCACTGTAATTATGGAATTATGTAAATCATTGTAAGTTTCCGTATAATATACAGTATACTCGAGATTAAATTCAGCAAATGTTGTGCATTAAATTTATTTTCTACCTGCCTAAGGATGCTGAGAGATCTTCAAGAGATAAGTTTTGTGAACGACGTAATACGTTTCAATCATTCTGCATGCAAAAAGAATTGGAAGGGAGAAATCAATCTACACCATTGGTCGCCAATTTATGACGTACTATGATCAGGACAAAGCAACAAGTACGCTTGGGGGTCATTTTAATTTTTCTTCCCTTGTCCCCTAGAAGCGACAGTTCGCTAAATGTGCGTAAGTCATAAGGTTTCTGAATCTTCGTTCTATTGTGTCTAATCCCACTTCTTCTTCCATGTGTTTAGATCAATTAAGGTATAAACCACGAATAATTGAAAGTAACTACATAAAATCTGCACTTTTCTAAAATTTGGATCGGTACCAAGGACTTACATTGAAGAATGCACGTGGTAAACAAAAGACTACAGAAAATATCTAAATTGAATAGCTATTATTTCTTTTAACTTAGAAATATGTTTAATGTTGTATTACAGATCAATAAACTGTAAACTATAGCTTCGTGACAGGACCGTCACTGGAATCAATTTATGCATCTAATACATACTTATTTTGAAAACATTCGAGCATAATTTATCCCCGTGCCTTCTTTTCTTATCGGAAGACAGTAATATGGTAGAAATAAAAGAGCGACTGAGTTTCCCGATCAATGAAAAAACATCTTCCTTCATTAAATTGAGCAAATCTTTATTATAAGTACACGTTGCTTTTACTTAACATTTAACAGGTTGAAGTTTTAACACAAAGTAACGTTTATCAGGTTTATTGCATTTATTTCTCTCAATTTTTAGTGTAATAGCAATTAGTGATTTTATTATTATTATCATTATTATTATTATTATTATTATTATTATTATTATTATTATTATTATTATTATTATTATTATTATTATTATTATTATTATTATTATTATTATTGTCATAACAAAACCTCAACATTTGCAATAATTCACTCCAATTCAAGAGATAGACGTATAAATTTGTATCAAAAGGAATTAATAATCGCAGTACTATCCATGCACTTTTTAACTATTTTGATTCGTCCATTATTGAGAGAATTTAGAAAATCATTGAAATGAAATTTTTCAGTGTGTCCCACGATTTATGCTCTTTTAGGCTAAGGGAGACGATGATTAAAGCAAGTGAATGATGGTGGAATAATTGGCGTAATGAGAAAGTGCCAGGAAACAGGAGTACCAAGAGAAAACTCACGGTCACGATGTTGTCCCCCACAAACTTACTCGACCATGAATTGAACCAGGGACCGCACGCACTAGAGGTAGGTGCTCTAGCACTAAGCGACCGTACCCCCTCTTGAGAAAATTTAGTTAATGAAAACCATGCTAGGTAGTAAAATGAAATAATCCAAACATGAATGGAACATATGACTAAAACATTCATGGATTGTTCACCTATTATTGATTTAATCTTTTTTCGGGTAAGTTGTATCATCCTTCTCCTGAATGTAACTTTTTATTATCAATATGGTCCCTCGCTCTCTCTCTCTCTCTCCTTCTCTGACATTCTATTTCTCTTATATATACAGGATGTTAATGAATACCGTGTCATAAATCTGGGAAGTGATTCTGCATAAAAAAAATAAAAAATTATGAGAAATCGTTCTTATAAACATATATAGTAAGACTTATAGTTTCGAAGTGAGAGGCTGCAGACATTGAAAGAGAAGCGAATTTAAAGCTGTCCGATAAATTCTATAATCTTATATAGAATTTATTGGATAAGCAATCAATATACACCTTGTAACCCTGTTCCACCTAAAATTGCAAATGGTAAACATGCATAATAACTGCGCAAGAGGATTCTTAAAGGAAATGAGCAATTTCCTAAAGATCTCATCAACCGCATGATATCTTAGAATATCCTGTAAGGCCAAGGTATCAATTCATTCCATCCTAACCCAGATAATTGCTTGTCTAGAGACTTCATACCTCTGTTTTATGACAAATACTTAAAATCTATGCAACTTAAATGATCTCTGCGAGATTCATTGCATGTCTAGTCTCATCTTCGCTGTGTTTATGCAACCACGCAGAACTTTTCAAACTATTCTGGTATATCAAATCCGATTGCAATACTGGCTTACAGACAAAAAATTCTATTTCCTAATGATGTGCCGTTCCTTCCGCACTTATTTCGACTTACCTTTACCTCAGAGTCTTCTCGGAAAAACCTCACTATCTTTGAGGAATCACTTCCACAGTCGTCGAGTATGTTTACCATCAATAGTTTCGAATGGAACAGAGTTGTTTTATCTAACAAACTTCTGTGGCTCTGACCTTTGGTGCGAAGGGTACAGGATGCGATTTCCATTGAGCAGACTCGGTCGAGAAGGTGTAATCACTTCTTCAGGTCAGCCATTCTGAATGAGATTTTTCCTGGTTTTTTTTTTTTTATTATTATTATTATTCACACCAAGGGTGTACCTTACCAGCAGGTCTCAGGTCGCTTCCTTCCTACTCCATTTCTTTCTTAATTCCCAGGAAAATATGCTTACCAAGGGACGTCATCTCTCATAATTGACGAGCTTAAGGTCATAGAAGCAGATCTCACCGAAAAATATTTATAACTAACTAACTAACTAACTCTATGGCCTATGGAACCCGGAGGTTCAATGCCGCGTTCACAAAAGCTCTCCACTGACTTCTATCCTTAGTTAACTGCATCCAGTTTCTACTTTGTATTCCAATCTCTGCGAGATCCATCTTAATATTGTCCTCCCATCTGCGCCTAGGTCTTCCTAATGGTCGTTTTCCGATTGGTCTTACAGTCAAGACTTTGAAAGCGTTTCTACTTTCTTCCATTCTAGCTACATGACCTGCCCATCTAAGCCTCCTAGACCTGGCGACCATAACAATGTTGGGTAAACCGTATAAATTATGTAGTTCCTCGTTATGAAGTTTCCGCCATTCCCCATTCCCGTTCCTCTTGGGTCCGAATTTTCGTCTCAGGATCTTGTTCTCAAATACTTTCAGTCTATGTTCTTCCCTCAGAGTAAGTGACCATGTTTCGCAACTATATAGAACAACAGGCATGATTATCGTTTTGTATATTTTAAGCTTCAAATTCCTCGACAGAATTCATGACGACAAGAGATTTTGAACCGAATAGTAACACGAATTCCCTGTTTTTAGTTGATATTTAATTTCTTCATGAATATGATTTTCGTATGTTAACATTGATCCTAGATATTTGAAACTATCCACTTTATCAAAAGTATTATTTAATATTTTAACGCATCCATAATTTGCCGTATTACGGTCCTGACTCGCTTCCATGTATTTAGTTTTCTTCGCATTCACTTCTAAACCCATGTCACTGCAAGCAATATTTATAAATAAATAAATAAAATCTAAAGAACTCTTGGATCGACAGGCGTACCTTGATTGTGTGTCGAAGAAATATCTAAGATTGCTTTCCTCCCATTTGCGGCAGTCTTTGACCTGGAACCTATGTGGCCTACGACATATTTGTATATGAACTTTTTTTCTTATTTTAGTACATAGAATCATTTCTCAAATTTATTATACGATATTTATATTCATATTCATATTCGGAATATTGGGAGACAAGAGTGACGTGTTGCTATCTGTTGGTAATCCTTTAAAGTCAACATGAGAAGAGTGAAAGTTATAGTTGCTGGCAGGAGAATATACCGTATTTTTTGTTTTATTCGTTTTTTTTTAATTAGTAACTTCCAAATTAAGGAACTAATTTGAATAAAATTTCCTTTAACGAAAAGATAATTATGTTCGTTCTATAATATACAAGTGTATTTAAATAAGTAACTTAGTATACAAGTTTTTCTTTTTTTAATAATCTTTCGCTGGTGATTGATAGACTAATTACGAGGAAAAGAACATGTTAAAGTAGACCAACATATTCAGTAACTGACACATGCATATAAGAGTTTGAATATTGCATAAGAGAAAATTTCTTACATAGTATACCTTCTTCATATATCATACTGTACTTTCTCTCCAATCACTTTATTTTTTAAAAAAATCCGTGTAGTAACTTCCCTCCTTTCTGTTAAAATACCGGTAAGTAGAATGGTTTATTCAAAATATATTTAGAATGGTTTAATATTGTTTACACACTCGTATCTTTTAACATATAAATGTGAAGTATCGTATTTTTACAGAAGTACACAATGCTTATATTGGCACTTCATTACTCGCTCAAGCAAAGCAAGATATGAGTGCTTTGTCACCCAAGAGAGAATCTTTGGTGCTGGACGGTGTATTGTTTATGCGTAAGTAGCTGGCTGCTTACTCGTATTCGACCTGCTCCATTTTCTCTTACAGTGTGCACTCCACCAAAGCGCCTAGGGATGGTTTTTCCTCCGAGATAAGCAAATGGATATTTCAATCCCTCCCCCTCCTCCCTCCATGTCTCTGTGGAGTAAGACTAGGGAAAGCATTCCACTCTATGTTCACACACACACATACACACAGATACATATATATAAGCTGACAGCGTTCAGGCGGCTTAATTCCTGAAAACGAACGTTGAAGAGAATGAAGCATCCTTTCTCAACATCTGTTCGTTATGTATCAAATGATCAAAGTTACCTTTTCCACTTTAATTAAACGTTCAACTTCACAGAAAGTGGGTTGATAGGTACAACTGACGTCAAAGGTTTTGCATCAACCTTTTATTAAATAAGGAAATACTGTATTGGTAAACTATATGGCTTAAGAAGCCCGTGAAATTTAATTCCTCAGAAACAAAATATTGCTGGATCCAAATCTTAAGATTTTTATTACACTCTTTCACTTATATTTTGCTTTCTAGTTTATTCTTTTTACTGTGTTGGCTCACCATTAATGTCTTCTTCCTTCACAGGTTTCCCCACCAACATTGTGTGCATTTCGAGGATTTCCCATACAAACGACGTTCTCCGGTCTATATTGTCTCGATCTAAATGCTTTGTTTAGTGAGAACCTTTATGAAGTTTCACGTTGTGTAATTTTCTTCATTTTTTTTTTAAACTTTTATTGGTTTCTCTTTCCTCCAAAATTTCCTCGAGAGCCTCAAGACACTATTTTTGAATATCCTCCGCCCGAGAGCATGCATGAACTTTTGCATCTATTAAATACGCACAATAAAGAAAAATGTTCGTTTGTTGATTTTAATTTGAAATTAAACTAGAAAATAAAGAAATATAGCATTACTACTTAACGTATAATATAATAGAGAATATAAAGTTTATAGCCTATAAGTATTGTTTGACGAATTACAATTTAATAAATATTTTATGATATTTCTCCAAAATACTAAAGCGTATCTGAATGAATTGAATGTAAATGAAGAAGCAAGTTAATAATTTGTTTTTAGCTCAGTCTTATGTGTTCAATAGGATCTAGACTCAATATCTGATCAAATCTCTTGTGCCTAAATCTATTTTTGTTACTTATAGGGTAGTTTTGCATCAGTGACATGTGAATTTCTTTTCAAAACCTGAAGTATAATGCACTAAAATTTCTGAACAGAGTACCAAGGTATTTCTCATTACTGAGTTTCTTTTTTGAAATCTAAAGTACAATATCATATATCATTTCTGAATAAATGGCCTAAGAAGGGAAATATGTTAATTACATCCCAACCCTTAACATTACCACTGGTTTACTTAGATCAGTGAGAGATTCAACTTGGTCTTTCTTAACATGTATAACAATAAACATTAGAACAATTTCAATGCGTCATACGTCATTGAACCCTTTTACGTACACAGTAAAAAATATTTATCTGTTAACGTAGCACCAGACGTGGCTTTGAAGTCATTATTCACTACAATAAAGAATTTACATATTCTTTGATAGGTATTTCTAAAACAATCTTTGAAGGGGATAATAGAATATTTTCAAACCTACTACTATAGTAAATAATAATAATAATAATAATAATAATAATAATAATAATAATAATAATAATAATAATAATAATAATAATAATAATAATTTAGGTCAAAAGATCCAATATATTTCAATAAAAAAATTTCTTGTATGCCTTATATCTGGAGAACTACATACAGGTGTATAGTGTAGCTAAATCCAAACTATCAGTTGACTCAGTATGATGTGCTTATTCCGTAGAAAATACGGAAACTCGATTTAGGGAACGTTCAAAAATTTTGTGGCCTCTGATCCAATAATTAATTATTGGTCAAGATCGCAATTTTTTGATCTATTTCTTGTTCCCGAAAATTCTTGTTTACAAATAATTCTATAGAAAATCGTTATTTTCTAATCACCAAATCCGATCCTGATTTGAACTTATGTGTCTGGAGTGGAAATGGAGAACTATTAAGTTGGGTAAACTGTTAATCCATATTTCACATAATCTGAAATACGCCTTAAACTCCAAACAAACAAAACTGAATTCCCATTATTCACCCACTTTTCACTGCTTCTAGTTCATATTTATGAGGGGAAAAAATGTTCTCTATTATTACTAATTACCACACCACTAGAGTTACACAATGGAAAAAACTGTTTTCAAACACCTTATTTATGGCACTACTTATACATTATAAGAAAAACAATGACATTTTGTTCACCCCTGTGTAGTCGCCACTTTTACTTAATTATGTCAATAGAAGTGGCGACTGTCCATAAGTGAACAAGGTAGCCATTATTAGCATTAGTAGTAAGCTATTGTTCGGAAGGTTTCTTTTGTATTTCACAAGGACGTCTCGTACAAATGAAAAGAAGCTTTAAATAATACATTATGTAGACAAAAAAAAAAAAAAAAAAAAGATCTACTCTAACCACATTACTTAAGTATTATGAATACGCAACTCATTGTGTTTCTTATTCCCTACTTTTTCTCATAGAATAATGAAATGAGATGAAATCTTTCAGTTTTACTTACCACGGTTATGGCGGCTAGGCTAAAGGACACGGTGATGATTAGAAATGAATTAAATGGTGATTGAAGAAAGTGAGAGGAAACGGAAGAACCCCGAGAAAACCTCCGTACACGGTGGTTGTCCACCACAAAGCTTATTTAGCGCGAGCTAGGATCGAACCAAGGACTCCGTGCACTAGGGAGTGAACGCTCTATCACGGAGCCATCGCAGCCCCCTTCTCATACAATAAAAAACCCTTCATATGCAAGTGGCTAGTGTGTGTGTGTGATTGTGTGATCCTGTGTTCAATTCCCGTTAGGAGTACTCATCTAGGATACAAACTCGAGTATTACATTTCATCTTAAACACGTTGTGCTGAAAATTGAAGGTAAAATTCAAGTAAGCAAAGAAGCATAGGGTAATGGTATGACAGGTGAAATTTATGACCTCTCAACGGGTGGATGAAGCAAGGGTTGTACAATTGTCACCCTCTTGGATTTTCGAAGGATATTAAGTTCTACGAAATATATGTCGAAATATAATATTTGCTTACTTATACACTCAGTGCTGCGGTATAATTACTGTAGTTAATAAAAGTATGCAATATACATGACGTATTATTCGTATACGTACATCAAGGTGTATGCATATTCGCGACTGCACTTATGTGTCAGACTTTCGACCCCTTGACGAAAATTCTGCGATCATCCCTGAAGAAGCACCTTATTCGATCTCAGATTATCTGAGTTTTTGGTGGAGAGGTGACTCTTAAGTTTTCTGCCACGGGGGACTTCCAAGGCTTCATTTCCATTAATAAGAAGTTCAAACGTTTATATCCTTTAGGTAAACGAGACGGGTGATCGTCTGGGCGACATAAGACCTTCAGGTTTTCTTTCCTGGGACTTCAGTTTAAAGTACAGTAGAGCGTCGATTATCCGAAGTAATTGGGGGACATGGGTGTTCGGAAAGCTGGTTTGTTCGGATAATCGAACTGTACATGTTTATTTGCCAAAAGAAGTACTGTACAGTAAATTTATTCATAAAAACAGGCATCTCTTTAAGTATTACAAAGTAACGTACAAATGCAACTTTAGTAGGAATATATAGTATGTGGTACAGTTTATTAAACAAAAATATGTACAGGCCCCATTAGAAGCAATGTTCCGCCAGCGGTGGCTCAGTGCGGCGACTACTGTGGGAAACTTGGTTTGGGAGTGAGGGGGATGGTGGACGATAGGGTGGGAGAGTAACAGGTGCGAGCGAGTATACAGTTCGGTTAAGCGGTCGTTCGGTTGACCGACGTTCGGATAATCGACGCTCTACTGTAATATTAAAATTCTCGGTTAGATGAACATAGGGGCGTCATTTTGGGAAAACAGTGGGGCAATTCGAGAAACACACGTTTTTTAATAAATTGTATACATATATACTAATAAGGAGCTCATTCGTGGCTAAGCGGTTAGCGTACGCGCCTTTGGCGTGGGAGACCCGGGTTCGATTCCCGGCGGGAGCGCATGTGGTTCGAATTCCACGTTAATCAGTAGGTCCCGTCTCATATAACCTCACTGCTCAAAGGGACGTTAAACTCAATATCAACTCAACTTTGATACTAATAGAAAACGTGAAACTCTTACGTCGGTGATGGACACGGTTACTCAGTGGTAGAGCGCTTACCTCTGGTGCGTGGCATCCCCGCCCAATTAAGTTTGTGGTGGACAACATCGTGTTCATGGGTTTTCTCGGGGTACTCCCGTTTCCATTCCATTCTCATTCCATCAGTTCTTCTATCACCATTCACTTTCCTTAATCACCCATCTCCCTTAGCCTAAAGGGCATAATCATGAGAAGTTAAACTGTAAGATTTGATTTCTTATGTCGGTAGACGATCTTGGCCAATTCCCCCCTGGCAAAATCTTAAGTGACACCACTGGGTGAACAGAAAATATCAAACTAAAACACTATAAAAGAACACTACTTTTAATTTATATTTGTACTAGCTACAGAATTATTACTGTACTACAACATGCAAAATTTTGTACCGTGGTGAGTACTGTCGAAGAATTTAAAACTGAAAATCTTGCCTCTAGTAATATACGGATAATGAAGTTGAGCGCCAATTTGTGATATTGAACACAGGCTGAGGGTACGTAAAAATATTTATTAGCCTGCATAGCATGTGTGAACCACCAAATGTACTGTGATTGATTAGGCCGAAACGTCCAAGATGATCAATACAAATGGCTTGCATGGAAGTGTTTACCAGTGGCGTATAGTGTTAGTTGGGAAGTCGGTGAAAACAGGCCTATGTGCAGAACGAGAAAATCAGAATGTTACGAGTAGAAAAAGGTAGAACCAATGGGGAGCTTTCGTTTCTGCGGTGATCAACCTGCTCGTTGCTTCATCTATAGACAGAGTTAATTAAGTTACTCACCGAATTACAATCAATAATATAGAAAAACTTACATTTTAAATTTCTGACTATCTGTAATCACTTGGTTCTCAATTGTTGTAGAGTTTCTCAACGTAAGTGTTAACATTTCCAAGAAGCATTCTCGTTTCCAAAGGATGTGCTGGAACAAAAAGGGGCGATTGCGAGACGATGGAAATTTCATGGCCCTTTAGATTTTTTTCTTATTATTAGAAGATATTTTTCTTATTATTTGTCGTTATTAGGAAAAACTCTCTGCAGGCCATAATATAAATTATAGTCTATTTTTTGAAACATTTTTTCAAACATTGTAACTCATGTACTGGATCTATCATTCTATTATATAGAGGTTGATTCCGTTATATTGAGCCTAATTTGAATGTGCCTCTTACTTGGTAAACGCCGTGTTTCTACCACTGGCTGTGTTTGATCTGCAGGCCACCTCTACTGACTAGTGCCCGGCATCGAAGTTTCCATTGCAAGAGATTGCATTGTACTGTAGCTGGACTGGGTATTGCATCCCACTCGTCTTTACAGCCTTTCCAAAGGACACAGACAGTGTGAACTCGACGAGGGAACAGACTCCGCTTTAGGAGTCCGAAAGCACAATAATCCATTGGACTGGGATCCGGACTCTTAACATGGATGTCCGAAAAGGAATTGCCGAAATTCCAGTTTTCTGTTGCATACGGCAATAGACTTCCAGCGACGTTTTCGCCATGTGGCTGGATGCCTTGTCTTGGTGCAGTTCAATCTGGTTCACATCAGAGATTTCATCCTGGTACATTTCAGTGAGGACATAAGTCCGGTAGTACGCAGCATTGATTTTCACCTTTCGCTCAATCTTCCAGGAGACGAAGTTTGTCCTTGTACGAGAAACAGGCCACAGCCATGAACCCTTTTGGGAAAATATCTCTGTATGTAATGGCACGAACTTTACTACAGTCACCAAAGGTAATAACAAACTTCCACCGATCACCTTCACATAACATTTATACAGTCTTACGCAGTTCCTCTTTCACTCAGCCACATGATACAGTTTCAGGGCACACTAACGTGAGGCGTACATTTCTGGGAATGGGACGGTTCAATATCACCTGCGATGTGCGTCATTTACTGGCTATCGTACGCTGTGTAAGGGGATTTTCGGAGACTATATTTTACAAACTTATATCTGAAGCAAACGTTTACTTGAAGACTTATTGAACGAACACTTATAAATTTTCTATTTTAAGGCTGAAAAGAGAGAGATATAAAACTGTTTTGAAATGAAATTTTCCAGTTTAACGTCCCATGATTATGCTCTTTAGGCTAAGGTAGATAATGATTAAAGCAAGTGAATGATGAAATAAGAATTGGTGGAATGAGAAGGTGGGAAGCAATTGGAAAACTCCGAGAAAACCCACGGACACGATGTTGTTCACCACAAACTTACTTGGTTGGGGATCGAACCAGGAACCCCACGCACCAGCGATATGCGCTCTACCACTGAGCCACGGTGCCCCCTTAAATTATTTTGTTTGTGGATAGAAAAGAACAAGACGAGAACATATCTGTAAACACATCGTACACGCCCATCACTTTAAGTATATGTTAATTAAGTGATGCGTAATTGTGTGATATAGGAATGTTTAGAAGGTTTGAAGGACATTAGCAAAGTTCAGACTGTTCATAAATTCAAAGACGCCGGATATATTATTTTGAATAATCAAATGGTTATCACTGAACCTGCTGGGAACATGCATGTGTTAAGGGCTCATTTGTAAACAGGAGAAGTAGGTACGACAAATATTTCCTGGAGAGTATTTTTTGTTCATTTCTCCATTATTTTGATCACCTTCCGCTCTCTTCACGCTGTTCTGATGGTTTTCGTCTGATGTCCTGTGGCTACCCTTTAGTCTCGGAGTCACTGAGTCCTCTTGGGAGGCTATACATTCCCGACACTGAGGAATTTCAATGATTGATTAAGTAAACATATTGAAAGCTGAATAAAGTAAGTCATTTGCTATAGGGCTTACCTCCCATGAATTTCAGGAATCTTACTTCGTATACTGTTTTCCATTAATTCCACTCATCATGTAAACATTATACATGATATACTAAACTACATAATACACTAAATACTTTTATCTTTTTATTGTTTTAGATAAATTGTAATGAAATTTCTTCCAGAGTGCTTCGAACACTTAGAGTTGCACGTCCGCGCTTGCCAGAACTAACAATATAACTTACCAGTAATTGCTAATAACTGTTTCCGAAGATGTCCGAAGTTTTTCTACTAGTGTGAATGGGTTGCAGGGACCTAATTATCTCTAGAGTGATTTTACAGAGAGCACAAGTGTACATAGGCTCATTTCATGTGCAAACACAGGTCATGAGAAAAAGTTGTGTTTCGCCTATGAAAGTCTGTTTTAGCCCATAACTTCAGAACCTGTACATTTATTGGGAATCAGCATAAATATTTATGTGTTGGAATACGAGGGTTGATTGCCAAACTACCTCCATGTTGGGTACGGGAAAATGATTTAAATTAGTCTGGGCTTTAGAAAAAAATCTATTTGGAAAATTCATTTTTGATGCAAGAAGGACTGAAATGTGAATCTACCGTGTTCTGCAATAAGAAAGTGATTTGTCTACATTTCAACTTACCGTATATATACTGGAATCTAGGGATGCGCACGAGTCGAGTCGAGACAGAATTTTCCTGAGAAAATTCGAGTCGAGACACAGCTCTCCAATAGAAAAATATACGCTTTTCGAGTCAAGACATCACTTTTACAGCACATTTTCGAGATGAGACAGCCTCAAATCTTGTCTCGTGCGCATCCCTACTGGAATCTAAGGCGTACTTTTCTGCCGAAATTTCAGGTATAAAATGAGGAGTGCGTCATGGAATCGCATACGTAACGGCATACAAAGTGATAGTGAAATTTGGTGTTCATACACTGAAAGTGCTTAAGCAGAATGTCCTCTGTTCACACCGTAAGTAAGACTACAAGATAGTACCTTTGTTCTCTTTTTAATCTCGACATTTAAATGTTTAGTTGGAACAAATAACCTGTATGACTTAATTTGTAGTGTCAAATTCTGAATTGCTTCATTGAATATCCAGGATGCGTCTTAGAAATGAATAAAAGAAATTGGTACAACTTTTGAAGTTTAGAAATGGGAGTGCGTCTTAGATTCGAGTATGTCTTAGAACGAGTATATACGTTAGAGAATTTATAGTTAGGAGTGACTTAAAGAGAAGAGCAAAATTCAAAACTTCAAAAGAAGTTGAATTAATGTCAACGAGGTTTTCTAAGTCTGAAGACTGTGTATGTTCCAGATGTCTTCAATCAATCTTTCTATAATAAGGTCAAAAATTGATAATTTAGCAAGAATATATGGGATGTTCAGATCAAAAGGGAATAAATCCAGTTACTTAAGTTGTGAGATAAAGAGACATAAAGTTTGTACAGTACGCTTAAATTCATAGAAAATAACTAAAAGGAAATTCATAGAAAAAATAACTTTTTATTTATTTATGTATTTAATTAATTTATTTATTTTTACATTATTAGTGTTATTTACAATATCTGGACATGAATTTTTTAAGCTCTGAAGGGAGCAACAGATAGAGATCTTCACCAATGAAACATATCCAAAATGACCAAGTGTGAATTTGATTCCCTTATGTACTGAACACGTCATATATTTTCCCTGTGATAGTTACTAACACAGTTCAAGAATTAAAGGATAACAAATTTAGTTATTGTGTTATAGCTATATATGCGTATTCTGAGGTGTTCCAGACTCAGTTCATAAACCAATGAACTATGTTGGAAGTTCTAGTAAAAACTTCGTAACATTGTCTTAGTTTTCTTTTTTAAAATTGGACTGTTCGTTCTTGAAGAAGAAAAGTATTTTTTTTCCTTGCTATAACAAAATGTCAAACAAATCACTTGGCAACATTGATCAGTTTGTTACTGTGGTGTAAATATGCGTGTACTTTGTTAAAAAGAAAAAGAAAAGTTAAACCTAAAAGGAAATATCTGTTGGGGAATGGTTTTCATTTCCCCATTTCTTATTATTTTGCATCATTTTTCCAAAACAAAAAAAAAAAAAAAAAAAGGTTGGCAGAGAAGGAGACAAACAGACTATGAAAAAGAAAAGGAAGGGAAAGGATTGATTTCTTAAGAGAAATCATCAGAAAGGGTTTAATCATCTTTGGCAACAAAACGAAGTGACGCCTCGAGAAAATCGGAAATTAAATTTTCCCCTGTGTATGCCTTCTGCTTCACCCTCTCTTCCTCTCTATGTCTTTCTGCCAACAGAAATTCCATTCCAAGATATTTCTCTTCGTTCGACGGGTGAAAACCTTCCGCTCATAACAAGGCAAGTTTCGTGTTCCTCTTGGGACAAGAAAAAAACAAGCAAAAGGTAACTAGCACCACTTACATTATTTGTCTGACGGAGTAAAATTAATTGAAATTAAAACGCGCCACAAGAGGAGGAGAAGAACTAATCTTTATTACTTTGAACAACTGTTATTCATAATTGGAACAACGACAAAGCCAACCACGAGACAACGAAAAGCTATTAGGTGTCTGACTGAAGTGTACATTTCAGTTCAATTGAACTTGTAACCGACCTTTTGCTATTTACAGAGCTGTGTTGTTCACTAGCGTTCTGCAAGAGAGGAGATCACAACCTGTCAACTAGCACTCGAGAGGTTGAATTGTTTTGTATCCTAATGAATACAACTCGTTTCAGCTCTGCATTTGTTCGCAAAATATAGAACAAATTTGTGAATTGAATATAGGGGGAAACCTCACTGAATAAAATGAGGCAAAAGTATGATCAAAACTGTCGTACATAGAACGTATGCGTACAGTGGAGTTTCGGTAATCCTAACACGTTTAATCCGAACATCCGGTTAATCCGAACCGTCCGAGAGGAATATTTTATTTTAATTTATTTTATTATGGGGAAAGTACGCAGTTTTAGGAAATTAATAGCTAAAAGAATGAAAATGGGTGCATGTTTTCGTAGAAAACAAAGTAAAGTTTCGTTAAATACAGTTTTTTTCTTTAATACCTGTATTTAGACTTTAAGCCGCACTACGATAATTACACAAAGTTTGAAATAGAAACAGTGTAATGCTCAAAACAGAGGAAACAATGTTTGCCCTGAGACAACAGCTGACAAACTGCCGACCACTGCAGAGTGAACTAGACAAAGACAATACTCCTAAACGGAAAGATTTGTAACTATTGTACGTGGAAAAATAATGGCATCAAGTTGTTTCAACATTTTAAACATTTTTCCAGTACAGTAAATATACTGTAGTCAGAAAACGTGTTTTGAAATACTATACGCTATGTATTACAACGCAATAGGCCCGTTCACTCCGTTAAACCACAATTTTACTATTATTCCGTCTAATCCGAACAATCACGTAATCCGAACAGGGTTCGGTAACAATTAGTTCGAATTAGTGGGACCCCATTGTATTTAATTAAGAAACTAATGAACGGATTTCAATGCAACCTCCTACTGTTGATATTACAAGTAGTATGTGCATTGGTGTTACAAGTATCTGTTCCACCGTTAAGAGAAGACGAATATAGTAGCGGATCTATCCCGGGGCCGGGGAAACTCCCCAGCTTTTTTGACTCACAAAAATAATTGAAGTATTATTTATATATTTTTGAAAGTTTATAGTAAACGTTGCATTTTATTATCTGTTGGATTTTTTTTGAAACATTAGATATTGATAGTACCTGTTAACTAAGTGAACATCCCAATTTTGTTCAGCTTAATGAGATCTGTCGATTGGTATTGAGCATTTTGTTTAGTTATATACTAAGTACATTATATTTATCAGGAAAGTAGCGAAGATAGATCTTACCCTGGGTTGTGAACTGAATACTAAATATCTTTATTTGTCATAAGAACTTACAACGTTTAAAAGTGTCCAATGTTTGCTTTACTTTTCTTCTGTTGAAACAGTATAACGACAAAACTATTTTCAATAAAAATCTTAACCGACTTCAACACAGCATCCGTTAAGGTGTTCCATAGCTTAGCTGCAAAGACTACCAATGAATTCTAAGGAAATTTATATGGGAGCACCCGGAAGGAATAATCAAAATCGATGTACTTATGTGGAAGCTAAACATTTAATTAAGACCCTCCCACTTTGTTTCAAGTCAGTTAATAGGGAAGAAATGTGGCATTAATGTATTGAGTTGTAAGATTATAGTGATCGTGAAGAGTCACGAAGCTTGAACTAGAGTTACCAATTTCACCACCTCGGTGTAGTGCGAGGATGTGTCTCGGTCATCAACTCCCACTCATGAAATATATCAGTATCGTCTCTCGTACTACACCGAGAATATCTCTTGAGGGTGCAGTGTTGTCGGATTACAGCTAAGTTTCGTTTAGTTGTTGTTGTTGTCGTTATTTTTATTTTTGCTATTATTATTATTATTATTATTATTATTATTATTATTATTATTATTATTATTATTATTATTATTATTATTATTATTATTATTATTATTAGCCTATTATTATTACCGTTCCTTCGAATAATTGTTAGTGTTCGTGTTATAGTTCTTTAAGTGCTGTTTCCTTTCGCTCGTTTGCCATTTCCTCTAAGTTTGGCAACGTTGTTGGTACACGTCTGCTGTTTCACTTTTTATCAAGCGTGCGTTTGGAAGGCAGCTCCACGAATCGTACCGAATATTCTTTCGATGCATCCCACTTGAGGGAAAGCAGCTCTATGATTTGTGTAGAGCTCAGGCTTCACGAGTCGTCGGGGTCAACATGGGTCGTTCATTAAAAAAAAAAAAAAAAAAAAAAAAATCAATAAATGAATCAATAATGTAATCTCCTTTATTGTTAACGATTTCTTTCCAATGTCCCTGTCTCGTCAATAGAAATTACCAGGTTAGTCTTGAAAAAATAAACTAGACGCGTTTTGAAGTTCACCTCGTTGTTTCCTCGTTGATTTTTCGACATAGTTTGGAAAGGTTCATGATCTATAACAACTACATCAGGAGAATACGATGGATATATTGCCGTTTTCCAACCTAGCTCTTGAATAATAGTTTTGGATAAAATAGTGATGTGAGGACAAACCTTGTCGTATTGAAGAAGACATCCGTATCATCTATTCTCTGACTAATAATAATAATAATAATAATAATAATAATAATAATAATAATAATAATAATAATAATAATAATAATAATAATAATAATGTTGACTTTTTAAGTGCGAGGTTATAAATAACAGAACCTACAATCACACGTGGCAGGAGCGAACGAACGATCTAGCCATGAGGTGCGAGGGAGACCCAGTGGATAAATTGGTTGACTTGATGTATAATGCTCTTTTTCAGCAATGAAATGATATGAGACATGAAAATAAAGTTTAGGGTACAATCCAATTCACATGAGACCGGATCACCTTGTAACAAAAATAGGAATACACAGTGAGGGTAGTCACCGCCACAAACTGAGAAAAGAACACTTACCTAATATTTCTAATTCTTATAGTATACAAGAACAGGATTAGGATTAGGAATTATGATTCAATTCTTTCGGCAGCTATGGTCATGTTAATCCGTCACGTATGAACGATGATGTCCCTCGACGATCACACTACCCAGGGAATTGGAAAGGAAGAAATAATTACAAAATTAAAAAATTTTCTTCCCTTATTTTGAACAAGAAGAAAAGTTTTCTTCCCTTTTTTTATTTTACTGCAGGTGACTTCCGTCAAGAGCCACCTCTGGTCACTTAACTAGGAGGAAGTGTAAGATTCAGCGGTAGAAGCAAAGCAAAGATCGGGTATCATATGAAGAATACGTATAATAACAATGCACATAAAACTGGAGTTTGTAGGCATACTGTATTTCACAATACCCAGAAATGGAATATAGATTACTAAATGAAATGGAGGAAAATTTTAGTTTCTTGAGATGTTCTTTAATAAAATCTTCCATCAAAGCCGAAATCCCATCTTTTTGAAGTGCATAGTGCATTTGACTTTGCTTCGTTCTTTTCGTAACCTAGAGTTATCTTAAAGTTCATCTTTAAAAGTAGCTGCTTTGAAGTAAAACGTATTTCCTTGAAGTCTTATCCTCTACCACGAAAATATGATAACTGAACATTCATTTCGAATACGATACACCTATAAAGAGTTCTCAAAAGAATATTTCTACTCAGAATTAGGTTCCTTTTTCTATAATTCTCAGAACCATTCTATATCTTTTCAATTACATATATGTACAGATGCTTATCAATTTAATGGGATTACCTGGCATTGAAAACACATCAGAAGCCTGAGTTGGCAACGGTCATATGACAATTCGTAGCGCCCAACTGTTGTTGGTGTAGTATTCGGGCAGACTCCATACTGCGTGAAGAGCAGTGGGCAGCGGTGTACTGCAAACTTAGTAGACTGTGTTAGTGGAAATTGGGAGACCTTTTTGATTTCCAAATACAGCAAGTTGTTGGCGCTCAGTTATACGAGGTGTGATCAAAATTACGGTGAATAATTTTATCAGAAAGAAAGTAATAAGCTTACATGGAATTTGATTTAATCTCTTCAAAGTACTGTCCTTGGCTAGCAATGCACTTGTCCCAACGTTGAATCCACGACTGGAAGCATTTCTGGAAGGTTTCTCTTGGAAGGACGTTCAGCTGCTCTGTCGTGGTCCTCTCAGTATCAGGAATAGTATCAAAACGTTTTCCTTTAAGCACAGCTTTAATTTTTAGGAAGAGTCGGAAAACGCATGGTATATGAAGAACACAGGGAATGTGGGCAGACAAGAATATTTTTTCGACCAAATACTCGCGGATTAAAAACAAGGTGTGGCACGGCGAGTTTTCGTGGTGAAGAAGGAAGCAATTTGCCCATTTAATCGGCGGTTAAAATGTTTATCACGGGCCCATACGAGATGTTTAGTTCTTCGGAAAGCTTTCCAATAGGCGTTCTCCTATTTGAACAAATTATGTGTGCCATCTTTTGCACGTTTTTTTTCTGTTTTTATTATCGAAGGACATCTCAATCGTTGCTCGTTTTCAAACGCTTCCTTGTCGCTTTTGAATCGCTCATGCCACTTGTAAATAGTCTTCAGTGCCACTGTTTCATTGCCATACACTGGTTTTGACATTTCGTGAGCTTCTTTGTCAGCTTTTTTTAAGAGCTTAAAACAAAACTTAATGTTGGCGGCCGACTTACATTCTTAACACGTCCTCACTCTTCTGCCTCTGGAAGCCAACTAGTATGTCACAACCCGTTCAAACTCAACACTGACTGTATCAAAGGTTTAGCTACCGAACTTACTAGTTGAAATGAATACAACGTCGATAGATAGCACCATGCAACTACATTATTCACAGTACGTTTTTGATCAGACCTTGTATGGTTCGAGCGTGTTCGAAAGTGGCGAGGTTTTCACTGAGAACAGTGTCAAAGGTGATGACGATCTACAAAACTTACGATAAACCACATCAGCGAGGTGGAACAGAAATCGAAAGAAAACCATCAATGACAAATTCCATCGAGAATTAAAGAGGATCGTCACTCAGAACCGTCGTGCGACTGAGGTGAAGTGACGGAGAAACTGAAGCAGAACCTCACACAGCCTGTGTGAACAATCATAGACCGAAGCGAGTTACACGAGATTGATATACCAGGTCGGGTTACAGGGACGAAACCACTGATAAGGGACTATATAAGTCTCCGCTAGTACCACCGCGAACATACAACAGGGACTGTGATGATTGGAAACTGTGGTAAGATAAATTGAATCATCGTTTACCTTATTTTAAACGTGTTCATACGTGGCAGACAGCCACGAAAGTATGATTAACAGTGTATCCGGCCAATCGTGAAACGTGCCAGCGGCTCTATGATATTGTGGGCCGCAATACCCTGGTTTTTATTGGGTCCTGTGATTATGCTTACCAGTCGCGTCATTAAACGTGATTATTTCACAATTTTAGGGAGCCATGTTCATCCTATGGTTCAGATGTTGTTTCCGGACAATCATGACATATGCCAAGATGACAATATCTCCATTCACACAGGTGGAGCTGGTGTGACGTGGTTTGAGAAACATCGGAATGTAGTTCAACCCCACCTTCGGCCTCTCCCCAATCCCTGAACCTGGACATAATTGAACATCTGCAGTTCATTTTAAAGCCATAAATCTGGCGCAGATTTCTGCCTTCACTTTCTCACCGAGCTGATGTACTGCACACAGAACAGTGTAATATTTCACTTGTTACCATTAACGACCTCTATAACTCCATTTCATGTCAATTCAGAGCTATTCTGAGAGCTGAATCAATGTCATATTAATCCGGTAATTGGCAGTGGTTGAATATAAGGATGATAATTAAGACGATGATATATATATATATATATATATATATATATATATATATATATATATATATATATATATATATATCATCGTCTTAATTATCATCCTTATATCCAACCATTGTCAATCCACTGTTGGATGGAAATATTTCCATCTCGTTTCCACAAGTCTCCTTTTGGTTCGTTTACCTGACAACGTTAGCAATTTCAGGAGCAAGTTTGAGAACTTTGTGTTGAGTCGACGACATGTAGAAACATGGACTTGGTCAATGTCAGTTTTGGGTAATCGACCACGCTCAGGAAACTCTGTGGTGTCACCATCATCTCATTCTGACGTCAGAGGGACAGTCAGATCAAAAGCAATTGAGAGAGCACGATCTAGGTCTTTGGATCTCAACCACGACGCGAGACACATCGGAGTCTCCCTGCCTTTGGGGTCCGGCATTCAATGCCATGGTTGATTGTCGGACAAGTTTTCATCATGGACTTTATCAGGACAACCCAACCTGCAAGTCACTGGAACTTCGAGGACAGCGCCTAAACATCACCTATGAGTAAGAGGGAGAAGATTGGAACTACTTCGAATTAGGGTGAGACTGTTCTAAATTAGTTGCTATTCCTTTGCTCTACCATCTATGCCTCTTCACCAGATTTCTTTAGTATGTCTAATGTAACTCCATTTTTTCCTGTAGTCTTCCCTCGTTTCATGCTCGCCATAACACACGAGACTTCTGCTTGTAGTGCAAGAGGTATTTCTGTTTTTTCTTCATCATTGCTTTTTTCACTTCTCACTTGAATAACTTGCTGTAGAATAGTTGAATTTCTTTCTGTACTTCTTCGCGGTTTCTAGCGGTTGTGTTACTATCTTCCTTCAGCACTATGGTATGCTTTCGTCCATTGCTGAGGCGTTGCTTTGCCTTCATAAGGGCCATGCTGTATTCAATCGTTTATCTCACGAGGTTGCTATTTTCTGTAAAACCTTCCGCATTATCTTGCAAAGTTCCATATATTCTATTTTAGATATCGCGTTATCACTATTAATCTTCATTTTCCTTCTTTCTTCATCGATGGCATGTTTCTATGTATAATTTCCTTTCACTCTGTATCGTCGTACTATTTTCTCTCTTCGTAGCTGTATTGACAGGAATTTTTGTAATTTTCGTGTTAGTATCTGAAATATCCATACCCTCGTCGAATGCGGAAGAACGGTTTTTCAGTTTCAACTTAAATACGTCACGTTGCTCTCCAGGATTTTTTTCTACACGTTCTTGTCATCTTATAAACTTATTTCTCTTCAGTTTAATCTCCAGGTGCAGATTGCACCTTAACATCCGATGGTCACTTACTCTGTTTAGAACATTTCAGTCTTCAATCACGTATCTTCTGTTTGATGTGATGTAGTCAACTTCACTTGTTCATCCACTTGGAAATCTTCATATCCATTTTCTCTGTGGCTTCACTTGAAGAGGGAGTTAAGTTGATTTTGAGTTTAACGTCCCGTTTAGCAGCGAGGCTATATGAGACGTGGACCTACTGATTAACGTGGAATCCGAACCACGTGAGCTTCGCTGAGAATCGAACCCGGATCTCCCACGCTAAAGGCGCGTACGCTAACCGCTTAGCCACGAAGAAACTCAATACTTGAAGAAGGGATTCATAATGCACATCTGCTCGGATTCGACAAATTCTAATAAGAAGTATCCACGTTCGTCTCATTTGCCAAATTCGAAATTTTATATTGAGTCTTCGTTTGGCTCTTCTTGCCCTATTCTGGCATTCCTCTGTTATTCAACTCTCTAATCTCTTCGTAGAATTCTTCCACTTCCTCTTCTAAATGGCTTGCTATAGAAGCATACACTTGGATCATGTGTATTGTGTATTTCTGTATTTGTGTATTTTGTCAACAAACCTTGCACTCGACTACGGGTACTACCTATCTCCAGGACATTGTATTTCAGTTTTCACTGATAAGAAATCCAACACCGTCGGTCTTGCCACATTCTAACCCTCTGTAATAGAATAGATGTTCGCTTCTCAATTTGATTAGTTCTTTTTCTTCTTTTCTTACTTCATTTAATCCGATGATTTCCCAGTTGATCTGTAGCTCTTCTTTCAATTCCTGGAATATTGCTTCTGATGAAAGAGATTTTGCATTATGCGTAGTCACGGTAAGCTTAAACTCTTGTTCATAACTCCAGGGTTACTTAGCACCCTCTAACTGAACGTGATTCTGAAGATTGCCTTGCCCAGACACAATTCGAATTTGGCTTATTGTGTCCTCTCATGATTGGTAATAGAAGTTGGAGGTATTTGACCAAAGTTACTGTGCTAGTCAGCCATGTTGGTGAAAGGTCTCCTTGTCCGTCCTCATATTACTAGTGAAACCTGTAAGTTCCATCGTCGAAAGGTGGTTTGCAGTCTGCATCACTGTGAGGTACGGATTTATCATTAATTGACTAGTCCGGTCATTTCTACGCACTTTTTGACTCATTCTCAGTGTGAGAGTCTTCTTCCAGTTAGATATCAGTCACCATTTTGCAGATCACTTGCGACAACTATTAGTCTGTTATATATATATATATATATATATATATATATATATATATATATATATATATGCGCGACGCGACACCAGACCTTCTGCAGTCGTTCGTGTTCATCATCCACCGAATAGTCCGGATCTTGCTGCGAGCGATCTTAGTGTCTTCTTACACTTATAGAAATTCTTGCCAGGTAAACATTTTGATAGTGATGAACAATTACAGATGGCTATTATACCTAGTTCCACACCCAGTAGGCTGACTGTTAATAATCTCACGTATGAGAAGTATTTGAATATGAGGAGTGAATATGTTGAAAAGTAGCTTCATCTGTGCTGTACCTGTAAAAATAAATGCTTCATGTTCACTGTGTCTTCTTTCTGTTTACGCCCTAGAGAAACTTACTTTTTGGACTCACCTTGTAAACTGCTCCTTGTGAAAATTATAACAGCACGAAGATACGATGGGAACATAAGAACGGGAACGGGAACAAATTCACAGGGTGTACGAACGATTACAATTTTAAGACGCATGATGTACACCTTATTTTGGTGTAGCCTTATTTTGGCTATAGTATAGCCTTATTTTGGATTGGGCGAAGTAGTACCGCAAGACGTAGTGGAACGCCAACAAGCGTACATCCAGGACAATGTCGATACTTGCATACAAGCATCATGCCAGACGATTAATCAGAAACATCCAATACTTCTCTAGTCCATGCCATGACGTGTAGATGCTCTAATTTACAGCATATAGAGGCTTAATGTCTTAAAGATTTATCAAGATTAGACGTGTGTACGTATTATCCTGAATTTATTACAATTTCTATACAGTATACTAATGTAGAGTTGCCATATACCCGATTTTAGCGGGTACCACCCGATTTTCAGATCCTATATTCGTCCCCCGTTTAATAATCTCTTAATCACGAAAAAACACCCACTTTTTTGGATTAGAGGAAAACCTAAGATAACTTTATTGGTAAAGTGTTGTTACATTCAACATAAACCGCTACATCTCTGTGTCAATCTCAATAGCGATTGAGATAAATTTGGACTCGTGCTCAGGCTCAGGCTGTGAGCTATTTGTCCATTACGTGTGCACAGAACCGTTTGCTAATAAGAGATTTACTCTAATGCACAATGGTTTTCTTTGTGTAGTTCATGTGCTTTTAATGTAAGACTGGAGGTTCGGTACGAATGAATATTCGTTTGTAAATTTGAGACTCACATTTGTTTAACTTAATAAAACATTAAAGGCAAAAACTAAATTTGCTTTAGTTTCGTTAGAAAAGTACATTGGAAGTGTCACTTAACAAAGAAATCACTTTTAAAAAAATGGTCCGAAGGATCCCAGATCACTATTTGTAATACACAAGTACACATCAGTAGGCCCTACTTATGGTTTAGAATCCCCTGCTTTTCTAATTTTAAAATATGGCAACCCTATACTAATGTGTGGTTTAAATTTCACCACACACACACATACATATCTTTGGCACTGTTGCAATTTGCACAGGGAATGACTTTCCTCTAGTGCATGAGAAAAGTTGCATAAATGTTTCTTCTGAAATTGTAGGAAGACAAAGAGAAATAATTTTAGAAAATGACAACCGCTTCTTATAAACCAGCTCCAGAGAGATAGTTCAAATATTCGATATGTAAAATAAACACTTAAAACATAGGAAATATTGCCACCAATTAATAACGACCTCTTTCCTCACTTGAGCGCATTTTATTTTGTAGTCTCTTTACTGGGGTATTAAAATACACGACAATTGTCAACCTTCATTTAACACTCACTTACCGTACCTAACTTAGAGAAATCCCCAGGCGCTATATAAAAGTGATGGTAACCAAAACATTTACAACATTTGTTTCTCTTTCTCGGTTGCACTAAACATGTTGCGTGATATTTCGCAGGAGAATAAATAGGAGTGACATTTCAGCAAGAGCTCATAAGTATTGAGAATAATATAAAGCTATTTCTTGTATTACAATTATACTGTTGCAAAAACGACTAGCTGTTTCGCTTTAACTCGAAATTCAAATACAAATGTCAAGAGAAATGCATTGCTTACTATCAAAACACTTAAGAACTGAACCTAAAAATGGAAATTTTAAGGATAATATTCATTACGTCATACAGAAAAAGTAGTCTCAGGAACTCACTTATACGAATGGTTTATTTGCTACAGAAAGTTTAGTGCTAAAGAAAAATAATAATAGTTGTAATGTGATTGTCATACAACCTATGTAAGATAAGTACTTCATTTACTACTTCAACACCTAACATCTATGTAACTACCGACAACACTTTCTCCTGCGTCTTTGGTAACCTACCCCTCCGTGCTACTCCCGTATCTTTGCTTATCTGTATACCTTCAGATCTCTGTATTTCACTGTGAGATACAAAATATATCATGCTTTTTGTAAACATACCTAGCAAAATGAAAGCCTGATAACAGAATAAATCTATATAGGGCAATAAGAACTAATTTTCCCAATACAACACAATTCCAAGGAGATTCAGATTTTCGAAATATGTGGCAAAGGATATTACATTTGCTTACAAAGAGATATTAAATTCAGCCAGCAAACTAGTCACACTGGAATATTGCTTCTCGTGACATCAGCGAAATCAAGCAGTTCCTAGTCTAGTCAGAGGAAAGATGGGTGAGTGACTATTCGTACTCTCTAGATGGTGTTGGCATTGCGACGTCCGCCCAGCGTCATGAGGACAATTGGGGAGCTACTTGAAAGAAAGAAGTAGCAAACTCTAGTCTAGAAAGCCAGTATTAACGGCAAGGGGAAGCAAATGTGCTGGTCACACATTATCCCAAAAGCATGAGTGCTACAAGCCGACTGATACGTCCTGGACCTCCAAAACCTGTTGCACCAGAACTTTAGTTTGTATATATACAGGGTGTTTCAAAACAACACCGACAAGGCTTGGGAGTGATTCCAGACACCAAGAAAAGACAAAAAGTATAGATCAACCTGGATTTACAAATGCTTCATTTTGGAGTTATGGGCTGCCAAAAACATGAAAAAAATCATTTTAAAGGTCCATAGCTCCGAAACAATAACACCTACCGTAGTCGGGTCAAGACTTCACTTACAAACTAATATGTGTTCTATCGAAACATACATGTTTCAGAATCCTAAGGTACTCTCCCAACAATTAAAAGGGTGAATTCCAAAACACTCTAAGTCAATTTTTGTCAATTTTGAGATAGTGGTTTTATTAAGTTCCATTTTAGTATCTCCGTATACTGAACTGGATTTCATGCCAAAACTCCACAAATCAAATTAATTGTAGGCAAAAGAAAACAGCGTTGTTTTTCAAAATGCCCTTAGTCAAGAGTATTCTCTGAATTTTTTCTGACTCACGCCTAAAAGCACTTATAATATTCTTTCTATAGATAATTTCTCCATTATCTTATGAAAAATAGGCAATTATAATTTTCTTTTATGTAGATTACTTTCATTTCACAGAAATAGAGTGATGGAAACACACACAAAAAATCGTCTCCTGAAAAACTTACTTTTTTTGACAGGCTCTTTTGAAATTGAACTTTTCAATTTTTATGGAGAGAGTTTTTCTACGGGCATATAATTTGAAGTACTCACCAACTACCTCTATAAAAGTTGTTGCGGAAGTACTGCAGAATTCTGAAACTTGGATATTTAGATAGGGCACTTATTAGTTCCTAAGTGAAATCTTAACCCGACTACGGTAGACCCCATAGTTTTGGAGCTATGGACCTTTAAAGTTCATTTTTTCGTGTTTTCGGCAGTCCATAACTCCGAAAGGAAGCATTTGTGCACCCAGGTTAGTATATATTTTTTGTCTTATCTTGATGTCTGGAATCGTAGATACTTACCGTTTTGTATAAAATATTAGGTACATGTATGCGTCAAGATTTGTGTATATTCAGGACTGCACTTTTGTGTCAATCTTTTGCTCCCTTCTCCGAAACATTCTACGGAAGTCCCTGGCTGTAGAACATATTTCTACATAATTCATCAGTCTCGTCGCTCTACCTTACTTAAATGGGATATTTATTTCTTTAAGGAGCTAATTCAAGCTAAAATAAACTTTCTAGCATTACAGTACAGGAAGGACTTTTGCTGAAAACGGTTTTTAGTATGGTAATGTGCATGTATACAAGGATATCATCTGCCATAGCCGTAATAATTCTCGTTTTCAAACTGGAGTTTAATAAACAAAATTCAAATGAACTAACGAGACTAACGTTCGACTAACGAGATTAATACCTTCCAAAAAGTATATCGTATTTTGAAAATCTCGAATCCCAAAAATATTTTTTTCATATAAAGAAATGGAGATTCCATTAATTTGTTCTTTACCCCGAAAAGTTATTTTAAAAAATCAATTTGCAATGTTACTTTATGCAGCACTTACAAATAACATCAAATACAGTACATGACTAATCAAACTGGATTCATTTTATCTTTCGAAAGAGTCATGGCAATATCGGAAAAGACAATGAAAGAGAAGAAGAGGGTAACTTTCTAGAAGAGAAATTCCTTCCCACAAAAACTGTATCTCAAGTGCGTTCTCTCTTTTCAGATGTTTTACCTAGCTAGAACAGAAGCGTTGTTTTGGGTTTTGCTGGGTAGATGGAGGGGAAAGACTCTTCCACATAAATTGAATTTCACGTTTTATATTTCTATAATCTTCGATTGCTGCTATCTACAGAAAACCGTATCGATTGCAGAAAACCGTATCTCGACACCTTTTACAAATTTTGCTCTGTGGAAATCAGTATTGAAACCGGAAATAATATTAAATTTAAATCACCTCCGGTTTTAGTAGGAGTTCAGAATGTCACGGTATATTCTGAATTGTTTCCAAAAAAAAAAAAAAAAAAAAAAAAAAACAGCTTCTTGTTATTGGAAACGTTTTCATTCTATAGTGATAAACGTAAAAACATGAGATAACTAATGTGAACCAGTCCCAGTTTAAATAGAGAGTTCACAAGGGAGTTGAAACCTATTTTTGAGATGTTGAATCAATTACAAAAAATCGCAACTCGATATTTCTTCCGTCTTTTTCTCTGATACCTGTCGACAGACAGACGGAAGAAATTGTCCTATAGTTTGGAAATTTAACAAGTAGATCCTAAGTTTTGTTCTACAATCTGAAACTACAGTAGACTTAAAAACTATGGCAATTAAATACTCAAACTTCAAGTAATACATCCATAACTACTGGTTCCAATAGATTAATAAAGTCAAATATAGAACATGTGCTAAATCAATATCAGAAAGCCATTACTTGTTATGTCTTACCATTTTTTTTCTATGACAATGAATGCTAAAACTGAAAATGGTTAATTTAAACACATCCGGATTGAATAGAGGATTAAGAGAGATCAAATCTACTCTTCGGAAACTGTATCGATTGCAAAAACTGTACCTCTATACCTTACACGTTTTTGCTCTACGGAAAAACCGGAAGTACTACTAAATTGCAACCATTAGTTTTGGTAGAGTATTGCGGGCTGTGGTGATATGTTCTCTTGACAACTTGAATCAATTCCGGAAAACCGCTTGTCGCTATCTAATACCATTTTGTACTATGGCGATAAATGTTGAAACCTGAAGTGGCTAATTTGAACCACTACCGACTTGAATAGAGTGTTAACGGAAGAAATTAAACCTATTATTGGGATGTTGAATCGATTGAAAAAACTGCATGTCGTTATCTTTTACCAATTATCCTCTGTGGAAATCAGTATTGAAAACGGAAATATAGAACCACTTCCGGTTTTAGTAGAGTGTTTAGGATAGTCATGGTATATACATACATTGCCTTAAGAATCGTTACGTTACTGAATTGTTTGCAAAAAACAGCTTCTCGCTATTGTGACAAACGTTAAAACCGGAAGCGACTAATATGAACTACTTCCGGTTTGAATAGAGAGTTAACAGAGGCGTTGAAACCTATTCTTGGGACGCTGAATCGATTGAGAAAAACTCCATCTTGGTATCACTTATTATTTTTGTTCAGATACCTGCCGACAGACGAACGGGCAAAGCCGTTCTATAAGACTTCCGACACTTATGCGTACTATGTAGTTTGGAACTCTAATAATTGGCAGGTGGGTATGTAATGTGAGTTAAGTCAAAAATTAGTGTTTTAGAGAAATCGCATTTGAAAGTTCAGGCATAAACCCAAAATCCGGTTTTGGGAAAATGATTAGCTGCTGTAGCTCTTTATGTTAACAGGACTGTTTTTTTTATTTATGTCTGAAACCCAAAAAACTGGATTTTTGGATTTATATTTGAACTTTCAAATAAGTTCAGTGGTAGAGCGTTCACCTCCGGTGCTTGGGGTGACTGGTTCGATCTCAGCTCGCTCCGTGTGGACTTTGTGGTGGACAAACACCGTGCTCGTGAGTTTTCTCTGGGTTCTCCCGTTCCCTCCCGCACAGTTTTCTTTAGCCTAACCGGCATATCCGTGGGACGTAAAACTTAAAGATTTTCATTTCCAAACTATCAGTTAATTCAGTATGACGTGCTTATTCCGTAGAAAATACGAAAACTCGACTTAGGGGCTATTCAAAAATTTTGTGGCCCCTGATCCAAAAATTAATTATTGGCGAAGATCGCAATCTTTTGTCCATTTTTGGTTTTCCTAATTTTCATATTTCATTACTATATATTAAGAATATTTTTGAAAGCATATCCTTCTTAAGCTCAGAAAGGGCAATTGCCCCCTCCACCCCTCACAAATGACGTCCATGTTTAGACCATAAATTTAACTACGAAATATAGTAGCTTTTCATACTTTTTACGTTCATTCGTTAATATATCATGATTTTTTCCCTTTAATTTTAAGAAGAAATAAAATCAACTCTGCTGAGTTTTGTGTATATATTCTTTGTTTCCAACTGAGTGAAATATTTTCTTAATGCCGAAGGGGCAAAAAAAAAAAAAATGTTTCTATCGACTTTTCTCGGATCTTTGATTTTCGTCTCTCCCCGGGTTATATATTTGCCCCACCTCCGTGTATCGTGCAATAGGGGCGGCGAAGGGGAAATGTGGAAGATGGAATCTGCTGTATAAGGAAACGAAGGAATTCGCAGGGAGAAGGGCTATTGGATGTTGTAGCTGTTGCAGAAATACACAGAATCTCTGAAAAAAAAAAAGATAGGAAGAAAAAATCAAACGACGTACCCTCCCTCTTGCCCCACGTACACCGGAAGCTTTCGTGATTGCCTACACTCGTCTGGAAAATCACAGGACATTTGGAACAAAGGAAATCGCGGTTGAAAGACATTTTTGTTGCTTGTTTGTCTCTCTAATACAACGTGTGCCAATTCTTTGTTCTTGTTTTCCAGCCATACAAGAGATTTTTGCTTTCAACGAAGAAAGTCTTTTAAACATTTTTTATCCTCTACTATCCCGGCTGGATCAGCTATCTATGTATATTGGAATTTACATTTTATATACTTTACATGTTCTTTACATGTCATTTTTTTTACTTTTTTCATATGATATATGATTCCATATCCGTTCATTTCTTCCAAGGACGCGTAATTTACCTTTTTTTTTTTTAAAAAAAAAGAAAAAATCAAAATTTGGTTGTGGTGCCAACAGACAGCATTCAAATGATTTTGATGTAGCTTTTGATACGAGAGATCTGGAGAACATTAGTCACAGTCGAATGCACACAGCTCCATTAGAAGTTCTCATCATGCAGTGTGATTTACGGAAGGTAAACATCGCATTCGAAGTCCGTCTACAAGATTTTTTTTTTTTTTAACGAGAGAAAAAAAAACAGAAGATATCTTCTATCATTTCTTTTCTGAAGTTTGACTTCAGAACTATCTCATCGTCTTTACATTTTCATAGTAAGATTAAGCACGATTTTGCTCTCTTGGTTTTGTGCTGACAAAGTAACATTTAGTCAAAGTTAACATCGTTTCAGCATACACCACAACTTTGTGTTATGACCAGAAACATTTGACGTCAGCTGATGGAACCTTTTTGAAATGAGATTCATTCAAGTTAACAGTGTGGTAACACAATATTTAAAACAGAACACTATCAATATCTAAAGTAATTGCTGGATCTGATTATTTCATTTTTTTACTAATATACTATAGAACGAAACAAAACTAAAACTGAAATTTTACGCAATAGAATTAATTCATTTTTTACAAGTACACTATAGAACAAAACAAAAACTGAAATTTTACGCAATTGAATTCTTATTTTTTTACGAATACACTATAGAACAAAATACAACAAAAACTGAAATTTTACGAAATTGAATTAACTCAATAAAGTAGAAAGTTGAGATTGCATTTTAGTGTTTTGTGTTCTTATACAACACTGTGATTAAGAATACGAACAACTATTAACGTAGGCTCCGAACGAAGACCGGGACTTGAACCTAGTGCACTTGGCAGCCATTATACAAGATCAATCCTACCGATATACACCATTTCCCATCACACTCTCTGACATCCACAAGAGCTGGACTACAGAATCGCGTCGCCGGCTTACAGTTAATAGAGTTTATTACAGTACTAATTATCGTAGATAATAATTTAATTATTAATATATCTCTATAAATTCTGTGCCAAATTATTATTACCGTAACACGGGGTTAATTTGCACCTCAGGGGTTACTTTACACATAATATGAAATGAGTTGCTCAGTCCTCTGTCGGTAAAACTATGAACTGTAAAGAGAAAGTTTCAACTGCCACCGTAAGATATAAAGGTAACTAAGAAAGTTCTGTCGCTTTTTGTGGAGGTCTGTGTTCAATTGGCCGTGAGTTGAATGTGAATGGAGATAAGACGAAGGTCAGTTGTTGGTGTGGGTACATACAACAGACTACCTGGTTGTCGCAGTTCAGCTACATCGTGAACTTGCGTAAGGACAGGGTGAACATGGGACCTCCATAGAGCGTCATAAGGGCGTGTATGCTGTACGAGTTCAAACTGGGATCAAACACCGCTGCAGTGGGGCGGAAGATATGCCAGGCCTTTGGTGAGGGTAACGCGACTACGCAGATAGTGCAGCGGTGGTTTAACAAGTTTAAGGACGGTGACGAAACACTCGAAGACGCACCATGTGCCCGAAGACCAACACATATACAAAATGAAGATATTCAGGCAGCAATTGAGGCGAACGGTGGCCAGACAGGTGAGGAATTGGGACTACAATTCAGTGTGAGTGAAGAAATCATTCGGCAGCACCTCCATCAATTTGGGAAGCACTACAAGCTGGGTCAATAGGTCCCACACGATTTGACTCCAGGCCAGAAGAAAACACGAGCAGACACCTGTGTTTCATTGCTGTCTCGTTTGAAGAACGAGCCATTTCTGGCAGGGTGTTGACATTGAGAAATGGGTCCTGTACGAAGCCGGGCGGTCCACGGCTCCGTCATCATTGGTTAGCATCCCATGAACCGATTCCAAAACAGATAAAACCAGCACTGCACCACAAGAAGGTCCTCCTGTGTGTTTGATGGTCTGCTCGCGGCTTCGTGCATTGGAATCTGCTACTAGCTGGTCAGAGTATCAATGCAACAGATACTGTCAGCAGTTGAGCCGTGTTCAAGAAAAACTCAAGACTCTGGAGCCAGCACGTCCGAATCGCAAAGTGGTCCTGCTGTTAAGAATAACACTAAACCCCACGTGGCTAGGATGACCCGGGACACCTTTCTACGCCTTGGATGTGAAACACTATTGCGACTGCCATACTGCTCGGACATTGCGCAGTGCGATTATTACCTGTTTCATTCCTTGGAGAATCACCTTCGAGGACGCTAGTTCAAATCTCTAATAGAGGTGCAAACTGCACTTGATACCTTCTTCGCTTCACGGCCCACCAAGTTCCACCGCGATGGAATCCATGGCCTTCCAGAACGTTGGCAGAGGGTTGTCGATGCTGATGGGTCTGTTTTTGATTTTCCAGGTACGTCTTATGTGACATATTGATGTTCAAAGGTGGTGGGTAAAAAGCGACAGATCTTTTTTCGTTACCTTTATAGAACATCTAACTGTATTTTGGCTAAAAAGTTGGAGATTAACATCAGGTGTAATTATCTGGAAGGTTTGTTGTTGTAGAGGTATGGAAAGTAGTCACTGTAAAAGCCGACAAAATTTGAGAAATATCACGTACAAAAATTTTCGTCAAAGTTAAATCAGTTTCGTAGAGTACTACTGTGTATAATGGGATTTTAAAGCAATACTTGAAATTGAACTCTGAAACATGTTAAAGTAATAGAAAAAATAAAACTATTAGAAGGTGGTTTCAGCCTCTAATCGGGGTTACTTTGCACCAGTCCAAAGTAACCTCTTAGATAAAAAAAAATTATTACTACCGATAACTCCTACCTTCTTATTTTAGGTAAATTTCCTAATTTGGTTGATGCCGGAATGGATTTCTTGTTGGAAAATAAATTACGAACACTGGCGAATCCAGAAAAATAGTTTGAGAGTGGCTTCTCATAGAAAGGCTTTGTTTGTTTCAGAAATCACTAGACTTTGTTGGCTTATACGCATAGGAATGACTAACGCATAGGAATGACTAACGCATAGGAATTAGATTTAAAAAAAAAAAAAGAAGGAAGAAATCCTGTAATTTGGTAAGCCCCAAAACTCTTAAATCCTCCACTGGTTACGGTTGGGATGATATTCTTGGACATAAAGAGTGATAAAGGTGAAACAGTTCACGGGGAATTTTTTTCTGTTTCTGAGTTGGCATTTTTGTGGGATATGTGCTAAACTATCAGAAAATGGTTCCTGTCAGAGGTGCAAATCTGTCTTCAATATTGAGGGGATGGGTGAGACCGTTCCCATATATATATATATATATATATATATATATATATATATATATATATATATATATATGAGCGATGTTCAAAATATTTATGAAGTTGAAAATCAATGCTGTGAAGGATCAGGGGAGCGGAGTTGTCTTCAACATTGAGAGGCAGGCAGATGTGATGCTTATCCTGCGATAGATCAATTTCATCTCACTTTCTTTTGTTTCAGTCGGACACAAATAATCATATTTCTCCCCAAAAATCACATTTCAAAAATGAAATGAAATATTTGAGTTTTACGTCCCACGGTTATGCCGGTTAGGCTAAAGGATGGTGAGTGATGAATGAAATGGTAGAATGAAAAAGGTGGGAGGAAACGGGAGAACCCCGAGAAAACCACGCATACGGTGTTAGTCCACCACAAAGTTCACTTGGCGGGGGCTGGGATCGAACCCGGGACCCCAAGCACCAGAGGTGAAGGCTCTACCACTGAGCCACCGCGGCCCCAACCACATTTCAAATCGGATTATTGGGGACAGTTCTAAGATTGGAGGGGACATGTCCCCCTCATCTCCCCGGTATTTGCGGCAGTGGTTCCTGTGCCGGCACCAGAAAATACATAATTTTCTTTACAAAGATCTGTAATTCATACTTAGTGCCGATACTAGTGCCATCATTCTAATATCAATATTTGTAGACTGCATGCAGTTTTGTATAGGAAGTGAAATGCGTAAATACTAGAGGAAAAACATTGCACAGAAACATTATGTTCGTATGTTGAACATACTTTTTTGTATGTGGTGCGAAGTATCTTTACCTATGCGGTTACTCTGCACCAAAGTATATTTCAACAACCATGGTCATACTGACTGTTTACTAATGCATTTGCACGAATGTTGTCCTCATATATCTAGCTATTATATGTTTAAAATATAATGTTCTAAATCATTACGTTTGTAAGTTGCATGCCATTTTCTTTAAAATTTCTTATATCTGGTGCAAAGTAACCCCGTTTTATGGCATGTTAACGTTCAACTGAAAACGAACGAATAGATACAATGATTAACTAAGTTCGTCGCTGTGGTTATGACAAAAGATTACATAGCAGGATGCCAACTCGGCCTCAATAGTAACAGAATTATAAACTATACTTTTACTTTCAATATTCATACCAGATGAAAGATCGGTTCTCTTTTCATTATTCTTTTCATATAAATGATGCAGAAATCTTAGGCACGATAAGCTCTGCCTTATCTCTTCTACGTGTTGATGTCCCTCCTCGCCGTAAAAGCAAATTGACGATTTATTCCTTTGCAGAAACTAAACAAATTGTGTTACTAACACAATAGGGTGTGTATATATAATTGACAAGTTCCTCGATTTAGTTGTTGTCATTGACTCAATTATAGAGTAGACAAATTCATCGCTACAGAAACAAAAGTTCTCATTGCAGCCTCTTCTGCATCAATCCAATCCATTTTCCTCTGATTTATTTATTTATCTATCTATTAAAATGCTACAATAGCAATTATAAGTGCTTGAGCTCCATTCTATAACTTTAACTTTCAAATCTTTCATTTACGGTTATGTGTGATTTCACATTTAACAGAGACAAACATTTTAAGTATTTGTACTTTAAATAGTCAAATTAGTTAAATGTATCTTTTTCATAAAGTTTATGATATAAAAATATTGTTCAAAGCCTTTGTATTTTAATAAGCCTTCTCTAAAATCAATGCATGTGAATTGTGCTTCCATCTTACGGAGGACGTTTATATGTTTGTGGTCAATCCTTTCGACAATGAGATCTCGGAAACTACAGAAAAGATGACGTTTTCACTGATCGATTGCAAATTTTGCGTAGATTGTCCAGTTCTAATTGAATATTTGAAAAGCATGGCCATTATTTCTTTATTACAGTTTTTAAAGGTATACTGGAAGCGTTGAAATTTAGAAAAAAACTAAAGCATCATATCCTATGCATCATACATTCCAACACCACCTTGTTGTATATTGGGGTTGTTTGTTTCTTGGCCAAATAATAATGAAAAAGGAAGGATAACCATTTCTCGAGTATAAGATAAAACTTTATCTTTTGAGTGTTTTGTCCAATGAACACCAACTGACATCATAATTAATTGTATATGTAATGTGTTTGCTTATTACATACTGCATGCAAGAAGAAAGAAAACACTGGTCATACATGAATTAGAAACTCCAACCGGAAGTAGGTTCAAATCTTGCAAAGGGTGCGAGATAAAAAAAAGAAATCTCGCCTTTATGATACCCCTTGCCGATTTTTTTTTTATCAAGACGTCTTTCACTTGTGTCTGTAAAGGGATTGTACATATGTTGTGAGGAATGAGAAGGAGATTTATGCTCATATGCGAATGATGCGCTGTGTAGAGAGCGCAGGTTCAGCTAGTCATTAATTAAAATTCTTTCCCCACTCATGAATCATATTTCTAAGAAATATAAATAGAACACTTAACAATATTAAACTATAAATTTCGCAAGGAATCGTGAAGCTTGACTTAGATCTACTGATTTTCCCACCCAGTAGAACGCGAGGGTTAGTTCCAGTCAACACCTAGACCTATCGATATCCATCAAATTTTGCCAGTTTCGTCGCTTTAGGGAGAACGTCTGAGAGAACAGTGTCGGATTGTTGCTAAGTTCCTTTTCCTTTTTATGTTATTCTTGTCATTGTTTTATGTTTTTACTATTATTGTTATAGTTTATTTCGATGTTACAGTTCATGTTATAGTTCTGTAAGTGTTATTTCTTCGTCGCTCATTCACCATGTCTTAAAAATTTAGCAACATTGTGGGTCCATTTCTAACGTTTCACATTTTCTCAAGTGTGAGTTCGGAAAGAATAGTACGGAAATTTTCCGACATATAACACGTGACGCAAAACAGTTCTATGATTGGTGTAGACTACAAGTTTTACGAGTTGTTATATTCACTATAGTCGCAACTTAACTCGAAGTAAATCCGTTACAACTGTAATATCGTGTTTAAAAGGTACTGTATTTTAAGACTAGCTAACAGGTACGTACAGAGGAATTTATTTCGGGGGTGTCCAAAACATTTTTGGGGGGTAAATTCAATTTAACCCTCGATTAGTCGCGCCGCGGTCAAAAGCACCGCAGGGAAATTATTTTCGATCGTGTGTCCATTCTGTTTGTCCGACAGACTTCTCCGTCTAGCTAATCTTCCCCCTCACCTTCCCGAACATTCCTGCTCAATCACTCCGTTATCCGTTGCTTAGTTTAACTACTAGTGATTGTTTAGTGATTCTGCGGTGCTTTCCACCGCGCGCGACTAACCGTGTAATGTTTTTTCTCAGTGTTTCCCTCTGCACGTGACCTTTGTTTTGGAGATGTTTTAAGCTTTATAAACATAAATATTATTTTAATGGACGAAAAAGAGGTCGACAGAAATAATAAACTGATACCAAGTATGAAAAAAGAGAAAATTAGAAATGAACAGCTTAAAACATCGGAGGGAAATGTTAGGAATGGACTATCTGGATAAATCAGCCGAGATGATCTCGTGGAAGCTTTGTCTGAGGAAGATCATAAGAAATATATATATATATATATATATATATATATATATATATATATATGTATGTATAAGTGAGTGAATACGAAGGGTGAAGAGAGAAGTCTGCGAACGAATCTGAAGATCTTAAACCCAGAAAATAACCAGCGATTCCCCGAATATAGTCAGAGCAGGAGAAAACGAAATAAGCGACGACGAAGTGTAGAACAGTGTAAATTTGAAGATAAGCTAAAATAATTCAATGTAGTGCTGTATAGGTGAAGTTTCAAAATAACAGGACCGGAAAATAATTCAATGTAAATTTGATTTGATTTCAATTTAGCCCCCTTTCGAGCATCAAGGCTATGTAAGACGTGGACCTACTGCTTAACGAAGGATCCGAACCACATGAGGTCCCACCGTGAATCGAAGCCGGAAGTCCCACGCCAAAGGCGTGTATGCTAACCACTTAGCTACGAGTGAGCTCTAATTCAATGTAAAATGCGCTGTGAAGCTTTGTTTTAGTGTTATGTTTATATAGTATATTTTTATCTAATTTACTATTGCATTTTTAATTTTAGAAGAACCAGAGTTGACAAAAACAAAATATCATCATCAGATTTAGAATTTTCAATAAAAGCAGTGCGTGGCTATCTATCTAAAGAAATATGTAAAGAAAAAAAAAACATTTTATTCCAAATGAGAAATAAAAAAAGGACATGTCTAATTGTTCGTTTCTCTAATAGTTATTACTGTAAAACTTATTATAATAATAAAAATGTTATTCCCTCTTAATCAGAAAATATACAAATTTACGTTTCTAATACAAGAAAAATGTTTAAAACGATATTTGCAACACATTATGTTCGTGCGGTCCTTTTGACCGCGCGCGACTACTCGCGTTACTTTTTCAACGCGACTTCTCGAGGGTTAAGGAAAACTTACATTAAAATTTGTAAAATCATTCTTAAAATTGGACTAAGTTATAGAAAATCCGGGACTTCGGACCCCCAGGACCCATCCCCTGCATACATATCTGCCAACTGCTATGTGTTTGCTCAGATGGAACACTCAGTCCTAGTAATGATGACCAACGTACTACTTTCTTCAATCTATTTTTGTGTCTATCATTTTGTAATCATTAGGACCTGAGTTTTCATTTCTTCATGTTTCTTCACGACCAAATAACAATATGGACGAAAAATAATTATGGGCATAACAATTGATATTTCTCATATTGACCTGATCACTAGAATCAAAGCAAGGAACTGACAATTTAGGCAACCTTAGATAAAGTTGAATATAAGGATAAAAGTAAATAAGACCACCATTACGATTATTTTTTATTGTGAGAAAGTATTAAGTAAATAGAAACTGGACGTCAATAAGAGTAGAACTGGCCTTCACATTAAACAAAACATCAGCTCTAATTTCTGAATTTCCGACCAATAATTAATTATTTTTTTCAATAAACAAGTTGGATTGAATGCTATATATTTTATCTACCACAGTGTATGTAGCATTGAGTAAAGCTTTCCGCGTCTCCGTGGAATACGCATGTTCTTTCCTTGCCGCAACAGGTTTATAAATGATAGCACATTCACGTTATCTACACTTCTGTATACTAACTACTTGCAAATCAGCAGCAAGGTTGAGAGCGAAATTCCGCCCTATGGTATGGCTACTCTCGATTGATAGCAAATGAAAAATACCAATGTGTGTGATTCCACATTGAAATGAAATCTTTATACACTCATGTGCAAAACTTAAGAATAATGTGAAAATACATAGACAACAGTTTTGGAGAGTATGGTAAATGCATATAATTTCTCCTATTACACATACCTGACTCCTTGACACGGGTAACTCCCGATGTTGCCGCTTAGTGATGCTGTATACGCCCATATTGAACAATGGTTGGTGATGAGCGCTGTTTCAACACGCAAGCACTTGTGTTCGAGACGTTAGAGACTTGTGTGTTAAACTGCATTACTTGACATAGTGCCAGTGTACGTGTAGGAAAATGGCGCGAAGAGACCATATTGATGAAGTTATGCGTGGAAGAATCATCGGGCGACTCGAGAGGAGTCAGAACCAGATGGACGCGTCTCGTGAATTGGGTGTCCCACAAAGTGTCATCTCGAGGATCTAGCGACGATTCCAAAGGGGTGAAAACGTCTCTCGGAGGTTCGGCGGAGGTCGTCCAAGCAGCACCAGTGACCAGGAAGACCTTTACTACTTACGTCTAACTGCCAGGCACAACAGACCCAGCACCGCCTCAGATCTCTCTAGGGATCTTGCAGCTGCTACAGGAACGTCTGTGTCAAGATTTACAGTGTACCGATGGTTGGCTGAGGAACAATTGTATGCCAGAAGACCAGTAAGATGTATTCCATTGACCCCACAGCAAAGAAGAGCTCGGTTGAATTGGTCCAGAGAACATCATGCATGAATCCCGGAGCAATGGAGTCATGTCCTGTTCACAGATGAATCCAGGTCCAGTCTCACCAGTGATTTTCGACATGTGTGCAACTGGAGCGAACCAGGAACACGGTTCCTTCCAGCTAACATGACTGCTGTAGATCAGTACAGGGGTGGCGAAATTGTGGTATGGGGTGGGATCATCCTGGGGTCTCGTACACCTCTGTATGTCTTCCCACGGGGTACCGTCACTGGTGTAATGTATCGAGATGACGTCTTGGTCCAATACGTTCGTCTATTTCGGGGTGCAGTGGGTCCTGATTTCATTCTAATTAGGGATGCACACGAGACAAGATTTGTGGCTATCTCGTCTCAAAAATGTGCTGTAAAAGTGAGGTCTCGACTCGAAAAATGTATATTTCTCTATTGGAAGAGCCGTGTCTCGACTCGAATTTTGTCAGGAAAATTCTGTCTCGACTCGTCTCGTGCGCATCCCTAATTCTAATGGATGATAACGCACGTCCCCATCGCGCTGCCATAGTGGATGAGTACCTTGAACACCAGGATATCAGGCGATTCGATTGACCCAGTTGCTCACCGGATTTGAACCCCATCCAGCACGCCATCAAATGGCTCCAAGATCCATTCCTGAGCTTCGGGAGGCAATTGTACAGGAATGGCAAAACATGCTCCAGCCACTTCTTGATAATCTCATTCTCAGCATGCAATCACGTTGCGATGCACGTGTTGCAGTGCGGGGTGATCACACACACTTTTGATGTCCTGTATCTCACGCTTAATCCTAGAAAACCACATTGCTCTATTTCCGAATTTTCCCATGCCTATGCATTTTCGTCTCTGTTGCCCATTCTGTGCATTCTCTTCCAGTATTTTCGGACTGTATCCATTTGCAATTACACATTCCAATAATATATAGCTGATTCACCACACTCTGAGTGCAATAAATCATGCAAATAGCATTATACTTAAGTTTTGCACATGAGTTTAGTTTAACGTCCCATGAATATGTCCTTTAGGCCTAAGGGAGATGATGAATAAGGCAAGTGAATAATGATTTAAGAGTTGGTAAAATAAGAATGGGGAAGGAAACGGGAGTAATCCGAGAAAACCTACATTCACAATGTTATCCACCACAAACTTACTTGGCCGAGAATGGAACCAGGAACCCAACGTACAAGAAGTAAGCACTCTACCACTGAGCCACTATCCCCAATTTCGTATTCATATTTAAATAACTGGACAGGTAGAAACTAAAAGATTACCAAAGATAAGTTAGTTTTCAAGACATTTCATTTAAAAGTTTCCTGTTGTAATTAAGTTAGAATTGAGTATATATTTGCATTGTATTCTTTGCAGTTTTGCATTCTTTAAAGAGTTTGATTCAGTAAGTTCGAGCCCCAAAGGCGAAGAGATAGAGCAGACGCTGTTGGGACCAAGTGGCTCGCTCCTTTGTGTATGCAATTACTGACGCAAGCCGCTTAAAAATATTTATTTCTGCTCTAAGTAATAATAAATAAAGAAATACAGTAGTATAACATAGGATATCTTCCATCCTCTTCTTATACTACATGTATAAAGCTGAATAACTTCGTCCGCTGTACAAATCCACATCGTTTACTCGGTACAAACGGAATTTTTGAACATAGCATTTGGATTGAGCTATTTTAGTTTATCATCATATTGTTTAGATTGAAACATGTATCCTTGGGCAAAAAGGAAGGGGATTCAAAGCCAGTAAATGTTCGTATAGCCTATACCTTTCAAATATTTTCCACAAACCTTACTCTTCGCGTGTGAAGAAAGTGAATTCACCTAATATAAAATATTGAAAATTTTTTATTTTCTTTCTAGATCAAGAGCATCTATAGAAATAAAAACTAAAAGATTATAGTAAACACTTACACAAAAAAGTATTCATAAGGAATTTATCATATTTATAAAGAAATAATTAAACTTCGATTGTCATATACATGCATCTGCCCATTATTGAGAGTACTAAGACTATAAAACATAAAATGCTATTATAACGTTGCTTTCTTTACTTTGAAACATAATAAGAGTTTTGACCTAGACCATAGCTATAATAAGTCCGTAGGTTAGGTAGTGTGAAAGCACTGTATGATTAGTAACCCATATTTTCTGTTTGAAGATTTCTCTCTAAATTGGAAGGCATTCATTTAAGAACAGTACTTTAAGTTGAAAATCTTTCACAAAAGACTGAAGAGTGATCTTATTTTTCATTAATGGATACCTTAATGATACTTTGTGATCACGCGAAACGGTGATAATAACACCTTCTACTCTCCTCTTAGTTTTCTTCTTTCCTCCATTTTCCCTTCATGAACCAAGAAGACAATTTTATTTGCAGCTCTTATTTCGATCAGAAAATATCTTTATTTACTTCAACTTCAGGACTCTGACTGATATGTAATTGCATGTATAATCATATAAAATGGCTGTTATTTTTACGCCACTACCCACAAAACACAAGGTATATCAAATGAAGATTCACGACAAACGATTTGCTTCGTATGAATTCTTCGAGTATTGATTAAAAAGATTATTTTAGAATTATGTTTTAAGTAAACTGGATTAGTTTGTTATTAAAGTAATATGTTTAGATGTTTAGATGTCTTACGTAGAAAATTTATATGAGGATTATCCAGGTTTTACCACGTTCGCTGCGGCAATGTAAATCTGAGTTTGGATCTCAGTGCTATACGAGTCACCGTGTATGCCGTTGAAGGTTTGTGCGTCGGTGCATTACGAGGTTCAAAATCTGTACAAACGAAAATACCACAAACGAACAGAGGTAATAGAATGCATAAACCGGAACAACACAGAAATGAAATATCGCACGAGTCACCGGTGACTCGTAACGCAGCGAATGTGTTACTTGAGTACGAATCTGGCAATAGGTGGTTTCCTTTTTTTCATCCTTCTTAATGAAACAAGAATGCGCATTGACTAGTACAGAGATTAACTTTCAGCTATAAATTTAGATATTTTATTGTCTAATTATTAATGTTCTTTAACCCTCGCACTACCAACGAGGGGTACTTTGTGCCCACCACAGTATGGTTTTGGTAATTATTCTTCTAATCATTTCTTTAAACGTAAAAAAAAGTTATTGCTCAGTATGATTAGCTAAAGCATATACCTTACGGTGATCCAAATTGAACGTTCATCATCATCATCATTATAGGTATTCTGCCTTTATTGGCAGGTCACTTGCCGCAGCTGAGAAGCTTCCATGCTCCACGGTCCTCCGCTAACCTCATCGTCTTCGCGTATGATCTTTCTGTTTTAATATCATCCACTAATTGTAGTCTCCTTCGCCCCCTCCCTCTCTTTCCCGCCACCATACCTTCTAAGACGTCCCTCATGATACAATCTCTTCTTAGGCAATGTCCCAACCAGTTTCTCTTCCTCTTCCTAATTATATCTAAAAGTGTTCTTTTCTCACCCACCATTTCTAACACTCTCTCATTCGTTTTCCGCTCGACCCAACTAATTCTTTCCATTCTTCTCCACACCCACATTTCGAAGGCTTCCAGTCGATTTTCATCACCTTTACGTAATGCCCACGTTTCCGCCCCATACAGTACAACACTCCACACGAAGCACTTTATGAGTCTTTTTCTCAATTGAACGTTAGTGTGTCACAAATTTCCTATTTTAAGCTCATGGGCAAAAAATATACCTCCTCCCCCGTTGGTAGGAGATGTGACTGACATTTAGAAGTGTTACTGGTAGGTAGCAGTACAATAAATAGCTGTTAGTCTTATTCCGTGTACTGTTCACTTTAGTCACTGTAGATTTTGGTGAGAGTTTCTAATTTGTTTATTTGCAACCCCCTTTGTAGACCGCGTTACAAAAAGTACCTAGGTAGTGAAAGGGTTAAAGATAAAAGAATTACATACAAATTTTATTATGACGTCATTATATGGTGATAGTCAGTAATTTCAAATCATTGTTGCCTAACGTCACAGTTTATTGCTCCCGTTGTCAGTAAACCATGCAGAGGGAATAAGGAATACACATAAAATTTGTCGTTGAAATTTATAAATCCTTCCAAAAGATTCCGGCCTGACTTGAAATATCGGGCCACTGGTAATAAGCCGTACATGGCATATGGTGCCATCTATGGGAGAAATAATGCATCAATTTCAACTACCGAACTGCGAAAGTTCGCTCGAGGCAGTTGTTAAAATCCATTGACTGCTAGATGGCAGTACATTGCACTGACTTCGCATACTGCATGACAATGTTCCAGTCCACACCATAGATGGCCATTTTGCACTGGGCTCGTACTCACTTCTTTCAACTGAACTCGCGCTCACTTTCAACTAGGCTTGTACTCACTTCTCACAACGGAACTCGCGCTCAATTACGGAGCCTGAGCTCAATTGTGCGCGAGTGCTGAGCTCGCAAGTTCGAACATTTATGGTTCACACGACTTTTGTGCCCAGGCTATATTGAAAGAATATCACTATGGAGATTCAGCACCCATCTTCCAGCCTAGATTTAGCACTGCATCTTCGGCGTATTATTTCAATTTGATTCCACTTACTTCAGAATGGATAGTAATGATTTTGAAGAGAAACGTGTTTCACTGTGTATTAGGAAAAGGGCCGTAAGTTTCTTTAGATTTGATCATTAATGTTAGTATAACCACATGTTAGTGGGCAAACTCGAACGAAATAAACAAAATAAAATAAAATAAACATATTTATTAAATCCAAACAATTCGAGTTTAAATAAATACGATTTTAACGTACAGCACACATCAGGCCGGGGTCAACAAAAAGTATTCAATATGTTTTATTATTAATCGTTATATTTTATATGAAGCAAGTGGTCTTTCTTTCAAAATCTTATAACACGAATCCAAAATTTGAAATAAACAATGTATATATATCTCTAAATTATCATTATATGACTATAATTTTGAATATGAATGATTCTATTATAAATTTTTCCAGGAAAAATTTTGTTTTAATGTTTGTGAATTAAAAACAAAAAGTACTTCAGATCCACATTTAAGAATCGATCGTTTTCTACGAATTTTTTTCTCTGGGTTTTAAAGAATCAAAATTAAAACTGGATTTCTGAAGCTTTAAAGATACAGTGCATGTGGAATTTTAGGGTTCTTCCTGTCCCTCCTACTTCCGTCATTCCAACGTCATGATCTATCCTATCATCATCGTATCCCTTACCCTCGATGCATAATCGTAGATGATAAACTTAAAAAGACAGTATATTTTTTTTTTAATAAACTCTATATACGAATTTATTCTACAATTGGTTCATGGAAACATGTGAACAAGAATGAATTAAAAATGGAATAAATCAATAACTAGAACAAATTAAGAATTTGCAATTAGAACAAGTAGCAGTGTTATAGTGCACACCACGTGAAGGAATTTGGTTTGACTTGTGATAAACCAAATTCCTTAACAAGCTAAATTTTACCAAGTCTAGGCTTAAACATAGCATGCTACCTCAAATAAAAGGAAGTAAACTTTAAAATGAATGAATATTTCAAAATATAAACTATTTAAGTCTTTAGATCTGTAGAGAGAAAGTAATTTAGCTTCATTTAATCGTAGTATTCCACGGACAGATTAGTATTTTGCATCCTGAGCATTATACTAACATACTAATCTCAATAGTACTGAGGGTAGTCTATCTATCGACGAAGATACTCATAATTACTCATACAAGGGCAAGCAATTTTTATTGTTTTGGGATCAAACAGATGCATAAACCTCCACCAGCAAACTCACTTCTAGCTGTTGATTCTCTTAACCCTCACGGCTAATCTAGTGGCTAGTGCGTACGCCTTCGATGCACGTGGTTACGGGTTAGATTTCCATTGGAGGGCCACATAAAAATTTAATTTCACAATATTTCATTTTCGTTAATTAGTCATCTCCTGTAGCTTAAAGGCATAAGAGTGGGACGAAAACTAAAATTATCTTTCATTCATTTGGACCCTCTACATCCTAGTCGAAACTAACGGCGATCCATTAAAGTTATTCTTGAGATTTTGTGCCTCCCGGACAGATGGGCACACGGACAGACAGAGCAAATATATAAGGAAAAGAGTTTTTGGTAAATCAAATTCCTTAATAAACTTATAAAGTACAATGAGAAAAAATTGTACGTGACGTACGTAAAAACGTAGGTTACCTGTGTAATTTTTGTAGTGGTTGGAGTTAACGTACAGCAAATGTATAACTGAAAAAGTATATTTTATAAGTACTTTCCGTATAAGTGTTCCGAATAAGTGTACTTTCCGTACGAGCGAAAAAACTGTATATAGGCGGTCAGAATCTTGCATACAGATGGACGTATGTGACATATAGCTGATGAATGTAACATATGTATATTGTTCCTTTCGAAACAAAGGGGCGTATCTCATTTTCTTAATTTTTCCAGGAGATAAATTTAAACCTTTCCTCAATATTTATTCTATCGTCTTCTTTTAAAATTTAGTTTGATTTCATAAGATATATACCGTACCTGAACGAAGGATATCAAACGAAATTTTAAAAGAAGACAATATAATAAATAATGAGAAAAGATTTAAATTTGTATTCTGGAAAAATTAAGAAAATGAGATACGTCCCATTGTCTCGAGCCGGAAGACCGTTAGATAGCAGACATCCTGCAACGGTATGATGTAACATCTAAGAGCAATACATATGTAGGATATGGATAAAGTATGTTACGTACTGATTTCTGTAGTAAGCATCAGGATTCCATATATTTGTGTATATACAATACGAGTACCGCTGTCCAGATAACGGATTTTTCTCAGTGTATTTATTGTAATATTTGTAAAGTATTTGTAAAGTTAGGTCAGAAAATAGATGCTTTCGAACATCCATTCCTAATACACGAGTGTGTTTAACCTCGAGTTCAATTCTCAGTAGAAACACGCACTTGTTGCTGTTAACACAGTAAATACTTTAAAGGTATCGAAACTCGATCTACAAAGACAGAGGTAATAACGATGAAAGCCTATCAACTTACCACACATCCCCAATCGCCATCTAGTCAGCAATAACTTTTTGCGGATTGTAATGTCATCCAAGTTTATTCTTTATTTTTTTAAAGGATTTTTTTTAAAGAAGTACAACCTAAGCATGAATAAGTGTATTTGGAAAACTGACAAAATATATCATGTTGCAACTGGAAGAAAACGTAATAGTTTCGTTTAGGTCGCCGAAAGAGAATTCAAACTCTCTGTGTGGTGATATATTGTTACGACTCCTACTTGCGAGAGAACTCCTTGGCAGTGAATTCCAATAATAAATTATCTATAGAAGGTTTTAGAACTCATCTTCTAGCCCTTCTTGGGGATGCTATGGAGTATGTTTGATTGCAAGAGGGCTGACTTTTAGAGCCTCAGAACCTTGTTAGTAGCACAGAAAACATCCATTATTTTCCCTAAAAGGCAGAGTAAAGTGTTGCAAGCCGTGAATTTAGTGATTAAAACAGTTGGATACTTGTGTGAATCGTCTTCTTCTTACTCGAAACATTTGGCCTTCTTAAAATAATAGAACAGTAACGTAACTTGACTGCTAATCGGGCAAACGTTACCACTCAAAAATACATATATATGAAGAAAGGAAGGAAGGAAGCTATTGCCATGTATTCGTAGAAATGATTGTAAATCATAAAACCCAGTTGTTCTATATATCTTTGTAGCATAAATTTACATTTTAAAAAGAGCATTACTTTTTGCAAGTTTTATTTGTTATATAAATCCTTTATTTTCCAGCCAATACTCATAAATATGACAATTCAAACATCGTAGAAGTTTTATTGCTTTTACGAAACAGTGAAGAAGACAATCATAAAAGGATATCTTGTTATCCAGCAAAGTAGTCGAAAATGTTGGATCATGGTATAAAAAGGAAGATAAGAAGGAATCAGAATTGCAAAGATTAAAACACAAATTACTCAGTTGTATGTATATTCTTTACAATTTAAAAAAAAAAAGTTTAAAACGAAAGTTAAACAAAAAGCCAGTACTTAGGCAACGTACAGTATTAGTAGACCTATCCGTTTTGTATAAAATTGTATCGGTTAAATTTTAATATTTACCTTCTTAGAATAGTCTTATTTCCTAAAAACCTATCAATTTTCTATTTGCGAACAGTTATGTTTGATTGACTCCTTAGTACTTATTTACATTCTTGTGCAACAAGAAGATTGTCAAGGAGTCTCAGTGGTGAAGGATTTACCTCCAGTACGATGGATTCGTGGTTCGATCCTAGGCCAGTTATTTTCAAGATTCTCCAGTTTCCACACAAATTCTAGTTCCACTCATTATTTCATATTCATCCTCTTTTATTCATCATTTTCCCATTAATTAGCTTAAAGGATATAGACGTATATATGTGGGATGTTAGACTAGATGTTTCACTTCATTTTTCACCGAAGCTATGAAGAATATAGACTGTTTATTATTTATGAATGTTCTAAACCAGTGCTTCCCACTCTGTGATCCGCGTGCACTTGAAAGGAAGTCCGCGGGACATCTTATTTTCATTGAACTTTATCTTACCATATTACTCACACCTGAGATATTTGTAATGCACATCACCTGGATTTCAACCAATTGAGAAGAATAGAATACCAGAAGATAAAAGCAAACAATTACCAACCGAGGCTGGAAAATGCACCACACATCCATTAGGTGAATGTTGAAATCACATGCCCAACTGATATGGTCGTATTTTTTTTATTTTTTTTTAATATCTCCATTTATTGCATTGTCATAAATGACACACTTAGTGTCGCAAAAAAAATCATTTTATTTTTATGACATGTAAAATATATCATTTTATTTTTAAAGGACAATTTTGATTTCATGGAGGGCTGCACAGAACTAAAAGTCATTACTAGCGGTCCACGACATCAGGAAGATTGATAAGTGCTGTAAACTATGCCGGGAGTGCATCCTATGCAGCTGCACAATTTATCATGCAATATTACCTTGCACAGAACATAATCTTCCTCACCGCATTTCAGGATTACTGGACTACACAACCACGGTACATATGCCACATGCTAAAAATAATGAATTGCTGTATTCATAGTGTTGTAAAAGTGCTTAATTATATGAAACATTTTATTTTAAAGTGTTCGTTCTTTGTCTGTAGTGTTCAATTTCGTTCTTTTGTCTCCACTTATTAAAGAGTTAGTTTCGAAAACTCATTACATTCTCTTTCAAATGAAATTAAGTTACATATTGCATATTGCTCTAATAAATGGGGTCATCTAGAAAAATACTATTTTCTTCCGAACCGCAATATATCAGAACAAAATATGGAATAAAAAATTACTACTTTCCAGAATATTACTAACCGGGGGTAGTCAGTTGATAATATTTTTTTTTCTAACTCCGATTAGTTGACTGTTTTAAAAAATACCAAAAAAGAAATTAAATATTTCAGTTTAACATCCTATGATTATGCCCTTTAGGCTAAAGGAGACGATGATTAAAGCAAGTGAATGATAATGGAAGAATTGGTGGAATAAGAAAATGGAAGGAAATGGGAGTACCCTTAGAAAACCCTCAAACACAATGGTGTCCACCACAAACTTACTTGGCCAAGGATCAAACAAGAGACCCCACGCACCAGAGGTAAGCGCTCTACTATTGTGCAATGGTGCGCCCCCCCCCCCTAAAAAAATAGAAGAGAAGAAAAACTCATTACGTACTTTCCGACATTTTCCACTGATAGGCTACATGCAGAGCTTGTTACCAAAACTCATTAAGTCACCTTGTTCCACCTTTCATGCTATCACACTATATTACTTTAGGATTTAGTATACTCGTAGTTAAACTGAATTGTGCCACAAAGCTCCTAGATTGTGTTTAAGAACTTTTAAGTTCCACGATCTTCCTGACTGAAAAGTGCTTTTATACATTTTTCATTCAAAAGTCACCCAATCTTCCAAAAAGTAAATCAGATGTGTTACTAGTTTGTATTACAGAAACTGGCACACAAATCTTAAAGAATGGATTGTATTTTGAAGCGATTATTACTTATGTTAACAATTTTCATTTCAGATGGTTATAAAAGAATATTATATAATTTATTTTCCATTATTGGAGAGAATCCAAGGAAACTGTGTGGGATACTAACTTTGGAACAAAAGGACTTCCGTTCGAATTTCTTTCATTTTATCATTTTCTCTAGAGAACAACAAAGAAGTTTCTTCTGATAGAACTTCTTCATTATGCGTCTTCTAAGACTTACAGAGACGTTAGAGGAGCATAATATTCTATAAGTTAGTGGGTACGAGAGATAGAGAAAGAGGGAGACGTTTGCATGTGTTCATCTACATCGTAATATCTAACAACTCTCCATCAATAATTCTGGTGCGTGTTGAATATTTTATGTCGCTTCCAACAGCTACATTGCTACTCTGACGAGTGTGAGTTTTCCATTATCCATCAGCTTGTTGTATAGCAAATCATCAGTCAGCAACTTCTCTTCTTCCACCCATGTCATTTCCTTCAATGTCTCATTATGTGTGAAACATCGAGTGAAAATATTATGTTCTGTCTCTCTCTCAGCTGTCATCGTCATCATGTGCTTGGAAATCATTGAAAATTTTAACTACATGGAACGCGATGACAAACGAGTAAGCGAACAATTCGCTACAGGCGTAAAGTTTTCATATTTATGTTTTCACGCCATCTTTCTTGTTCTATTCAAAATAGGAAAAGATATCTTACCCAAAGAGAAAAATAAATGATTTTTTCATAATACGGGAAAGACAACCATTAGCATATATTTTTTGCAGCCAAATATTTTTTTATTAATACTACTATCCTATAATACTCAAGCATTCCTTGTTTTGTGTTGTAAATAATAGAGATAAATGTTATAAGAACATTGATCGTCTAACAAATATTTCGATAAACATATCTCCGTAAGAAAAACATAAGTAATACGAACACTGCATCCATTCCTCTTGTGTTAGACAGATTGAGCTATGTTTCAGACGCCAGATAGTTAATTCTAACATCCTGTCAGTGAGAACGTATGATCATTAGCATTTAGTTGTGGACCAGAGTTTCTCCGATTGAAGTTTACTTTTTCAATGGATGCGTTTTCAAATAAATCATTACAAAATGAAGACCAGTGTCTTATATACAAATGCAATATCGAGGCCGAAAGGTAAACAACTGTTGGACAGGACCAGAGAATATATAAAAAATCATACTTAAGACGTAACATGTCATAATTGCTAGCATCACTTCATCATCTTGCATAATTCTCTTGGTTCCAACCCATTATAAAACTGGCAGAAAGAGACACTATAAAATGTCCTCTAAACTTTCTTGATATGTGTCCCTTTGATTTTAACTTGTTCATGAGAACGAAAGAACACGTAGACACTAAATTTTCGTTAGATTGATGCTGATAAGATGAACATAATACTGTTAACGGAGATCTACTATTTGGTCTAGGAATTAATTCGTGCGGTTTTACAAAAGATGGCGTAACTAGCTTATTGTCCCATAGTTTCGTTGATCCAAACATGCGTTGAAAACTACTGTCATTGAGCATCTTGTTTAGTATATGTCAGTTGCTTGAAGCGGAAACAACAACATTTTTTCTTCAACTGAAAATGGCGCATTTTGTGCCTGATAAAGTGTTTTTGCGGGGAGTTATTCTTCATTGCTTTAACATGAAGAAAAGTGCTACCGCAAGTCATCATATTTTAGTGGAAGTGTTTGGTGACCATGTTCTAGCTGAGCGAACGTGTCAGAAGTGGTTTGCACGGTTTAAAGGTGGTGATTTCAGCTTGGAAGACCAAAAGCAATTTGGACAGCCAAAAGAAGTTGAAGATGAAGAATTGAGAGCATTGCTTGATCAGGATTCGTGTCAAACGCAGGACGAACTTGCAGAAGCATTTGGAGTTGAGCAAACAACAGTTTCCAAACGTCTCAAAGCCATAGGAATGATTCAAAAGATGTCTTATTGGGTTTCACATGAATTGAAAAGAAAGACGTTGAAAGAAGAAAAACCGTTTGCGAATTGCTGCTTCAAAGACAGAAAAGGAAGGGATTTTTGCATCGAATTGTAACTGGTGATGAGAAGTGGATTCATTACGAGAATCCTAAACGAAAAAAGGCCTGGGTGAAGCAAGGTGAACCAGGTCCTTCACAACCGAAACGAGATATTCATTGTGCAAAGGTTATGCTGTATATATGGTGGGATTTGAAACGTGTGGTGTACTATGAACTTCTGAAACTTGGTGAAACTATTAATGGACACCGCTATCGACAACAATTAATGCGTTTGAAGCAAGCTCTGGCCTGAAAACGACCAGAATGGAATAACAGGCATAATAAACTTATTTATCAAGATGATAACGCTCGACCACATGTCGCAAAACCGGTCAAAACCTATTTGGAAAATGTCGGATGGAAAGTGTTACTCCACCCGCCATATTTACCAGACACTGCTCCGTCTGACTACTACTTGATCGATTGCATGAATAACGATTTGATTGGACAGCGGTTCACTTCTTCAGAAAATATCGAAAAATGGATCTTTGATTAGGTTGCGTCAAAAGATGAGGAATTCTTTCGACACGGAATCCGTAAATTGCCAGAAAGATGGGAGAAAGTAGTGGCTAGCGATGGACAATATTTTTGTTAACGTATTCATTTACTTTGTTTTTGAAATAAAGCTTCAATTTTTATTAAAAACCGCACGAATTAATTCCTAGACCAAATATATTTATGTTTATTCTCGCTTAATTGATTTTTTCCCATATACTTAGCGTGCTTTTTTTTTTTTTTTTTTTTTTTTTTTTTTTTACATGTATAGTCTCCTAGTTTTGTCTTCCATTAGCATAAATTGAAATAACCGTTGGATGTTCAAACACAGGGATTCCTGTTATCCGCTAATTATCCATATATAGAAAGTGTGAATATTAGGGTTATATTTCAAAATGTATTATGATGAGCCATATGTGAATAGTTTATTACTCATTAGCCATTATGTCAGTATACTTCTATATGTTGCATTAAAAGGTCATGTATTTTTTTTTTTTCTTAAAATCAAGTTTATCTCAGGCTGCAATTGTGAGTAATCGATACAGAAAAATCTCTTTTCCTTGATTTTCTCCAAACTAACTTTTGAAGTATTATTGATTAGCAGTCCATAGTCTTCTTTAAATATATACAGTGAAACCTCTCAATAACGGACACCAATGGGACATGAATTTTTGTCCGTTACTGAGAGGTGTCCGTTACAGAGAGGTTACAGTAATTTAATTTCTCCCAACGGTAATTGTATGGAGTAATATACAGTAGATATATTATGTATGAGCGTAAATACGTAAAATTCAATAAGAAAATACTCTTTTTAGTACTGGAAGGGATGAAGGAGAAATTAATTTATGTTAAATAGTATTATAGCTGGGGGATGTGTTAATATATTCGTATATTGCAAAAGATAATGCATGTATGATCATTTTCTTCCTACATGGGAGGGGAAAGCGGGAGGGAAACAGTTTTTCATTTACTTCAAATTTTCAGAACCTTCTCAAAAGATGCGTTAGGAACCAACTAACCGGCTAAACTCATTAGCTAGTGTCCACTGAGAATCCTCAGTACGGTTGCGGAAAAACTATCTGTGTGTGTGTGTGTTTGTTTGTGTACTGGCGGAATGGATGAAAAGGCAAGTTATTGGGAGTGCATATGTTTGTTGACTCAGCCCCAATCGCAAAGAATATCATCTTAGAGAAAGTTGCTTTACTAAGAATGTAAGAGAGGAAACATTGTTCGTTGAAAATGTTATTGTAAAACAAACAACGTTTGTTTTGTTATCTATGAAATTGTCGGAAAGATGCAAGGTCCAGAGGAAAAAGGACTAAATTTGTTAGGGAAGGGAAGATCTTTCGTATAGAATTCTTGGCCATACGACTGACCCTGCATGAGTGTTATAGCTTATTGAAGGTTTTCTAGAATTTCCCCCAGAAAGCAATTTATTGAGGGCAGAATAAAAGAATTCGAAGTTCAGCTTGAAGGTATTCTGTTTGATGGTTCACCGATCTAGACTCTTGATAGATACACTTGTGGGGAAAATACTTTTGTCTCCTGTAATATATCGCAGAATCGAGAAAAATTCCTGTCCGTTATGAAGAGGTTATTGAAACGTTTGGGGGAAAAAAGGACTGTCCGCGTCCGTATCTGAGAGTGTCCGTAAAAGGGAGGGGTTTTTTCCATAAGAGAACATATATTTTTGCCGGGACAAAAAAATCTGTCCGTATTATAGAGATGTCCGTTATTGAGAGGTGTCCGTTAAGGGAGGTTTCACTGTATTGACTTGTATTGAAGCCAAGCTTGTCGAGTCTTACTTCCAGAAATAAATATAATCTGTAATAAGATAAAAAAAAAAGATAAAACTTGGATCTATAAACTTCTCATTAAAAATGAGAGTGTGTTTCAAAGTTTTCAAAAATTCTGCACTTAAAGGGGAAAAAGTAATAGTTTATATACTACTCAAATTTCATACTATTTATTCAGAAAATACTTGTTGTAAGGATTCACTTAAGTTGAAAAGTTGATTCGATTTTGAGTTTAGTGTCCCTTTCAGCTGTGACGCTATAGCATGGGATACCACCAACGTGGAATCTGACCATATAAACTTCCGGCGGAAATTGAAAACGGGTCTCCCATGCGAAAGGCGCATATGCTAACCGCTTAGCCACCAGGGAGCTCTATTTAGGTTGAAGATGTTAAATTCAATATTTACACTCTTAACTAATGATTAGGGAATTAGTGTTGTAGCGTTTTCAAAAATTTTGCTGTTGAAAGGGGAGGTAGTTCCTATAATATTCAAATTTCCGTTCTATTATTTAGAAAAAAAATGTGACGAATTATTTGTTTAAGTACGAAGTGTCAAATTGGTATTTAAATTCTTAACTAAAACAAGAAAATGCGTTCTGTAGTGTTCTCAAAAGTTCCACTCTTAAAGAGGAAATAAAATGAAATCTAAGAATTTAACGTCCCACGTTATAGCTATTAGTCTAAAGGAGACGATGATTAAAACAAGCGAATGATTATGGTAGAATTAGTGGAATGAAAAAGTGGGAGGAAAGGAAGTACCCAGAGAAAACCCAAGAGCACGCTGTTGTCCACCACAAACTAACTTTGCCGGGGATTGAACCAGGGATCCCAGGCACCAGAGGTAAGCACTTTACCACTGAGCCACTCTGCCCCTCCCACTCTTAAAGAGTGTAGAGGAAGAATTTCTAGCATAATAAAATGTCCGTGTTTATATTCGTTGGATCTTATTCTACTCGTTCATAGAAAGGAAGTTATATTTCTTTATAGAACAACTTTATACTATTGAAACAGCGCGTTATACTTTAGTCTACGATTCGAACTGGATTGAGGAATGCTCTCTTTCTATAAAACCCAACATTCCATAACTAATAAATAAGCATATTACGGACTCAACTGCTTTATTAATATTTCAGCAAGTATGTTACGTACACACCCTCTTCTAGGAAGGAGAAAAGTCATTCGAAATGGAGAGTCTGGTTGAACGATCTGCGGCAAGCGTTGTTCCTGTTCCCGTTATGGATATCAACCCTTAATTGACTTTGATATACGGTCTCTCTCTCTCTTTCGCTCTTATACAATTGTTGCTCTGCGCGACGTCTAATTAATCTGATCACATCGCGTCGCCGAGCTTGACGCAATTAATTGCAAACACAGTTCCAAAGGAGCAATTCAACATCGCTAACTTCTGTCATCGCACAACGTCAACTCAGCCCTCCACTGTCTCCAATCCAAGGTACGAAGAAGGAAGGAGAGCTCTTCTTCGCAGATGTATTGATACACATTTTCTCTCGTCTACACTTAAAAAAGATTACGGTACTTCGTTTATAGTTTATTCCTAAGTGTGTCATTTATTTCTTCTTGTCATTCTATTGTTCTTGCAAGACATGTACTACTACTACCTCAACTCTTCATTATGACTATTGCCGTATTGAGTTAACTATTGAAGATAGAGGGAAATAGTAGACAAGTGTCTAGTTCTCTTACCTATGCAATGTTGTCAGCGAACATTTGAAATGCGAGTAAGGTGTGAAAGCCACGATAGAAATAAACAAACAAATTTCAGGAAGAAGCAATATAGGAGTGACCCCGCATAGCGTAATTGTTAACACTCTCGTCTTTGTTGCGCGTGATCCCGGGTTTGTTGTTCGACCGTGTTCTTGTTAGGAACACGGTCGAAAAAGTGTAAACTGGGGCACGGTAGAGCGCTTACTTCTGGTGCATAGGGCCCCTGGTTCGATTCCCGGCTAAGTAAGTTTGTGGTGGACAACATTGTATCCGTGGGTTTTCTTTTCCCTCCTACTTTCTCATTCCACCATAATTCATTTGCCTAATTCATAGTCTGCCTTAGCCTAAAGAATGGAACGTTAAATTGAAAGATTTCAATTTCATTTTTCGAAAAAGTGTGAAGCTTTTTCAAGACCAGTCATTCTGAGTGAGGTTTACCTGAGTTTTCTTCATTCACATTAGACAAGTGCCGGAATGGTACCTCATATAATATCCAATCCCATTCTTCTCTTTCAGTTCTCAGTGCTAGACGATCACCAAAGGACGCCATTCTTCATACGTGACGGGCTAAGATGATCGCCATAGATGTCGAAAGCCTAGAAATCTAATTCCTAATCCTAATCCTAACGAGTGTACAAGGTGATTAGAAACTTAATAATTATGTATTGCTGGTACCTTGGCTGCCTGTTAACCGATCACCACGGGACTAGGCCCCTGGTCGGATAACAAAAAAAGTCGGTTAAGATGAAAATTACTATTTCACAGCCCCTAAATTGTATATTATCTCTATACTGATTTTTAAAAGGCTAACATTATTATAATTGAATAAGTTTAACTTCCAAAATCAGAAATTTCAGGTCTAGAGGTTGCTTGATTTTTTATGTCAATGTGAATCGTATATGTATAATATTTTCAAACATTCCAGACAGAATATCGTGAGGATTTTTTACACTGAAATACAAAATAATGGTGACATGTAAATACCAGAAACATAATTAACGAACAGAGTGACGAATAAGTATTTCTAAAGAAGATTCATTAGTTTAAATATCATCTGTTCGTGGAAGGTCACTATGTTCTATCTATCTAGGTAGTTCATGAGTATTATAGTAATGTATGAAGAACATTTTTTCCTAGAAGCAAAATATAGAATACATTAGTCTATGTATTAGGACCTGAACATCAATCACACTATTCTCTTATCCTTGTTAATTACATTTAAATATTTTTGAAGGTAGATAAGGTTCAAGAAATCGATTTTCCCATGTGATGATCTAATGCTAAAACTTCTTTGTTATGCTCTGTACTCATTTCTCTTAACTTTCGTTAATAACAATGAATAATATGAACATACTGATGATTAAGAGAAATGTTGGCTAAATAGAAGAGCAATTACCATTGGTAAGAAGGGACCCTAGTTCGATCCCAATCCATGTGACTTTGTATAAGGAAAACATCGTGTCCGTAGGTTTTTCTCGGGATTCTCCCGTTTCCTCTCACATTGTCATTCATCAATTATTCTTATACAATCATTTACTTTCACTAATTATTCCCCTTTATCCTAAAGGGCCTTAACGCAGAACTTAAAACTAGAGATTTCGTTTTTATATTGATAAATATGGAAAATTAGAAAGTACTTGTAAACTGCTATTAAAAATTAATAACTGTATTTGTTTACGATATCTTTAATACATTATAAACGTTTAAGGACCCGATATACGAGGGAGAGTCAAATGAAAACATAATTATTTTTTTAAATATTATTTATTGGTCACACAGGGTACAGAAGTAAATCACTTTTCAACATAGTCCCCTCCTCGTTCAATGCAAGTCCGCCAGCGCTTCGGAAGAGCCTGAATTTCTGCAGAAAAAAAGTCTTTTGGGCGACGGCGCAACCACTCGTGCACCGCGTTGCGTACCTCTTCATCGGAGTGGAACTTCCTGCCGCCCATTGCTTCTTTGAGCGGACCAAACAGCGGACCACTCCTTGCTCGCTCGCTTTGTTTCAGGCTGATGGTAATGCACCCATGTTTCGTCACCAGTGACGATTCGTGACAGGAAGGCATTACCGCCACGTTCAGCACGCCACAAAAGGTCTTCGCACGCATCAACACGTCGCTGTTTCAGTTCAGGCGTCAGTTGTCGGGGCACCCATCTTGCAGACACCTTATGAAACTGGAGAACATCATTCACAATATGATGTGCCGATCCATGACTCATGTGTACACATGCTGCAATTTCGTCTATTGTCACACGGCGGTTTTCCAAAACGATGGCTTTAACGGCTGCAATGGTCTCTGGAGTCACTACGCGCCGAGCCTGGCCGGGGCGTGGAGCATCGGCCACAGACGTAACACCATTTGCAAATTTCCGGCACCATTCATAGATTTGTGGCTGTGACAAACACGCATCTCCATACTGAACCTTCATTCGCCTGAAAATGTCAATCGGTTTCACACCTTCACTTCGCAAAAACCGAATCACAGAACGCTGCTCCTCGCTGGTGCATGTGGCTAGTGGGGCTGCCATTTTGGAACTGTTGTTGCACCGGTGTTTGTGCACCTGCCGGCTGCTGCCACCTAGGAGACATCCGGCATACTATCGTAAACAGGCATGCCAACTTACAGCTCACTGGCGCCATATGCGGATTTTTATTTCTACTTTTATGGTTTTCAGTTGACTTACCCTCGTATATTAGATCACATATTCCACTCATAGATTATAGGCAATAACAAAGATCTGGAGATATCTATTAATTATTCTACTAAATTTAGATGTCCTCATTGTCTTTGTGTTGTAAATATATAAACATTAAAAAAATGTATAGAAGGACACTAAAAACCTAGATTTTATTTTTACAGTGCTTATATGCATATGAATTCAGCAGTTGTGTTACATGCGTGAAAAGGTGCACTAATTTGAATGTACCGTTTATACACTAAACGGAAGGCGGATTGATACCAGCACTTCGTTTCGCAGGCTGCCAGAAAAAAAAAGAGGTCACTTAAAAAAGACTTACGAGAATGATAATTTCTCTTTCTATTTTAGGAAGTATGTAACACAACTACAAGCATGATCTGCATAACCACCACTGTGAATGTCAGATTTTTGTCCAGTGGGAATTTCAATGCACGAAAAGAAAAAAAATACACTCCAAAAATATTGGTAAACCATGTTAAGTATGTTCAAATATGTGCCCGAGGGATTCTTTTTTAGCTAAAAGGCGGAATTCTCCCGGATCATCCCCTGAAATAATCACTAACCACCGCATCTGTAATATACACATAGGAGTACCTTCAATTAAGGTGTTGTTGGGGGGAGGGGAGATAAGACTCTGCCGAGTAACTTCGCGTTTTTCATTTGTATAAAATTGTATAGATGTAAACTCAGAAGCAATTGCCAGAAGAGTAATCTAAGACTTTGCTTGCAACACTGTATGTTGGTATTCTGAGTCTCGTCTTTCCGTAGCTGAACGATAATTGTTAATGTTTGTTGTGGCGGCAGTAGTACACTTCTGTTTCCCGTCTACAGTTTGTAAGAAATAAATTCTCCCTGCAGCAGTGTGTTTGGGTGGCAATTATCATCAACCGCGCACCTATATACACAACAAATAAACTGACAAAATGCCGGAAGACAAAGGCAATAAAAGATAATAATGTTGTTCTGCAAATCTGCAGTGGCTTGAGGAGTAGTCGGAGATGTGTTCTGAAGAAAGTTTTTATGAAATTTATCACGTGAGTGCAAATGACCACAACACTGAATCGGAACAAGATAGTCCATGGTGATAGGTTTTGATCTTCTAAAGATCTTCTAAAGTTAATTCACTTTGCATCCTGAAATTCAATACCAGTTCATCTCAATTGTCACGAAAGAGTATTTTGGATGATATCGCCTGGAAAATGATCAAACCTAAGATACAAAACCGATGCTATATTCCCCAAATTCCAGTTGAAATTAGGAAGAGAGGAAAATCCCGAGTGTTACTTGGTGTTGAGGAAGAGAAAACAGTCAATCTTGAGAAGCGATCAGGCTCCGGAGGACGTAGCCGATCTTGTGGAAGAGTAAGAGATGCTTGAGATGTAAGAGATCGATGTGTGTGGATCATCTCAAAGACATTTATGTAACATGCTTGAAATCAGTCTAGTAGTCACGAAACAAAAAGTTCGTTATATTCAGTAGAACACTGTGTACAACCAAAACTATAACCTGTAATTAACATTTTATCAAATGAAAGAATCGTCATTTAAAGATGATTTTACTTATGGGTGGGTGACACCTGTCACCCACGCGCCTAATTGTGCAACATAAACGTATGTGCCCAATACAGGGTTAAAATATATGAATGCCTAAACTCAGAGCAATTACTCCTTCCCAAATGGCGTCACTCGGTAATTGCAATTCTGACAACCAAAACTATAACCTGTAATGAACATTTTATCAAATGAAAGAATCTTCATTTAAAGGTGATATTATTATGGGTAGGTGGCACCTGTCACCAACATGCCTGTGCAACATAAACGTACCTTGTAGTATGTATCCAACACAGGGTTAAAATATATGAATGCCTAAACTCAGAGGAGAGCAATTACCCCTTCCCAATTGGCTCACTCGGCAATATTAGGATCTAAAATATTAGAAATAAGTGTATGGGGCGACGTTATTTTTCATCTCTTAGGTTATCCATCAGTTACTAATGCACTCTCTCAAGATTTTTTATTTATTATTATTATTATTATTATTATTATTATTATTATTATTATTATTATTATTATTATTATTATTATTATTATTATTATTATTATTATTATTATTATTATTGTTATTATTATTATTGTCAGTTTTGGTATCCGACTCCTTTGAACGCTGACCTGCTCCACTTAAGTGTTAACTTCCTCTGTTCTCGCAAGTATGGACAGCTCTGTTCAGATCGCCTATAATCTTACCAAATTGATCTTTCCTTGTGTTTACCAGTTTTGGTTAGTACCAAAATGATATGCCAAAGCAAAAGAAAGACAGCAGTAAAGCACTGATAACGACGCGTCGCTCTTCTATAAACAGTACAATTACTACTTCATGTATAGATAAGTTTACACATTTTTGGCGATGTACGATTTCTAAAACACTGCAGCACGTTCTTGATATCACACCAGCGAATCGGAAATAGTAACAAGCATAAAAGGAGCAACATATTCTTAGTAAGTCTGAAAACGCAACACTATGGCAAAAGTTGCAATGCATAAAAAGACCCTTAGGTGCGAACCACGTACTCTATAGTGTACAGTGAAAGAAATAAGTTAAGCACAGTGTATCATTTATAACAGATCATAGTGGAGCAACTTAGGGAGTAATGCTCTAAGATTACAGCGATATCGATTGCTTGATTAATTGACTATTTGACTGATTGAATCATTCATTCATTAGAATTTAACGTGTCTGTAAAGCATTGAGATCATATGAGTCAGAATCTATTGCATATTTCTCAAAGAAACATAGTGCAGAAATATTGTGAATTCCAGTGTAGCAGGTGACAATTAGCCAAACAATAGTAAACGATTGAGGGCAACTTCATCAAATCTCAATAAGCTCAACATCCTCTTTCCGGTTTCCCACGATGAGGAACTGAATTTTAAAAGGTCTATTTTTCTTTAAGTATTTAATTTACCATCAAATTCCTGCAAATATGGAAAAAGAACGCTCTCATAGTAGTATAAACGCTCTTAAAAAATACACAAACAAGTGAATGTTTACATATGAACATGAAAAAAAAAGAGCTATGTTCATATATATACATACACACTCTCACATTCAAACTTTTTTTGTTGATAGCTTACCTTTCAAGAACTTTTGACCTAAATCCATATTTCTCTGCGTCATATCTTCAATATTGTCAGCTAAAATTATTAACGATCACTTCTATATGTCATTCCAACCTTCCACTTGTGTTTTCAAGAATATTCAAAAGAACCGCCGACTAGTTCAAATGTTATTACGCGTTTTTTCTTCTATGTTGTGAATACTTTAGGGAAAGAAAAAGAACCAGAAAAAAGAACTGGAGATTCCTTCAAACAGAGCCAAGCTACTTGGATGTCAACAGAAGCTTTCGGCCTTCACACTAAGCCAATATTTGCAAGTGCATACACTTAGGCATGCAAGGCCGCTGATCCCGTTGTTATATCTCTATGTCACTTCAAAATTTAACAGGAACTGAAAGACAGAGGAAAGGAAAAGAATTGTTTAAGAGAACTTGGGCTATTGTCAGCGATTTTTACATCAAAGAGAAGAAACAAAAATTTGCTACAAAAGAAAATCTACTGAACGCTTTAGTTAAAAGAAAAGGTTAGTTAAGGAATTGCAGTACGTTTTGTATGCATTTCGACCGGAGGGAAAGTCTAACTTCTTTAGACTTACATCAACATTCAAGTTAAAAATTAATTTAATTTCTTTTAAGAAGAAATTCTTCAATATTAATAGCTTTTAACATTATTTTAGGCAAAGAAAGATGTAGCAACTGAAATATCATATTAAGCTGCACAAAACGATATGCGTGAGTGTGAAATCCCATGCATAGTTTTCGAGAAAATGGAAAATGAGCATTAATTTCTAAACTTAAGGTGGATCACCACCCGGAAGTCAGTACATATTTCAGCTCATTCCCTTCACTACTGCGCAATGAAACGTTAAATATTACAACTATAAGATAAATATTGTACTAAACGTTAAATATTGTACTATAAGATAGAGTTATGTTTCAGCTACAACATAGGACACTGATTTATTTGGTTGTGTCTTCTGATATCGAAAAAATTAACAAATAAAATAAAAATATTAGATTTGTTTACAATGAGCACACAAGATGGCACTCGCTGTTAGATCTTACTAGAAGTGCTCATTTTTTATGAAATGTTTATTTGTATATGTAAAGTATGTTAAAGTAAAAATCTTATTATGAAATAGATATATTGTTTGACTGTTTCTCGTGTTATGTTTCACATTTTATTTAGATATTAATTTACATTTAAGGAAATAGATTTTGAGACGAAACTTGCGAAGAACGCCATAATGCGTTGTTGCCAAATTTGCACGTTTACTGTAGTAGTTACAATAACAAAATTCCTGGATTCAAGATTTCCAGTTCGAGAAGCGAAATCCTGGTAAGGGTCGAAAACTAAGTTCTCCAGTAAGTATCCAAGCAACATTCCATGATAACTTCCTTTATTATCTGGCATAAGTAAACACTGGACATTATCTGGCAACCCCACACTACACAAACAGCATTTAGCATAGCACCGAGAACACCTGGTGATCCACCTTAAAAATTGATGCTATACAAGAACCATGCCATTTATTGAAGTGAAACTGATGCTGAGGTATATACTGTAACCCGCACTTCAATATGACACTACAAAACAACAGCAACACAGCAATGTTAACGAGATATTTCCCAAAATGACGGTTATCTCTAAAACTTTAATTTCAGTGTAACTATAATCTTTGAGTATAACGTCCTACGATTATGCCTGTTAGGCTAAGGGAGACAATGATTAAAGCAAGTGAATGATGATGGAATAACTAGTGAAATGAGAAAGTACGAGGAAACGGGAGAACCCTGAGAAAAACCCACGAGCACGATGTTGTCCAGCACAAACTTCCTTGACTGGGGATAGAACTAGGGACCCCACGCAGCAGAGGTAAGCGCCCTACCACTGATCCACCGTACTACCCTGTGTAACTAGAATGTCCAAAGATAACGCATATATCACTCAATACACAGAGAAAAAAATGTATGTAGTGTACATAAAAGTGTTAGTTACATGTGTACATTCTGTAGTTTTTAACTTCACGTACGATTAGGCCTATATGTAACATCCTGTAGCAAACATATTGAAAACGTATGTTTTATAATACTTTTCGTATAAGTATTCCGTCTATTATACGTACTTTCCGTAGGAAAATGAAAACTGTATATAGGCAGTAAGAATCTCACATATAGATGGACGTACGTATATAACATATAGCTGACGTATGTGTGTAAGTATGTAATATACGAAAGACTGTTAGATGTCAGACATTCTGAAGCGGCATGATGTAACATTTCAGCGATGTAATATAAAAGGCAGTACGTACGTAGCATATGGATAATGTATGTTTCCTATAGATTTCCGTAGTAGAAATAAGGAATCCGTATATTTGTACAATATAACGTTGTCCGGATAACGGATTTTCTCAGTGTAGGCCATATAAGCAGATCGAAACGGCATTCTTGAATATAAATTTCGATCAGTAGTTTTCGAGAAAATCGAACAAAACTAATTTTTATGGCGATAAAAAGTCGTTGCCAACAATTATGGGCATTTTTTTATTCTGCTGCTGCAAATTGTATTTATTATTGTTTACTTTCTCCTAACGGTGACCCACACACATACAGAGTTTACGCTTATACTACTTATAAACCTTATTTTATAAAACACTGTATAAATAATTAAGAAAAAATATTCATTACGTGTTTCGTGCTGAGCAGAGGCAAGGAAAATGATTGAGCCTTCAAAATGGGTAAGGAAAATGATGGAATATTTGCTTACTTTTTCAACTCATTCACGCACTTATTGCTCAGTGACATGGAATTGTTGCGTGAAAAGAGCAGGAAAGAAAAGAAAGTTATTGTAGATTGATGACATGAAACTGACCAGAACACTGTTTCGAAAGATTGTGCAAAATAAGTATGGTGAAAGGAAAAGAAAGAGGAAGAAGTGGAATGGTAGCCACTAGCCACTGACATTGGTAATATATATATATATATATATAGGGTAGGATTCAGAAGTAATGAGCCTCACTTTATACTGACGCGTGCGCACCCTGCAGCGCGCTCCGCTTGACAGCGACGGTGGTGGTGGGTGTTGGCTTCACAGCGTAACGCGGGTCAGTTGGCTCCCAGCTTTCGGAGCGGTAGCATCGGTCTTAACAGTAGCCCCTATACGATGGTGCGTGACACGGCGATATGGAAAGTTCGTTAGAGCAATGCTACGCGATCAAATTTGGCTTCCGGTTGCGCAAGTCTCCTTCGCCATGCTTCAATAGGCGTTTGGGACTGAGTGTCTGTCATATTCTCAAGTCAAAAGGTGACATAATGCTTTTCGTGACGGTCGGGAAGAAGTGACTGACGAACCCCGTCTGGATGCCCTTACTGACGTGAATGTGTAGCAAGTGCGCGAGTTTTTGAACACGGACTGGCGTTTGAGTCTCTACCAAGTAGCAGAACCCCTGAACTTATCGGAGACAACGGTGCAACGCATTGTTACCGAGGACTCGCACATGCGGAAAGTCTGCGCGAAACTTGTGCCGAGAGTTTTGACTGAAGAACAGAAACGGAATCGAGTGCTCCGATACGAAGAACTGCTGCAATTGTGCGAAGGCGATCCTGCTTTTCTCGAAAAAGTGATAACCGGTGACGAAACTTGAACTTTTCGTACGATCCAGAAACAAAACGACAAAGCGCTAAGTGGCATATCTCAAACTCACCCCGTCCTAAGAAAGCGCGGATGAGCAAATCGAAGACAAAGACCATGCTCATCGCCTTTTTCGGAGTGACGGGGATCGTTCACTACGAGTTTGTCCCGCCCGGACAGATCGTGAACGTTGCTTACTACCAGGAAGTCCTGAAAAGGCTGAAAAGAAGGTCGCGCTCAAGCGCAGGGATATCAAGGACAGCTGGAAGCTTCACCACGATAACGCCCCCACCCACACCTCCTTCGTCGTCACCGACTGCCTGATCCGAGTCAACCTTCCTGTGGTACCCCAGCCTCCCTACAGTCCGGAATTGTCGCCTCCTGACTTCTTCTTGGTTCCGCGCTTAAAATCAGCGCTGAAAAGAAAACGTTTCGACTCCATCGAGGACATCAAAGCAAATGTCAAGGCAGCCCTTGTAGCCATCCCGAAACAGACCTTTGGGAAGCCTTTGAGTTATGGAAAAGCCGCCTACAGAAGTGCATTGATGCAGGAGGCGCCTATTTTGAAGACTATTCGTCAGTTGTACCGATCAGCTCAATAAATCTGTCTTTTTGAACTAAGGCCCATTACTTTTGAATTCTACCCTGTATATATATATATATCACTACAAACTAAAGAAAGGAAATTTTAACTTAGAATATAATTTGTATAAAGAAATTAGTGCATTAGCTAAATATTCTTCCCTTAATTTTTAACGTCCCACGATTATGCTTCGATTCTAAGAAGAACAAGGCTGATGATAATGAACGAAATGGTGGAATGAATAAAGTGGTAGGAAACCGGAGAACCCCGTCAAAATTTACCACAAAGCTCACTTGGCGTGAACTGGAATCGAAGCAGGAACTGCACAAACCAGAAGTGAACACTACTACTGGGCCACTGTCACCCCTTTCCCCTTAATTTGTAGAGAATATATTTTTTTACACTTATAGATGTGACTTCCGTCAAGAGCCGCCCTTGAAGATAATATTGTAATTCATACACATTAAATACTTTTATCGTTAAAAGAAGAACACAGAGTCTACAATTTTTAGAAATGAATCATGCCAGAATACTGGCGCAGATGCCGATTTAAATCTTAAATACTAGGGTCTATATATGTGAACTTACTAAATTTTCACATGGTGCTCCTTGATTCTAATGAACAAAACATAATAAACTAATTTCACAGTTGTTTGAAAACTTTAACTATGAAAACTTTAACTATTTAATTTCATCTACTATACCGGTACCTTCTAACAAATAATTTTGTAAATTATTATATAATAGTCGGTCAGATATGATTACGCAGCGAAAAAGACAACGCTCGTTTCGTCTGGCCTCTTCTTCGTTTCGTTCTTTGATGTCATATCTTGAAGGGAGTTATAAGAAGCTATTTTCTTGGTTAATATTGTTCATCGCGTGTGGTATTGCTTTCTGAAGTGGCAGTTGGTAGTCCTGTATTGTCTGAGTCTCTGGACTATATGAAGAAGAAGCCGAAGAAGAAAACTGGTTGGAAAATGACAATGCAGCAAGTGGGTGGGTGCCCCTCGGCGGTTGACGCGAAGACTCGAATTAAGATGTGATTTAAGGAAGGCCTTGTCCAACGAGAAGGGTAACAGTGTCTTAATTTGGAACGCCTTCAGTTAATGAAGTGTGGGACAAACTTTATTTTCCACTGGAAGACTCCGAACTAGTTAAACACTGTTGGTTAGCTCACTCAATTTCGTCTGGTGTTTAGATCAACTTCCTTACTTCATAAATTTCAAGCGACGGCTCTTCTCAAATCAAGTAATTCATTTCTCTAGCTTCAGAAAATGACACAAGCGATATGAAAAGGGTTGGTGCATCAGCTGGTAGCAGTTACAAGAGCCAGACTGGAGTTGGAAGTTTTTGTTTTATATTACGTATTTAGCCATTCCATTCTCTTCTACTTTCCTTATTATTTTTATTTTTTTAATAAACAGGCTGATCTGCTTGATTTCTAGGCCTATAGGATTCCGATAGCTCGGAAGTGTAACTAACCAATGTGGAAATGTCCTTATAATTATTATATTAATCGATACTATTGATCGATATATTGATCGATATCGATATTCGATCGATTACTAATGTCAAGACCAATGTATAGATGACATTCTATGTTTCAGAATAGTTAGAGTTACAACGGTATAGTAGTGTCACTTTGCCATCCAGTGCTACCTATGTCAGTTTTATAAAGATAGTTTCAGGCTGTGAAAGGTGTTTGAATCGGTAAAAAATGTTTCAATTTAACTTTCGACGATTATGACCGTTAAGCTAAGGGATATTAAGGATTATTAGGTCAAGTGAATGATGATGGAATAATTGTTGGAATGAAAATGTGTGAGGAAACAGGAGTATCTCCAAAACACCCACGGAAACAATGTTATGCATCAGAAACTTACGTGGTCAGTGAACTTACGCATCAGAGATAGGCGCTCCAACACAGAGCCACCGTGCCTCTCCCCCTGAAATAGGTCAAATAAACAATTGCAACTAGGGACTAATTATAATTATTATTTGTTTCTCATGGAGGAAACATTTATAGTATAAGCTGTAACTTTTTTGTTGCTTTTCTAATGTAGTTATATTTGGCGTGTTTAGTGAACACGGAAATCGAGTCCACTCTTGCTCATTTTAGACGTATTTCATATTTCAGGTCTCTAGCTGAAGCTTCTTTTGAGAGCTTAAAAGATTAATGTACAGAGATTGTAAGTAACCCCATACCGTAAACGTCGCCACCAACACCTAGTGGTCCACTTGCCGGTAAATGTTGATCGTCGCTATAGCGATGCGTCGAAGGACTGTCGCTAATGTGCCACTGGCGGCAGTTTTTCATCGAGTCGAAATATATATCTAGAGTCGGGGTATTGAAGTTACCACCGCGTAGCAACGAGGACTTCATTTTGGTCCGTGCTTCTTCGATTTGTCGCGGAGAATCGCGAAGGGACCAACACGATGGCCAATCATGTGCATCCGGTTATTATTATATATTTTTTTCTGACGAATTGTTCCTAAAGTGAGCTACGAGGGTCAAGAGTAACCCCTGGCTCTACATCATGAAGTAACAAATCTTGAGATGAGTGCGTGTAATTGTATAAATTTAGATGACAACTGTAGCCGATCATTTGAAAGTGAATATGGGAAAACCATGAAATAAAGTAAACAGACGCGCATCATTTTGTTATAAAATTACATGGCGAACGGACTTTATCAGATCTCAAACGGTTATCGTCGAATATACATGGTTATAGGAGCACTCTGATTAGCCAAATTAAAAATACCTTAAGGATTTATGCCTCTACAAGTGACCTTTTCTTCATCGCTTCCGTGGCCAAGTCGGAAGAGCAGGCGCCTAGCGATCCAAAGGTTGGTGGTTCACGCCCACCCTGGGAAACTTTTTTAAACTTTTTTTTAAAAGTGTTTTTCAGACTCTCCTTAATGTAAACAAATTACGCATATAGGCGATTTAACATATTTGGGGGAGTAATTTTGTTGCTCATTGGCGTTTCGTCGCGTCTCTGCCGCTGGTGAACCGCTGGTGGTATAATTTTCAAAACGGAAGTGGGGCCACCGTGGATCGTCACTGCGGGGCCGCCAATTTTTGGCGAGATATCTCTAGTTGCCCAACGGTGGTGCACCGATGCTTACGGCATGGGGAACTTTTATAATGTGAAAAGCAATGTTAACTTATCCATGTACGTAAGGGTACCGAACGAACTTTGTCTCTTTTTGTCACATCTTAGGTAATTGAACTTGCTTCCCTTGTGCTCTGAACGCCCCATTTGTCGATTTAGCATTGGGCCTTTTGACCATTCTCAATTAAATTTGGTAACTCACATTATTATCTTCATTCTTATTCTTGTTTAAATGATTAAGACATACGAAAACTAGATAGAGCTCCTTCCTGGCTAAGCGGTTAGCGTACGCGCCTTTGGCGTGGGAGACCTGGGTTCGATTCCCGGCGAAAGTTTATGTGGTTCGGATTCCACGTTAATCAGTAGGTACCGTCTCATATAGCCTCGCTGCTGAAAAGGACGTTAAACTGAAACTGAACGAAAACTAGATAACTTCTTACGTTTCTTTTTCTGTCTTTAGTAACTCACATTATTATCTTCATTCTCATTTTGGTTTCAATCGATTAAGACATACGAAAACTAGATAACTTCTTGTGTTTCTTTTTCTATCATTTCAAGTTGTGCTGTGTAGGTAAAATGACTTCCAAGCTCAAAAACAAAAGAAAAAGGTACAGATAAATACATAAGTGTGCAGCATTTCAGAATATATTTCTCGAAAAGTGGTATAAAGCTGCCAGATACGTATAAAGCTGCCAGATACGTTCGTAGTGGGGCACTTCGAAACGCTAAGTGAATCGGTTCGATGGCAGTGATTGCCTAGTGCTAAAAAACATACGGTAATATGCTTTGTATTGTCTAGTTGATAAAGGAACGAATGACAATCAGAGGTATTACCTTTCTGAGAAAATACAATGTAACAAGACTCAAGACGAGTGATGATAGTAGTTTTACGTTCTCATGCAACATCGAGGTTATGAAGAACAGAATCTACTATTACCGTAGATTTTGAACCATAGCCTGAATTCAGTGTAGTTGGCGGACCATAATGCAAGATCAGCCCTCACAATATCCGCCAAACTGTCTAGCCTTCAACAGAGCACTTTTATAAAAACACTGGTTCTGGGCTACTCTTTTGTGGGCAAAAATTAAGACGTTACATGAATAAGAGATTCTGGTTTCAATGTTGCTTCTGTTGACGTGGTATCATGAGAACTGTCAATCTGTACATTACGAAAATCCACCCTTGCATATTTACTGTATGTGTTATTACAAATGATTCACCTGATTTCATAATTCACTGTAACTTCATTATTGGACATATTGTCACAAAACTTTGTAGACATATTGCAGGTTCGCTTCTAATTTTTGCCACGAGAGTACAGCAGTGAGCATTTATTTAAGATGACAGGCGCAGAGAAACCTGATCCATTCGGTAACAGTATGCACAGTTTACAGCTTCAGGGTGCCTCTATAAGGGGAAATCAAGTAATCGGCCTACTGTAACTGAAAAAAACGGTTGAGCGCGTACGAGCAATTCCTGTCATAGCCTCCACATCCACCAGACATAACCCCACTCCATGCATTTTTTTTTTTTTTTATGTAAGGATATGTGAAACTCCTCCTCTACCAACAACTTAACAGAACTGAGATCTCGAACTAGCAGTGCTTTCCATAGGATTGATTGAGACACGCTGCACAAGTGTGGGAAGAACTTGATTATCGACTTGATATTTGCAGAATTGCTAGGAGTACATATAGAACACTAGTAATATGTCACTAAAAACGTGTTGAGTTTTGCAACAAGTCTGGAAAAGTTAAGTGACAATATGTTCAATAATAAAGCTACAGTAAATTTATGAAAACGGGTAAATCATTTGTAATAACTCTGTATATCAACTGCGCCAAACAAATTAAGTGCACCTGATAGTAACTAATATGCAAAGTTCTATACAGTGAAAGTGATTATCACGAAATTAGAAACAAGGTGGGTTGGTTGCTTTGAGTTCAGCATCCCTTTCAGCACCGAGGCAATATAAGACGTGGACGTACAGCTTAACGTGGGATCCGAACCACACGAGTAACTATCGAGTGTCAATCTCTGATCTCCTACACCGAAGACGCGTACGGTAACCATGTAGTCACGATGGAGCTCTAGCAATAGGGTATACTATAATGAAAATAAAGTAGAATTCCCTTACATTTTACAGAATTACTCGATTATAAATTGTAGAGGCAAATAAATAATTATTTCATGTTGGCTAATGTCAGAGACAACAGCCTGTTGTTTCATTGTGTGTTAAAAAACTCTTCATTAAAGCTAAGTTGACACCTGTCCCAGCGTTTCCGAAAATTCCGCTTATAAAGGACAGAAGGGGGAACCTTCTATAATATTTTAATTTCCCAATTACATATACACCAAATGGAGAAGTCGAAGAAATAGTTGAAGTGTTTAAAATGAATTTATGAAAATAGTTAGCATTTGGGCTGACCTGGGTTTAATCATTCCTTTTTATTGAAATGCATATCCCAAGGTATAAACGGAATTCAAATACAGTGAAACCTCTACTAACGGACACCTCTGTAAAGCGGACACCTCCCATAACGGACATATTTTGTAATCCCCAAACACTGTAATAGGAAAAAACATATTGGCAAACCTCTCTAAAGCGGACACTCTCTAGTACGGACACGGACAGTCTTTTGTGTCTTTTATAGGTATTATTTACCTCCGTATTACGGACACTTTCTCTAGAAACAAGTTGAAAAGTTCAGTAAAAATACATTTTTAGTAATTCATACATGTGTCACCAAGGGAGCATTATGACAGCCCTTTGCCTTCTCAACTGTCTGCTTGCAATCCAGACGAAGCGTCTCTGTATAACAACACTCTCATGTCTTTTGCTTGCATCCCACTCCCACCCAAGCTGTTTTAGACACAAAAGTGATTGATAATTGTCCACCGTTTGGAATGACATGTTATTCTACTGTCCCGCTGGAATCTCTAACCAAGCAAAAGACAAGTTTGGTATTTTTTGCCCGCAGGCACGCATATTGTCCCAAAAAAGACACTACTGGACTGTAATTAACCACAAATACTGAAAACGTAGTAAAGTGATAAGTGTACAGTGCAGAGAACTATAACATCTTATTTCCATGTTATACCTCGAACATAGAGTATTAGATGGCGGAGGATAACGCGGGTACAGTAACATTTTGACAACATTCGTAAATATATGATTCATGCAAAAAATATTTGTTTCGAATTGCATATTACCTTGTTTACTCATTTACCTAAGAAAATATTGAAACCTCCCTAAGGCGGACACCTCTCTATAGCGGACAATTTTTTATTCCCCACGGCTGTCCGCTTTAGAGAGGTTTCACTGTATATCTTTCAAATACTTCCCATAAAATTATTTTCCCGTGCAAAGAACACGTATTTCAGCTAATTAGTAATACAATTTACTATTTTTCACTCTTGTGATATCGTGAATATTAAAACATTTACTGATTTCAGTTTTTAGACATAGTCAACTTCAGTCAAATTTGATAGGCCACTAAGTATGTATTTTAAAAGAAACGTGTAACTAATTTCGATTAAACTAGTCAGTCATGTCATCACAAAGAAATATTAACCGGATGACATGATGGAAAACTACAATGTAAGAATTTTAAGTAACACTACAAAGGGAAAAAAAACAACAACAAAACTTGTCATTTCATCATTGTTAAATTGCTGTGGCATATAAGACGAGAAGGGAGACCTGGACTCGATTCTCGGCAAGAGCTCATGTGGTTCGGATCCGTCGTTAAGCTGTAGATCCACGGTTCATATTGTCTCGCTGCTGAAAGGGACGCTAAATTCAAAATCCAATCCAATCCAATATAACACGTAGAATGTAGTTGATATTAAATTAAGAAAAACAAGTGAATTTCGTAGACACGTCAAAAAACTTTAAAACTACAGGAATGTAACATCAAAATCAGAAATAATGCTTTTCTATTTTCAACAAAAGCATGAGTGCAGAGATTGGATATATATTTATAGGATGCTGAACCTAATATTACTTTCGTGGCTATATGGTTTGGATACATGCCTTTGGCGCAGGATACGTGAATTCGATTCCCGATGGAAGCTCTTGTGGTTCGAATTCCACGTTAAGTTGTAGTTTCATGTCTTATATAGCCTAGCTGCTAAAAGGAACGCTAAACTTCAATACAACCAGAACTGATTCTGTCTCAAAAAACGTTTCCCAGTATATCTCATTGTCTTTAATCTATGGCAGCGTTTCTTAAATTATTTTTGACTGAGGATCACTTTTATTAATCACAATGTTCTAGGAGCCGTCCTATTTTTATCCCTTTGAAAGCAAATTTTTCCTTTTTTTTCGTATTTCAGTACATTCATGCTTTTGAAATAGTACGACTTCGGATTTTGATTTGAGTTCAGTTTAGTATCCTATCCCAGACAACACGTACGTGTACGACACATGTGCACTATCCATGCATAAGCCGTACATTTGCACATGTGCATTTGTGTGGATGATGAACACATACATAACCCGTGCGTAAGCCGTACACGTGAATTTGCGTGGATGAAGCACACATACATAACCCGTGTATGTGCACATGTGCATTTACGTGGGTTATGCACAGGTACATAACCAGTGACTAAGTCGTGCATGTGCACATGTGCATTTGCATGGATGAAGTACACATTTATATAACCCGTGCTGTAGCCGTTATATACACATGTGCATTTGTGTGGATGCAGCGCACGTACGTAACCCGTGCTTAAGCCGTTATGTACACATGTGCATTTGCGTGGATGCAGCGCACGTACAGAACCCGTACTTAAGCCGTTATGTACACATGTGCATTTGCATGGATACAGCGCACGTACGTAACCCGTGCTTAAGCCGTTATGTGCACATATGCATTTGCATGGATGAAGCACATATTTATATAACCCGTGCTTAAGCCGTTATATACGCATGTGCATTTGCATGGATGCAGCGCACGTACGTAACCCGTGCTTAAGCCGTTATGTGCACATGTGCATTTGCATGGATGAAGCACACATTTATATAACCCGTGCTGTAGCCGTTATGTATACATGTGCTTTTGCGTGGATGCAGCGCATGTACATAACTCATGCTTGAGCCGTGCATGTGCACATGTGCATTTGCGTGGATGAAGCACATTTAAATTACCGGTGCTTAAGCCGTTGTGTGCACATGGGTATTTGCACCGCTACTGAACGTGTGTATGAGACGTCCATAATACCGTGCAAATGTATACTTTTACTTTCATTCTTTTACTCTCATTCTCATCAACAGAAAGTAACCTCCATTTTTAGTAGGTGTCGTTTTTCCTCCAGGCGGTGTTATAGAGACTTTTCGACGAATAACAGCTGAATGATTGTAAAAACTCCATAACGTCCACTGAGCTAGGATACAAGATAAACAGGTGGCAGCATTGTACTGATGTAACTACAGTCAGGCAGTTCATAGGCTTACAAAATTATTTTCATGACCGATTAAAGCAGAATATGTTGCGTTATTTGTTACTTGGCAAACATGTCAAAGATACTACCTAAAGCTTTGCTCGTTGCAAATAATAAACTCCAAACCTAACTTCTCACTGACAATTATTAGTTACTTGTTATATACTTTGAAGGTGATGTCTTAGCAGGCATCCTCATGTTCCATATTTTCCCAGAGCTTGCTCTGAAGCGTTACCTTGTATATGGTGACGATTTTTGAATTAACCTTCCTTTTCCATATCCTGAGCCTCTTTCTCTGTTTCTTTCTAGAGATCCGTCCGTCAGACTCATCAAGCCAAGGGCGTCCGGATCTACGGATCGAGCCAGAGGAGCCGCTCCTCCTGGGCAACTATCCAAACGGGTTGTCCTACCTGCATCATATTTATCGCTCACGACACATCATCTTCTGGTCTCACGGCTCTCTAGAAATCTATCGGTCTCTGTTATGGCAGATCAAGCTGCTTCTGGACCAAAGGTGGATGGACGGCACGGTGGTCTTCCTCCGGTATTTGTCACTCCGTCCGCTTCGAACACGAAGGTGGTCAAGCGGAAGGATACTGGCAACCGGCAGCGAACCATATCCGGCAGTTCTACCGCATCAACAGCTTCGAATGTCTCCACCAGGTCTAGGTCTCCACGAAACACACAGTTGTATTCTGATTCTATTAAGCAGCCTCGACATCAGTCGAAGAAGCAACACAGAGACAATATTTCAGACCACTCTGATATGGATGCAGCCGATGACAATAGCAATACAACCATTCCAAATTCTCAATCATCTCATACCACTAATCAGCCTCCTCATCGCCCGATTCTACATTCCTTCCTTCTTCAAAATTATGACACGAAATACAGCAATGAAAAGTTCATTATGTTACAACTTAGGAAATATCTTCCAAGCATTCCACTAGCAGAAATAATTAAGACACGTAATGGTTATATCTTAAAGTCCATAGATCCGCAGTTCGCAATCACCATCAGAAACAAGGCCTCGTTTGAGATCTTCGGGAAAAACGCCACTCTTACATCTCTTTCCTCTACACGTCAGAAACAAGCACCGCCGCCAAAACGTCCACCATATCTATCAGTTGTCATCCGGGGGGTTGACCCAACATATTCCGACGCCGAAATTCATGAAGAGCTTCAACATGAGGGACATAACATTCATAAGGTCATCCGCATACGGAACAATCAAGGTGCAACTTTTATGGTGCGCATTCTCACCTCTTCCCAAGATACAATAGATACATTACTCACTACTGGCGCATACATCTATAAACGTCGTCACAGGGTTGAACCTTCACGCTCTCCAGCTCCTCTTCCAGTGAGATGCGAAAACTGTCAAATCTACAATGATCACAACACTATAAATTGCAAAAATCAGCCAGTCTGTGGACATTGCACAGGACCACATCCTACGCGCCTCTGCACCAACCTTCAACAGCCACCTGAATGCCCAACATGCCATGAACAACATCCGGCATATAGTTATAAGTGCAAGAATAAACCTCAACCTGATAAACAACATCCTGATTTAGTCGTACCGCTCCGGATGCCAGACTCTCCACCTAAAACCGATCTCCAAACCACTGATCCAGTTACCATCCAGCAGCTTCTTCAATTTCTCACGCTCACCCTACAAAATATTCATCCTTTTCAACGCAATCATATTCTGCAACAACTTACCAAAGCTGCTAAATCAGTCTTCAATGTCAATTTCTACGCCACCTATACCAACAATTACGTTCATTTTCACACATCCCGTCAAGAAACAGCTGTTTAACCTATCCGTCATAATGGATTTAGTCTTTCTTTTCATGAATATTCGCTCCTTACCTACCAATAAAACCCTTTTCGAAGCACTATTACTCGAAGAACACGTATCTGTATTCTTGCTGAATGAGACCTTTCTCACCAAGTCTACCATATGTCATATTCCTCGCTACACACTCACACGTCATGACAATACAGCTCCTGCATTACGGGCCAATGGGGGAGTAGCAATTGGCTTTCGCAATCACATACCATCTCGCCATCACATTTGTCCTGTTCCACATCTCCCTGAGCATATCATCATTACATTGTACTTCAAGTCAATCATCATCACTTTCGCTACTATCTATGTTAGACCCGGTCACCCCATCCCACTTGAATTTTTCAGTCATATTTCTACTACCTATAAACATTTCATCATTCTCGCCGATATAAACTTTCATAGTCGCACTCCGAATGAACGCACACGCTTTACAGACCATATCACCACTCACACTACCGGCATAATACATACTCTCCCATCTGCTACTAGACCTGTGTCAAATACCACTCCCGACATCGCCATCACCTCAAATACACTCGCTGCTAATAGTACATTTACAGTCCTTGATCTTCTTGGTAGTGACCACGCCCCGGTCAAACTTTCATATCATTTTGGCACCGCTCATTCACATACTGCACTTCCACCACTTCGAACGCCTCGCTTTGATAAAGCAAACTGGAATCAATATCGCACATATCTTACCCATGCTGTCGCAGATCTTCACCCTCCTACATCATCCGACGAGCTCTATGCCCACGTTTCTACTATCACTTCTGAAATCACCCGTGCATCTGAATTGTTCATCCCAACTTCAAGTTCAACTCCATACCAACCAAAATTACCTCCGCACTACCTAGCTCAGATCAAACGCTCTCGTCAAGCATATCGTGACTACGTCCGGACACGAAATCCCGAAGCACTCCGTCTTCACAATCAGCTCCAACGTTCTGTAAAAAACTATATTGAAGCGTATAAAAAGCGCCAGTGGATTAAAACTTGTAATACTCTTGCCGACACGGCACATCCTTCACGTTTCTGGAAACGATTCAATGCGCTTTGTGGTAAATATACTAAAACCTCTTATCCACTCATCATCAACAACAGTCACGCTGCTACTGATCAGGACAAGGCCAACGCTTTTGCCGACTACCTCCAAGACATCTTTACCCCTCAACCCTCCGATCATATTTTTTCTCACCCAGTAGATAAAGTCAACACAGCAGCTCCTCTCTTCCAACCTAGTGCCAATCATATATTGCCACCGAATGAACTCACTTCTCCTATCACTGTTGTCGACATAACTTCTGTTGTTCAGACTAAACGAAACTCTGCTCCAGGTTTTGATTCAATCACCTATCGTCATATCAAGGAAAGCCCACCATCACTCCTGCTTCTGTTAGCCTCGATATTCACTTTCATCCTTCGCACAGGTTTTTTTCCCGCTGAATGGAAGATGTCTAAAACGCTCATGTTCCCGAAACCGAATAAACCACCCAGCGCTGTATCTTCCTATCGCCCTATCCAACTAACTTCAACTTTTAGCAAAATACTTGAACGCATTCTCGTCAATAGGCTTCATCCTTATCTCAGTGCACGCAATCTCATTCCATCTTACCAAGCCGGTTTCCGACCGTCATACTCTATAAACGACCAGCTCCACCGGCTAAGCACCCTTATTACAAATCATTATAACTCTGTGCGCCCATCCTGTCTTGTGCTTTTGACTTAGAGAAAGCATTTGACAAAGTATGGCATCTCGCTCTCATCTTCAAACTCATCAAACTTAAATTACCAACATCATACATCCGTTTTATCTATCACTTTTTGGCCTGCCGCATTACCTATGTTCATATTAACAATCATTTGTCTCATCCAATATTTCTCCATTCTGGCGTCCCTCAAGGATCAGCTTTATCCCCCTTACTCTACTTGTTGTTTGTTTCAGATTTCCCGATTCTGCCCGCAGACGTCCATACATTTCAGTATGCCGATGATACCGCTTTCCTCGCTCTCGGTCGTACCATCAGACACATTAACCTAATATTACAAGAATCAATTGATCGTTTCTCTGAGTGGTGTCGAAAATGGAAGCTCACTATCAATGCTTCAAAAACACAGGCCATCGTATTTCTACCACCACGCAAACGCTCCAGAATTCACAGAAATCCATCACTTCTCTCTCTCTCCATTCAAAATTCGCCAATTCGTCTAAGCAAAACTGTAACTTATCTCGGCATTATATTTGATCAACACCTTACTTGGACTCCTCATCTGAACCACGTTAAGGCTAAAGTCTATAACCGTCTCAATCTTCTAAAACGACTGTCTGGCACGACATGGGGACTTACATCACACATCGTTCTCAACACTTACAAGGTTTTTCTTCGTCCCGTACTTACGTATGGGTTCACTGCCTGGATCTCAGCTCCACCTTCTTACTACTACAAACTGGCAACCTTCGAACGACATGCATTTCGTATCGCTCATCGTATTTCCCTCCCTAGTCCGACTCGATACTTGTATTCTCTCATAACCTTCCCCACTTTACTTTATCACATTGAATCTCTCCGCCGAAAATTCATCACTATTCGCTTCCGGCAAGAGCAACCATTACTTTTTGAAACCATGCATTACCTCGCCCTTTCATCTGTTCGGCCACGATATTACCATCTCCCTCTAAATTTACTATTCACACTCTATTGCTATACCTTACCGCCTAATCATCCAGACTTCGCACTTGTGCAAGATCACCGCCTTCATGTCCATCTACCGCATATCTACCCGTCATATCACGCACAGTAATTCCTCTGTCATCTAACAGGGCCTCCTCTGTCTCCATTGGCCTAGCGTCGCCCCTAGGCAGAAGATAACCCGCATTTGTTTTATTAACAGGACCTATGTGTTGTGGCGTGCATCGCACCTCATTTCATACCTCATATTCATTTATACATATTTGCATTATTTGCCCAATAATGTTGTGTATCGTTGTAATCATCATTATTGTATTTATAACTATATTTTGTTAATTACCTCACCTATAAAATGATTATAGTCGCAAAGACTATAATGACCCAGTATATAAAGTAATAAATAAAGTAACATCTCTTAGCCCACCGATTATAACCTTAAATTCCTTCATTTCCATTCCATCCCTTTCCTTAAAGAGGGTGTAGCCCTCTACAGGGTAGCTAGCCCAAGGGCTAGCAAAAAAAAAAAAAAAAAAATTAGCAGGCATACTTACTCAGCATACAGAATCGCTTATCGGTTCATTGGTCTGAGTTCGATCGCTAACGCTCTTCGAGCATTCAGTAGTATTTCTATTCATATAGGGAGGATTGTTCTGATACAGACAATCGACATCCCCTTGCAGTCCGTATTGCTGACTCAAGTGGGAGCCCGTGGCCATCATCCTATTTGTCTTTTCATCTATTTTGTGGAGGGCCAGTGCCTGCACTGACCGACATCTCCGCGAGGACGTATTGCTGCCTCAAGTGAGAGCCACAGTGGGCTTCCCCTAGCACCTCATCTCATTGCATTTCCTCTCATCTTCATTGTCAGAGTTGTCTAACATCTCAAGGGATGGCATCAGGTGGCCATCCGGGACTACCACCGCAACCTCCGGGTCCGTCTCTTGAACCTACCTCGGTGGGCAAGGGGGCCGACCGCAAGCAGAAAGCATCATCTCAAGGCAAGAATACCGGTAGATCCCGCTCTCGCACTCCCGACAAAACTAACAGTACTTCTCATCAGCCGCCATTTAAGCGCCATCACACTGTTAGTGACTCCGAACAGTCTATTAGTTCAATGAATCTAGACGACGACAAAGAATTCCCATCTCTTCAGGATACCTCCAAACCGTGTCTGTATTCATTTTTACTGACCAATTTTGACACCAAGTTTGACAATACAAAAATAGCCTTCCAACAACTGGTAAAATACCTGCCACGCGCTTCTGTAGCACAGATAGTTCGCACTCGTAACGGAATCATTTTCAAATCTTACGATTCTACTTTTTTAACTACTGTGAGAAATAAGTGCAGTTTTGAAATCTTTGGTAAGCACGCCAGTATGAAGCGCCTGGAACCCAAGGCATTTCGACAAGCACCGCCACCACGTAAAACCCCGGCTCTCTCGGTTGTCATTAGAGGGGTAGACCCTTCTCTAACCGACGACGAGGTCATGGAAGAACTTACTCTTGAGGGACACTCCATCCTAAAATGCCTCCGTATTAAAAACGACCAAGGAGCTACCTATATGGTACGAATATTAACCAACTCTCAAACTACTATTGATGACCTTCTAACTCATGGTGCCCTCATCTATAAAAAGAAACATCGAGTAGAGCCATCGAAATCGCCGCCACCTTTACCATTGAGGTGTGAGCGCTGCCAAGCATACAATTCACATCCAACATCGAAATGCACCCAGCCAAGCAAGTGTGGGTACTGCAGCGGAAACCACGAAACGAAAGCTTGCACTAATCTGACGAAGCCACCTCAATGCTCTACGTGCCCGGAACAACACCCCACATATAGCTATCGCTGCAAAGCACGGCCAACGGCTGAACCTTTAAATCCGGAGCTCACTGTTCCGCTGCGACCCGTCCTACCAGAAGTTCAACAACATGTAGCACCACAACCTATTGATGAAGCAATTTCCGTACAGCAACTCCTTTCATTCTTTACCATCGCTTTGCAGAACATTCACCCGTTTCTACGTCAGCATATTCTCCAGGTAGTCAATCATGCAGCCCGCATTATATTTAAATATTCTTTTCAAGCTACTTACTCTGGACCTCATGTTTATTTTCACGCCACCCCTCTTGAGGAATTACATGTCTCCTCCGCCACTTCCAACACTACTGCTGCATCTTAATCATGGGTATTTCTTTACTTTTTCTTAATATTCGATCACTTGCTTCCCAGTACACTCTCTTCGAACAGCTACTTCTCGAAGAAACTATTCAGGCCTTCCTTCTGAACGAAACTCTTCTTACTCCGTCTATGACGTTCAGGATACCTCGATACACCCTACTCCGTTCTGATTCTACCATCGCAGCACGCCGAGCAAATGGGGGAGTGGCCATTGGCTTCCATCCTTCGATTAGTCACCGCCAATATCATCCTACATTGACTAATGTTCCAGAGTATCTCATTACTACGTTGTACTTCCACTCCCTTTACGTTACCATAGCTACCATATATGTACGCCCTGGACATCCCATCCCACGCTCATTCTTTCTTTACATCTCCAATAACTTCAAATATTATATCATAATGGCCGACATCAATATTCACAGCCGTCCAGCTAATCAGAAACAAAGCTTCCTTGACTTCATTACTACTCATACCACCGGCCATGTGTTTGATATACCTAAAGCAACCAGACCCATCACGAATACCACACCTGACGTAGTTATTTCTTCTGGCAATCTCTTCCAGCGTTGCACTCTTGAAGTGCTCGATTCCATAGGTAGTGATCACCTTCCTATCAAACTTCATATCGATCAACCGCAGGCTCCTACTCTTCGTTTGCTCCCTGAACCTCGTCGTGTTCCACGATTTGATCAAGCCAAGTGGGATGACTATCGCACTACTATTGCTGCAGATTTGATTACCATCGAGCCTCCTACTACCGAAGATGATCTCTACGCACGGGTATCTGAAATCACTCATTCCATTCATCACGCTTCTGACCTCCATATCCCCACAACTGAAATATCCAGGTACCAACCACGTTTACCGCCAAACTACCTACCTCTCATACATCGTTCTCGCGAATTCTTTCGCGAATATCAGCGCACTGGTAACCTAGAAGCTCTTCGTCATCATCGCCAACTTCAGCGCACTGTGCGTAACTACGTCAAGGCACATAAGCTTCGCAACTGGGTAAAGACGTGTAACAACTTAGCTGAAACTTCACACCCTACTAAGTATTGGAAGAGATTTCATATGTTGACTGGGAAGCTTACTCGCACACCATATCCGCTGTTAGTAAATAACCAACCATTACACACAGACGAAGAGAAAGCGAACGCCTTTGCAGACCACCTGCAGACTACCTTCACCCCATTCCCATCTGATTTTGTTCAAAGACATCCTACTGATCGCTTGAACTTATCATCTTCATATCTACAACCCAGTGCAGCACACTTTCTTCCAGACGACAATCCTCTCACAGCTCCAATTTCTACATCTGATATCGCCACCGTCGTAAACCGCAAGCGCAACACAGCTCCTGGTATCGACCACATAACTTATCGTCATATCAAAGAGGCTCCTTATTGTCTTCTTCTGCTTCTTTCATATATATATTCTTTTATTCTTCGGACCGGCTACATCCCCTGTGACTGGAAGACTTCTTCCACTCTCATGTTTCTTAAGCCCAACAAACCTCCAGATTCTGTTGCTTCTTACCGTCCAATACAATTAACCTCCGTTTTTAGCAAAATTCTTGAGCGCATCATTGTCATCAGACTACATCACCATCTTTCTCAATATAATCTCTTGCCTGTACACCAAGCTGGTTTCCGACCTAATTTCAGCATCAATGATCAATTGCTCAGACTTCTCAACCTAATCACAAATCATTATAACACTGCTCGGCCTTCATGCCTCATTCTTTTTGACCTAGAGAAGGCTTTTGATAAAGTGTGGCATTTAGCCCTCATGTTCAAACTTCACCGTTTTAGGCTTCCACTTTGCTACCTCCGTTTCATTTTCCATTTTCTTTCTAACCGCCTATCTTATGTTACCATCAATAGTTCTTCATCACATCCGATCTTTATCCATTCTGGTGTACCTCAAGGCTCCGCTCTCTCGCCTCTTCTATACCTTCTGTTTGTAGCCGATATGCCAACCCTTCCTCCCAATGTTCATACTTTTCAATATGCAGATGACACTACCTTTCTTTGCACAGCCAGAACTATTCACCAAATCAATTCTGCACTCCGCCTAGCAATAGACTCTTTTCTCCGATGGTGTGCTAAGTGGCGCCTTCATATTAACTCGACTAAGACTCAAGCTATCGTCTTCATACCACCTCGAAAACGTTCTCGAGTTCAGAAAAACCCCAATCTACTTAATCTAGAGGTTCACGGCACACGAATATCACCTACTAAACAGGTTACCTATCTTGGTATCATAATCGATCATCACTTAACTTGGCGGCCCCATCTTCAAGCAATCATTCGTAAAGCGTATGCTCGGCTCAATTTACTAAAACGTCTAGTAGGTACCACATGGGGATTGCAACCCACTACAATCCTTAATACGTATAAAGTATTCTTACGTCCAGTTCTAACTTATGGTCATCCCGCTTGGGTTGCTGCACTACCTTTTTTCTATCAGAAATTACAAGTTCTTGAAAGGCACGCATTTCGTCTGGCTTACAGGATCAAGCTTCCCAGTCCGACACAGGAGCTTTACGACCGTATCTCTTTTCCTACCATTCTCCGTCATCTTGAACAGTTGCGACTAAAGTTCATCACAAACCGGTTTCAGCAACGTCATCCACTACTTCTAGATACTATGGATGCCGACCGCCACTATGATTTAGGATATCAATTTTCTACTTGCCCTCTATCCCTACTCTTCTCTTTATATCTCAAAACCATTCCACCAGACCATCCAGATCATTTTGTCGCTTCAGCTTATTCTTCTGATCACCTTCCATTTCATATATCACCTACATATGCTGCACCGTAACCTATTGTGCTAACAGGGCTCCACTTGTCTACATTACTGTCCAGAGCAGCCCCTGGACAAGAAGATAATCTGCATTCGTCTCACTAACATATCCTTGTGTTGTCCTGTCATATGCACTTCATTGTCATTTTTCCCCCTGTCCTCATGATTATGAACAAAGTTCATAATGTCCAATGAAATTGAATAAAATGCAATAAAAGCAATAAACTGAAATTATGATCTAAATAAAATAAATGATTCTTTCCGCTTACTCTTACTTCCCATAGACCACCTCCAATATCCTTCCTTCCCCAGTCTCTGCACTCCTCACCCCGGATAGAGGGCGTAACCCTCGCAAGGGAGCTAGCCTTCGGCTAGCACTAAAAAAAATAAAAAATAAAAAAAAATTAGCAGTTATAGATGGTGTTACTGCGTAAGACACCAAATATATAAACTTTTTTCGTTGCATCTCGAATTTGCTTTTACATCACCTCTGTACTACGAGGAAATCACCTGTGCACTACATGTAAATCATCTGGGTACTGCTTCAAATCACCTCTATCGTACATGTAAATCATCTGGGTACTGCGTGTAAATCACCTCTGTCCTACATGTAAATCACCTGTGTGTTACGTGTAAATCATCTCTGTCCTACATGTAAATCACCTGGGCACTGCGTGTAGATCACCTGTGTGTTGCGTGTAAATCATATCTGTCCTACATGTAAATCACCTGGGTACTGCGTGTAAATCACCTGTGTGTTAACGTGTAAATCATCTCTGTCCTACATGTAAATCACCTGGTTACTACGTGTAAATCACCTGTGTGCTACATGTAAATCACCTGTGTGCAACGTGCAAATCACCGCTGTCCTACATGTAAATCACCTGTGAACTACATGTAAATCGAATACGTGCTACATGTAAATCACCTGCGCGGTAGGTGTAAATCACTTGTGCATGACGTGTACGTGTGCATTGCACATGTTCTGTGCACGTGAAGATGTTGAATAGAACCTGGCATGTATATGTGCATCACATGTACAGGCGTGCATTTATACAGATGATGCACATGTTGCATCCGTGCAATTGTACATGTATTATACGGATACTGTACGTGCATTGTGCTGTCTGGGATTTAGCAGCGAGGCTATATAAAATGTGGAACTATAGCTTAACGTGGGATTCGAACCACATGAGCTACCACCAGGAGGTAAAATCTGGTCTTCCGAGTCAAAGACGCATACGTTATCCACATAGTCGCATGTGAGCTCTAAGTAGTATGGATTAAGTAGTTTGGTTTTATAATGGCATTGTCGACGATACATGTATTGACGCCATTTATATGGCTGTGTTATAGCTTCGTCATTTATCTAATATACGTATTCCTCATTCAGTGTTCTGCCTTAGCGTGTCCCGTGATATATATATATATATATATATATATATATATATATATATATATATATATATATATATATATATATATATATATATATATATGAGACACTCATTCCTCATTGAAAGCCTATATTGTTGCAACAGTACTTAGGGTCTATGTAGCACACTATAACATTTTGATTTAAAGTTTCACATCTGTTGTTTTTTTCTTCTTAGAAGAATTTTTAAAGGGAGGTTTAACTTTCTTTTTTTAAAGGGATACTGCATATCAACTGAAGATTTGAAGCACCAATACACTCATATTTTGTGTTTTGCATAAGAACGTATGCGTTTTCCCTCCAGATGCACATTGATATAAAGCGAAGAAAAATTGCTTAGAATTATGTGTAGATGATACATATGGACGTTGGACGAAAAAAAAAAACTCTATATACACAATCATGATGCCTACGTATTATGCGTTAAGCGCTTAACAACAGATCCATCAAATGCTACTTCATCATTCGACTCCACAGCCTTTGATCATGTATATCAGAGAGGAACTGTATAACGCCAATTTGTATTGTGTATCGAGCGCGCTGGCATGAATTACAATACAGTATAAGACCAAAAAAAAAAAAAAAGGAAGATGGTTGCTGGTGGAATATGGTTAGGTGAGGAAAGAAGTTGAAGTTGCTATGTCGGCAAATCATCTTATTGTTATGCAGATGGAGGAGTCATTTTTTTTTCTTGTGAAAGAGGGAGAATATTTAGGCGCGAAATGTTTTAAAAAGTTACACACGCTTAGAAAGAGGAGAAAGTTATCTATAAACTGTGAGTGGTTGATTTTCCATCTTCAATATTAATCATAAAACAGTTTGAGATTCTGTTTCTAACTTTATACGGGGATGGTTTTCCTGGTGTAAAATATGTTATGTGATTTTGAGTTTAGCGTCCCTTCTAGCAGCGATGCTATATGAGATGTAGATCTACAGCTTTACGTAGGATCCGAACCACATGGGCTCCCAATGGGAATTGAACCCGGATCCAAAGGCGCGTATGCTAACTGCTTAGCCACGAAGGAGCCCTAGTGTAAAATAGTCCGTGGTGCAGTAGTAATAAAGGTTATAAATAAGATTGAATTATGTTAAATAAGTAAACGCTTTCTAAAAGTACTGAAGAGGTTTGAGAAATGCCTTCGGGTTCCATTTTAAAGGATGGGAAAATCCCAATCTACACTTCCTCGCCGAAGAAAACGGGCAACGTTTTAGAAGGCTAAGGTAGGTGGAGACCAACAAACTCCCAGGATAAGAAGTCAATCTCTACCAGGTGCTAAGACATCCTCGGAGGGCGGATGAGCAGATGGAGTTAGGGGCACGTTGTTATCCTTAGGAGGGGAATCTGTCCTAAAAGGTGGATAAACCACGATAAGGTCAATGCCATGGCAATACGGACATTGGAATACTACCACATTATCTTTTACCCAGGAGGGATGAAAGAGGAGAATAAATATAATGATGGTTCTTTCTGAGATAAAACACTCCGGAGGTAAAAGTCCCCTGTTCGGATGTCGAGGTGGGGACTAATCCGGGAAGAATCATCAGAGGAGAAAATAATAACTTTCATTTCACCATAGAAACCTGGAACTTACTAACTTTACGACTTGCGGGTAAACAGGAAAATTTAAAAGTGGAAATGGATAAATGTCAAGTAAACATAGTGGGCTTGAGTGATGTTTGTGTCGCGATAGCAATGAAGAATGAAGTAGTAAGAAGTATAACCAAAGCTGAATGCTGTAGTGACCGCTTAATATTTGAAAAATAAGTGCAAAACCAGTGCATATTGTGATAATACAAGTGTATATGACAACAACCGACCATTATGACAATGAAGTAGAAGTAATGCATGATGAGATTAGTGAAATAGTGCATCAGGAGGGAAGAGGTAAGGTCAATGTCATACTACTGGTAGACTTCAACAGAGTAGTGGGATAAGGAGCTGCGAATAAGGTGGTGGGACCATTTGGACTAGGTAGAAGAAACGCACGGGGCTAAATGCTTATCGACTTCTGTAGGCAACATGATATGGTGGTGATAAATACGTGGTTTAAGAAAAGAACAAGTATACACGTGGAAAAGTCCAGGAGGTAAGAAATACTACCAAATCGATTACATTCTTGTCAATCAATGTTTCAGGAATAATATACGAGACGTTAAGACACTACTGGGAGCGGACATTGATTTAAATCACAATCTCCTAGTGGCGGAAGTACAAACCTGAATCAATCAAGAAAAATGGGAGAAGAAATCGAAAATGAAATTTAGAGCCACTAAGACGTATGGGCAGTGATGTGAAAGAAGAGGCTGAAGAAAATTTCAGAGCAAATGAGCTATTCGGCAGACAACGTAGAAAATAGTTGGGGAATGATTAAACAGATTATACTAGACACGCTCCACAATAATATTGGAGGGATGGAGACAGAGCACAGAGAAAACCATGGATAACTGAAGCGATGCTTAAGAAGATGGAGGAATGCAGAATAGCGAAAACCAAATGCAGAATAGCGAAAACCACGGATATCAAAGAATACAGAAGGCTGAATAATGAATTGAGAATAGAGACGAAAAAGAAACGTACATGGAACAAATATATGAAGAAATAATAGAACTTCAACGACGCGATAGATATGATCTGATGTATAAGAAAGCACAAGAATTAGGAGGGAAAGCTAACCCAAGTATACGAACGTTTGGAATCGAAGATCAACAATGTCATGTAGTCACTGACCATTAAAGAAACCTTAGAATTTTGCAGGAATACATATCTAAAAGATCCTCGGAGAGCTCTACTTACCGTAACAAAAATGTACCCAAGGGAATTATTTGTCATATTTTTGTACAAATAAAGTATGATTTTACACTTGAAACATTTTATATATTTTGGGGACAAAATAATATATTTTAATAGTTGCATGGAAATGTTCATCTTGCTTCGTTTATTGAATAAATTGTAGTTTGTTTCTTAAAAGTTCGGACTTTAATACAAAGTGCTAACATCAAAATGCAACCTACACGAAACTATCTCAAAGTTTTTCATGTGAGGTTACAAATTAAAGGTATTAATTAATAGGGAACAAAAATGCCTATGAGACAAAAATTGAGGTTGACTCGTCTCGAAAAATGTGAAAGTAATGTCCAGTCTCAGAAAGTATCTATTGGAAGAGCTCTCTCTCGTCTCGTCTCGTGGGCAATTCATATCTTTACTTTAAAGTCTGGATATGCAATGTAGGCTAGAGGGGGAGGGAATATGAATGTAAGTAAGCCGTACTGAAAAAATGGTGGAATGGGAAAACGTGTGAAAACGAAAGTGACACCACTAATAACAAAAAAAAAAAAAAATGATGTTTGACATCATGAGTAATCAATCTACAATTGAGCCGTTGTGGGTCCTCCAGTATGTTAATTTAAAGAATCAATATGTTTGCAGTGGGTAAGCTAGTCTTTTATACAAAAAAAAAAAAAATGTTTCTGTAAACACATGCAATTACGTTATGATGAAGAATTTACGAAGAAGCTTCTAACAAGTTAAATTGTCAGATAGTATGCACTTTTCGAGTCGATTGTAATTTTTAGATCGAATGTAATTTCGAGTCGAATTTAGATGTAGAGAAGGCGCGCCCCCAGAAATTTTTGTTGGGTGGGGCCCATTTTTTTGGGGGGGGGATTCAATACTACAAGCCAGTACGTGTATGTAGTGTTGAACGAGCATTACTATGCAACTTTTCAGAACGATAAGTAATTGTAAAACACTTCCATTTATATTTTCAGGGAATGATATAAATAAATTGTTTTCATAAGATAAAGAGTACAGATGAAGTGTGAGATCGCTACATCAATAATTTCTCTCATCATTAAAAAGTATAGTTTTATTGAGAAAGTATACAAATGTATATCAGAGAGGAACAACAGTATACAAATGTATATGTTCAGTCAGGATGTTTTTATCGGAGTCAAGACCCGGTGGGGCACCCCGTGGATGCATCCCTGATATAGAGCAATAGTTAGTATTAATGTTTTTTTTTTAATAGATGTTACTGTAAATACCTATACAATAATGAAACATGTACAATATGAGTACTAACGTATTAGGTAATCATAATGTACTAGATAAAATTGATTAAAAATAAGAATTTTACGATAGAACAACAATTGAATGTCTAATTTAATAAATATTTATAGATCAGATAGGTGTTTTTACTTCCTGCAAGAAATTTGATCTTGACACTTTTTTCTATCCATGATAACCATATGCGTGTGGTTTGGGCATACTTCGACATTCTATCGTTTAGAGTGTTTCTAGAGACAGTATGTTGTGATTTCACAAAATAACCTTTGACTTGAAAAGAACATATATGGATATGCATGCAATTTTAACCATTATTTATTGACACAGGTATTATTCAAGGTATTAGCATGTTTCGTATGGATACATCTGCAACGCAAGAGCTATCAGAAGCTCAAATGGTTAGTGCTCCAATCTTCGGTACGAGAGAGCTGGGTTCACTTCTCGGTTATAAGTTAAATGTTGATCTCACAAATTTTAGATTCTGAAAAGGAACATTGAAGTACGTTTCTCCCTAAAATGTCTAGTATATATCAATATCCTCAAATCTTTAGTAATCTTTATATATTTTTAAAGAATACATGCCATGTCTCGTACAGCGAAGTTACTCTGATATTCACAACTATTGAAGTATGTTTCCAAGAAGCTATTTACTAGCTAGAGATGTTCGTAAAGTTAAACTAAGTTATGTTTACCCTGTTAATTAAGAACGTAAATACATTAAAAGCTGAAATCACTTTGCTCTTCACTTGATCTAAATTTCCGGATAGCTCTTAAAAAGTCAATTCTAATCTCGAGTGGAAAGAGAATTTTGCGAGATGTGTTCATATTTTTGACCTCGAACATTCTTAAGTAAGTGTTGCCTTTGCACCGGTGTGCTGCACTAACTTTACTCTTGCATAACTTTCTGAGGCAATATTATATTTATTTGCCTTTGATTTTTGTTTATGTTCTGCATATTACTTGTTTCGTAATTACTGTAAAGGATTTGTTTTCTGACAAATGTTAAATATTTAATGCAATATTTGTAGTTGTTGATGGTAAGAAATGTGAGCAGAAGGACCTTAAATCTGGATAGATGCATAAAGGCAATTTGTAAATTAAATGTAAGAGTATCTTGAAGGAAAATAAATATATGAGGGTCATTAAAATGTTCTTGGAATGATGTACGAAACTTGCGCAATTTGTCTCTTGAAACGTGTCTGATTTGCAGCATAGTTCACATTGGCACCAATACAATTGGTCCAATTATATTCTCAAGTTTTAATGTCATCATGAAAATCAGATTGCTCTAACCCTTCAAAATATTACCTGATGTTCTTCGTCTTAATACTGTATTTTCAAACTTTCATTACGAGCTAACAACTTGAGAAACAACAACAACAAAAAAAGGAAGAAAAACAAAAGTGTATTACAACAAACAATGTAAAAAGGCAATATGAAATAGCGATTTTAAAAAGCAATATGCGTGGATGCAGAACTATATAACCCCATATATAGAGATTTTAAGCTGCTTATCGTGTCACGACTGTTTTTAGCGTACTTTGAAACAGTGGTTCATAATCGGTGTGTCATGAAATGTTAGAATTTAGAAATCGTGCATTTCGTAATTAATTAAAAATCGATTTTGAGACAGACTTCACTGGCAGAAACAATGCTATTGTTTTTATTGAAACTTATAGTCTTATACTATTACGCGTTCAAGTATAATGGGCGCTCCAGTGTGTCATCAGTCAAGAAAGGATTCGCAACGACTGCTTTAAGATATAATAGGAAATTATGAAGTGTATGATGATTCATTCTAAAAAATATATTCACTGATAAACTGCTGGTGAAGAGACAAACTTTCGTATGCATATGTATTAGACGTAACAGAACTGTACTTATCTATAGTACGCTTCTATAATGGACTGGACTAGAATACTGGTGTAATCATTTCCTGTTCTTTTCCAAGGTAATTGCTATCCTCCTTCTCGCTATCCCTTTTTCTGTCCTTTGTCATTGTTCTTTCACTGACAAAATTGATTACGTTTTCTATCTTCTTTTCTTGGTTTTATCTTTCGCAAATATATATATATATATATATATATATTGTTTTGTTAATCTTACCAGTATCCTTCTCATTGCAACGCTTCCTGTCCGGCACTTAACATATTATCAATTTTCTTTCATACTTCCTAGCGCTTACTGTATGGAAGAAAAACTAGGCAATTATCACGACATCGAACAGCAACTGGTGTCACACTGCTCCTGTTTACTACATGATCATAGTTCGAAAACAGCTTAGAAAGTGTGAAACGCTTAACATTCAACATAATGTATTATAGAATTTCTAGATACACCAGAAAACCGGGTAAGTATGTTTAGTTCGTATTTGAAGATCCATTTCATCGCTCAAGCTATAGGTAATGTTGACTTACAGTTTAGCGTTGTATCCAAACAACAAGTTGAGTACGAGATTGCTTTTCGGGTTCAATGACGAGACAATTGATTCCATTTAAATATTGTCCTTAGCAACTGACTAGGGAAGTACATGAAGTGGTACGCGGGGATCTGTATGTGTTATACATCGTTGGAAAGGTCACACCAAGTATATTTCACATGTAAAATATCTCGCTTGAATGGGGCCTGTAGGGGGCGTGGCGGCCATTTAAAGATCAGAACAAGGCTCACTCCGAAACACCAGAAAATGTGGATAAAATAAGAAGCTATGACGTAATTGTTTTGAGACGTGGTATATGTAGGTTTGAAAGGAAGCTGAATACGGATCTGACATCAAATGTTTACAAATCAAAACGGCGGATCCAACATGGCGGACACAAATTACAAAGAAACATGCTATGAATCTGAAATCAGGTATATGGAGATATTCGACGTCGCTGTGTATGAATCGGATGCTAAAAGCGTACAATTCAATATGGCGGACAAAACGTAAAATACTGCTGGAACTGAAAGCAGGTAGGTAGAGGTTTTTGTGGTCGCGGTATACGAATTCAATATTAAAAGTGCAAAATGCAATATGGCGCATCTAATATGGTGGACAAAAGGTACAAAAGTACAGAATGGACGTATGAGTATCGAGACGAGCCTGAGCTCCGTCTCGATCTCCTCTCGATTTGGAAAAGCACACAAGATCGAAATTACTCTCGGTATCAGTACCATCCCTATTACGGAGAGTGGATATTTATCATACATATTGCTCACAAGTGTACACGACATAATGTGAAACAGGAAAGACAGTTATGGAAGCATAACGATATTTTAAACGCTTACTTTTCATTGTCATTGTTCGAATCTTTAGATGGTATATGAAAATAATTGCAACATACCCTACAAAGGTCTCAAAACATTTACGTCATAGCTTTTTATTTTATCCATCTGTTTTGGTCTTTCGGAGCGAGCCTTGTTCTAATCTTTAAATGGTCGCCACGTCCCCTATAGGCCCCATTCAAGCAAAATATTTCACATGTGAAGTATACTCGGTGTGACCTTTCCCACGATATATAACACATGCAGATCACCGCGTACCAATTCATGTACTTCCCTAGTGAGTCAATCGTGACGGGGACAAATAGGCTCGATGCTGAGGTCCCCATTGATCCCCCTACTGAATACTCAATGCTCCATTTAAATATTCCAATTTAAGTACTTATTACTTTGTAATATCCACTTTCTGTTATGAAAATTTACATATTTTACCACGGGCTTTCTTAGTATTGAGAATATTTCTTTTAAAGTCTAAAATGCTTTCGTGATTTAATGCTGACATTTATTTCCAGAAACTAAAACCAATCCACTTTCACTTATACATAATTCAAAAGGAAATATATTTTTGAATTTCTTTTTTCAGATCTCAGAACAATTTTCGATTTACATTTCTAAATGAATTTCATTGGGTAGTTTTCAACAATTTGAAATTAATCATTTTCAGGACGCTTTGTTTCGAACTTAAAAACATATGATAAAGTACACATCCAGAGTCTACAAAACTTTTCTCCAGAAAGAAAATCTGACGCCATAATAGTGGTATTTGTTGCATACTCTTTAGCATACTTTTTTAAAAAAAGAGAATTCATAAAAAAAAAAAAGAAAACTAATATTGTGCTTGCTAATCAACCCATTTTCTTTGCTGGAACTTGGAACAAAGGCACGTCGAAATTACAATCCACACCATAACAAAAGACCCTTGCAACTCAGAAAAGAGATGAAGGTACAAAAACTTTGTGTGAAGTTTCTTCCTAGGGAAAAGGGGGTTTTCCATAACAAGTCTTCGTATACTGAATATACATAGGCATCTATGAAGTAGGCTCTACACACTCACCCTCTCTTCCACCCTTTTGTTCTGCAAACTAGAAAAACAGTCTTTCAATGTCGAAGACAAAGAAAATGGTTAAAGGGAATTCCTCAACTTCTTTTCCCGTTTCACAGAATCAATTTATGGCGTTCGAATACAGCGCCAAGGGAATGATGAAGGGGAAAAAAATAAAAATTCTAAGCCTAGAATTGTTACCAAAAGGAAAAAAAGAGAAAAAAGCTAGAGGATAGTTAAAGTAAATGTCACCAAGGAACAAATACGACATTGTTTCACATAACTTGCAGGTAATTTATTAGCGTGTTATTCGATTGTCCCCCTTAAAATATATGTTTCTGGCTACTTTCAAATACTAGCTACGAATAGAATGCAGAAGTTTAAACATATATACAAAGGATCAACAGAAAATAGTCGGTACCTTTGATGTTTGCGTACCAACTTCGTCTTCTCTCCCATCTTTTAAGCAGACTAAAGACTGTACAGAATAATTGAACATTTAGTCAACGAAATATTTGTATAATCCTTAAAGTAATGGTGTTTCTCAATTATTTTTATAGCATATTATTGTTATAATTACTGTTAGTAGTTGTACTTTTGTGCAAGAAGAAAGAAGATATGATCCACAACAGATGAAACGTAGAATCTTTCACACTAATATTAACTGCAAACAGGCATGTAGCCAGGGTTTCGTGAAGGGGGGGGGGGTACGTGACATGAAATACTGTGGTCATCACACCAAGGGCTAGATCATTCTAATCTATTTTACTGTAACATATATTGGTTCGTTTAGCCAGTATTTCATAACGGGTGGGGGGGAGACATGAAATTCTGAAGGCCCAAAAGCTCGATCAATTTAAACTATTTTACTATTAACAAATATTGGTTAGTTAGGACAATAAAATGAGGATATGTTGGTAAGTATTTTAATAACAAACTATGAAGAAATCTCGAGTAAAATAATAAAAAATGTATTTAAAAAGATTTTACAATATTTACGTCTTTCTCTCTTTATTCAAATATAACAATTTTCCTTTCATTATGACTTCAACTATTATAGAAAGTACATACTCAATAATGTCTTGTAAAATATTTTAAAATATCTGCGTTCTTTTCTCTGTTGAATCAACTGTTAATTTTTTTCCACATAAATTTTTGTTTTTATTATTCCGTCAACTACTGTCTGTTCCAAATGACAGGTTAAAGAAGCAGTAGAAAATTGTTTTTAAATAACATGTTTGATACTGCAAGGATGCGATGACGAAAAATTATGATAAAAAATGTTCACGCTGTTACACAACGGCACTATGCTTTTGGAAGCCTGAAATCTCCCTGACTAGTAGCAGAAATTCTGAGAATTCTGTAACTTTTCTAGAAATTTTAAATTCCCTGACTCTTCCACGTTATCTCGCTCACCTCGCCACTAGGGGTGTTCGATAAGGCTGAGGACCTATCGAACTTCGGGAGTGAAAATTTATCGAGTTGTCATCGGTTACTCGAAACCGTTCGAGTATTTGAAATTATCGAAATTTCGAGTATTATCGAAGTTTCGGGTATTATCGACATTTCGAGTATTATCGAAGTTTCGGGTATTATCGAAATTTCGAGTATTATCGAAGTTTCGGGTATTATCGAAAGTTCGAGTATTATCGAAGTTTCGGGTGTTATCGACATTTCGAGTATTATCGAAGTTTCAGATATTATCGACATTTCGAGTATTATAGAAGTTTCGGGTATTATCGACATTTTGAGTATTATCGAAGTTTCGGGTATTATCAAAAGTAGTGATGGACAGTTTGGTTCCTTCTCTTCTCCAATGATTTCTTCTTGCAGCCACACTAATCAAACAACTTTTTTCACCTGATAAGTTATTGCAAAGTTGTATTTGTCGAAATCATATGTAAAATTATTTTCCTGCCTGCCCCGTTATTGGCGCAATCGGCAAAGAGACCGTTAGTAGACTAATGGTGTCTTGGGTTCCAATTCCATTCGGGTGATGCATGTTTACTCTTCCTCTTTCTCTCTTCTGACAGACTGCTTAAACCTTGTACAGATCTGTGGGAAAAACTTTTTCTTCACTTCATTGCTAAGGAGAGAAGTTATAATATGAACACCCTGCATATATGTAATACATATTATATACAACTATGCTAACCTCGAATGCATTATTTCTTCCGAACACCCCGATAACCCCGAACTTTTCAAAATATTCAAGCGACTCGACAAATGCGATCATATTGATATATTTCTGTATTTGCTGCTTTCAAACAATTCGAGACTCTCTAACAGTTCGAGTGTCTCGAAGTTGTCTAATGTTTCTTACATTTCGAGTGCCTCAAACACTTCGAGAGTCCCGAACATTTCGGGAGTCTCGAACATTTATGGAGTCTCGATCATTTCAAGAGTCTCGAACATTTCGAGAGTCTCAATCATTTCGGGAGTCTCGAAAGTTCGATAATTCGATAAAATTAAAATTCTTTATCGATGAAACGGTTTTGAAATTTTATCGAATTGTTATCGATTACTCGATTATCGGAACAGCCCTACTCGCCACCATGTATTGCAAGTAATACACATCTCCTCAAAAGAAAGAGTAACCAAAAGCATGCTGTAGCTTTTTATTTTTAACGCTGATCCTTCTTTTTCTCATTTCATTTTGTTTCATCCTTCCTTATTTTTTTTCATTTCTATTCTCGAAGGGAAGGGGGGCCCGGACCCCCCCCCCTTGGCTACGTGCCTGCTGTGAACCAACTATTGCATTGAACAATATATTGTTATGTTCGGTTTTTAAAATAAAAAAGTATCCTTCTCAATTTTTCTGAGAGAAATTAACAAGATATAGTATAGTGTAAACTCATTATCATTACATTTATTTATGAAACGAAAAAATAGTTGAGCCGAATCTGAAAAAAAAAAACTGTAGAAAATCGTTCCATTAGTATATACCAGTTAAAGAATTTTTCCGAGGAAAATAGACAACACATTTTTGGATTATTAACGAAATAGTGACTTACGAAATGTGCTGATCAAAATTGTTAAAGCAGTATCTGAAAATCGTAAACAACTCAGGCGATTTTGTTCATATATCTCTCTAAATAAAAGGGCAATTCCTGACTGACTGATCAACGTCCAGGTCAAACCGCTTAAGCTAGATACTTCAAATTTGGACTGCGATTAGGATTAGTGACGTAAAGCCCCACTAACGAAGGATTTTTTGAAGTTTGAAGGGAAAGGAGGTTAAATGGAGGGTAGCAATTATTATAGTAAAATGCTCATATCTCCGAAACTCTGAAGGGTAATGGTATAAAATTTGGTATATGAATTTCCCGTTTAAAATAATTAGACACCAAGACACGTATCTCATGGTTGTTTGATATTTCCCCTAGAAAAAAAGGATAAAGGTGAGAAAAACAAAGGAGGGAAGAAAAAGGATAGGGATACAGTTATTATAGGATGACCATATTTTGATACCCTTTAAGGTTAGAAACATGAAATTTGGTACTTAGCATTTCAAAAGCCGAAATGAGAATTGGGAGGCCGTAGGCCTAGCAGATGCAGGCGTCTCAGGTTGAAGTCCCCGGCTAGCCGAAGGCTAGTCTTAAATTTTAAAAAAATGTGACATAAATCATTTCTCGAGAAAAAAATCACAAGGGGTAGTTTAGTTTAGCGGTGGGTCTGTATTTTGAAGTTTCGTTGAACGACGCACTTCAGAATGTGCTAACTATTCCAACCACACGAATAAGAGTGACAATATGGTCACTAAATTCCACATTATCCCCTAAACCTGAACTCCGAGAAAATTCACTGACAAGATGTTGGCCACCAGAAGTTCACAGCGTGGGATCGAACCACAGGCCCATTTCACCAGAGGTGAGCGCTCTACCAGTGAGCCAGTGTGTCCTTAATAATATAAATAATATTCGTATGTAGCGCACCATTCCACGAATAATTCAGGGATTTATCTTGGGGGACACAAGAGTACTTTATCACTTCTACATTTATCTTCTCTGCCTCTGTGTTTAATTCTGCTTTGCATAATATCCAAATTTCTTGGCTTTTACTTGTTTTCCTCATTAAATGCCTGGTTAGTATTTTGTGTTCGTAGTTTCTCTGTATTACACCTGCACTCTATCAGTAGGCAGACGAATATTCTTTTAAAATATGTAAGTATTCACTTTGTCGCAAAATTACAACACTTTTATCATGGACATGGCTCTTGAGGGAAGTCGTATTGGAAATATATATAAATTTTATAGCTATAAGCTAAGGGAATTAGGCTCATCTAATCTACTAATTCTTGTTTACAGCTTTCTAAAGCTATAAGAAGTGATAAAATTCAAAATTTGACAGATGTAACTTCAATCAATAACCGTCCTTTAATCTGCTTTACTTATCGTAAAAAAAGAAAAAAAGATGGGAATTGTGTTTTCTTTTCAAACATAAGCAGTAGTACCAGACATCTACTGAAAAAAATACCACCAAATAAATAGATTAAAAAATAAATAAAAATAAGTGAAAAGTAAGAAGAATTAAGAGCCGTGTACACAATATTTCAACCTAGAAAAGAGGTTTTCTATTTAGAATTCCATGGTCTACAGACGATAACACAAGAAACGATTTTAAAAAAAAACGTATATGGTTTGAGTATGGTTTGAGCTGTTCTATTCAGGATTCCATGGTCTACAGGCAATAACACAAGAAACGAGAAGATTTTTAACGTATACTCAATTTCAGTAATGATATTCTCTTCAGGATTCCATGGTCTACAGGTGATAATATAAGAAACCAGAAGGTTTTCAACATACACTCCATTTCAGTAGTGGTATTCTATTTAGGATTCCATGGCGTACAGGCGACAACACAAGAAACGGAAAGGTGCTTAACGACTACTCCGTTGGAGTAATGGTTACTGAAGACCTACATACTTCAACTTGACTAGTGACATTACTAACAGATGCACGGATACGTCCATCTGCACCCAACAAATATAATAACTTCATCGCTATAGTCTACAGTGCTTGAAGTATCTGATAATTTATAATAATGCTTGTGAGTTTTACATAATGCACAAGAAAATTATTTTTAAAAATTATATAAGCATCAAAAACTCATAAGAAAGGTAATCGTAATTCATTGTTTCAAATACCTTTTTTAGTATCCGCTGTTGACATACTTAGAATAGAAGTATACACACACCTCACTTACGGTAATGTGAGACATATGATAGTTACAACCCACTGACGCAAATCTCGGGGGGTTGAGAGGAATATATCGCTTCCAATTTTGAAATTGGGGGGTACTATGCCCCTAATAATCTGATTCGAAATGTATTTTATGGGGAGAAATATGATCATTTATGTACGACTGCCACAAAGGAAAGTGAGATGAAATTATTGTCACTTGCTGTATAATATACAACAGGTCCACCTCAGAAATCAGACTCATCTGCCATAACATTATTTCATCTCCCACCCACCCACCCCCAGAGTAAGCCTAAAATCTGACCACCTCCCAATCTTGAATACAACCTTGCTTTAAAGCATTGTTTTTCAACTTTATAAATATTTTGAACATCGCTTAAAAAGAAAGATTATGGGAACGGTCTTGCCCATCCCCCCTAAGTCAAATTTGAGCCGATGGTTACAACAATAAATAACTCGCAATTACACACATTCCTTTCTATAACTAAAGTTTGGTTTGTTCAGAACGCTCCTCTTAGATGCGATATAACAATAAATATTAGATACTATGTCTCCTCCTTCTTTGGCATTGAATTGAATTTTAAAGGACTAAAATCCATATTGCAATTAAATTACATGTTGCACACAAAGGATAACTAATGCCGGTAACTTTCATTTACTACATTATATTAGACGTACAGCAATATTGAAACAGTAGATCTACTTTTTATTTTTCAATATTCTTCACTAAATACAATCTACATTGTCACAGCATGAGTTGGTATAAGAAGAGAACAACTCTGCATATAATAATCGCAGTAAGTTCTCATTTCTTTGTTTCCTTTTCTTCTTTTTTTAATGTATCCTCTAGACGGTAGTTATTGTTCAGTAGGAAGACATGTCATAAAATAATTGTAAAATAGGCTATAGTAGTAAATTAATTACATTTACACATAAATCGTAGCAAAAAATTATGGAACGGAAAATACACTGCTGATCGAAAAATGCAAATTTGTAAGATTTTTTTAGAACGAAAGGATAAAAAAAAGAAATGAATAAAATAAAAAAGGACAGGGCACTAAATTCCTCAGGTACAGTCGGTATTTTTACCTTTATCTCCCGCCTTCAGTTTCAACATAAGCACCCCCTTGCCCTTCCTTAAATCTTTTTTTCCTCTTACTGGTTTCGTTTTTCGTAACCCGCCCCACAAGAGACCACCATCCCTGTCTACACTATAATCTTAACCCCTGAAGACCTTTAAGAGCCCCAAAATGGAAAGAAAGAACGTCCCTTACGCAAACGAAGATACTATGGGAATTAGGAAGACCACGATAATAGCTCAGAGTAGCGCTCAAACTACAAATTAAGACTATTACTTTTGTATCCAAAAGAATAAACTAGCTTTTAAAACGCACAGTTAAAAAGATACACCAAGAAGATTTCCTTTTCATGAGATGAACACGAGGGATGCCAGGACGAAGGGTCGGAATCTTTTGTTAACACCGGATCACCCATCTGCCCTCTGCCCCTTTGAATTTACGCTTTAATTTGTGTTTGAACTTTGTGCTTTCTCAGTGTTTCCTTCACATATTATACAACTGTCGACACTAGACACTCCTGCAGGCATTGATGAAACGATGGAAACACGTTATATATAGATATATTTCTAGTTATTACAGAGAAACGAAAATATTGTAGAAAATTAGATTTATTTTACATGTAGTTATATTGAGCACTATTGTGATAACGTCACATCGTTCCATCTTTGGTCTAATTGATTGGAATTTAACGTAATTTCCGTAACAAGAGCTTGATGATATAGAACCTACTGCTCAAGTGGGATACGAACTACTATGCAATAATTCGGGTTTTCGATCCGGATCAAGCACCCTCACCGAAGAAATGGAATCTTTTATTTAGCGCCGTATGAATACGTCTTTTAATTGAAGGAGACTGATATGATAATCTATGCAAGTAGATGATTTGTGAAATGAAAATGAGGAAACGGGAGAACTTCGAAAAAACTCATAAATACGACGTTCCATATCATAAACTCATATGGCCTGAAGTCGAACCAGGGATTCTCGCACAAGAGGTGCGCGTTTTACCACTGAGATATCACACAACCATGACCCTTACAGAGGATCACAAGTCCTCACCGCTGGTCTAGTGGCTAACATGCGCGCCTTCTGTGTGTGGAGTCCCTAGTTCGATTTCCGGTGGGAAAGCCTTGAAATTTGAACGCATTACGCTGATTCGGTTTCCATCTTAAACTGTAGATTCACGTCTCATATAGCCTCGGTGCTCAAAAGTGGTACTAAACTCAAACCAAATATATATTGGCTTGGCTTCAAAAGTTATACTAATATTTTTGAACTTTAGTATCTTTTTTCGTCTGAGTGTTCTGTTCAAAAACAAGTTTGTAGGTAATTTACCTAACATAACTAAACGTGATCACCAAGTCAATAGAGCAGGTGTATGTTGGCCAGTTTCTTTTCTTTGTGAAAGCAAAGAAAATAGGGTAAGCCTGCCATACGTCCCGTAAAAAACGGGACAGTTCCGATTTTGGACTCTAGTGTCCTGTGTCACCATCAGTTTAGTTGGGACAGACAATGCTTATCGTTTTTTCGATATCATGGGTATCATCATGACTGAATGGGTGCCTCAGGATCAAACGGTGAATCAGACCTACTACAAAGAAGTCCTAATCAAGCTGAGGGAAAGAATAAGGAAAAAGAGACCGGATTTATGGAAGAACGATGCATGGATCCTCTACCAAGACAATGCGCCTGCCCATGATGCACTTTCTGTGAAGAATTTTTAGCAGCCAAGCGCATTCCTGTGCTCGACCATTCTCCGTATTCCCCAGGCTTGGCTCCCTGTGACTTTTTTTTTTAACAATTCCCAAAAGTGAAAAGTGCATTGAAGGGAACACATTTTCAGTCTGTGGAAGAAGTGAAACGAAAAACGGCAGAGTTGAACAGGGTGACATCTGATGACCTACAGCATTGCTTTGAACAATAGAAGGCACGTTTGCAGCGGTGTATAGATAGGGGAGGGGAGTATATTGAAGGGGATAACATTCAATTGTAACTTCCTTTGCAATACATCACATTTATGACACCAGTCTCGTTATTTAATTGCCACACCTCGTATTATCCTTGGAAGCACTTAAGCTTAGAGAAATAAAATTTTGTATTTAAACTTTTCATTTAACGTAATTAAACACGTGTTTCAGAGTTTTTTCGATATTTGACCTAGAATGGAAGAATAAGGAGTTGGAAGTTCGATGTAAAAGAGAGGAAACTGGCGGGGAGGAGAGTGCAATTGCATGAATGAGATGTCCATATTTTGAAATCCCTTAAGATTAGAGACCTGAAACTTAGGCTTTTGATTTAAAATAATTTAAGACGTATTTAAACAGGCTTTGACATTTGACCTAAGTACGATGAAAAAGGGATGGTATACCAAGATACTCATATGAAGTAAACGAATTTCATGAAAGACTTGGATAGAGCGCCTACCTCTGGTGTGTGTGGAGTCCCTGATTCAATCCCCGACCAAGTAAGTTTGTGGTGGATAAAGTAATGTCCGCGGATTTTCTCAGGTACTCCCGTTTCCTAACGCATTCTCATTCCACCAATTCTTCCGTCATCACTTACTTGCCTTAGTCATCGTCTCCCTTAACCTAAAGGGCATAATCTACAACGACTCACCAAAGGTAGTCGTCAACCCTGGTTCGGCTAATAATATAAGTAAATCTTTAGTGGCAATAATTGTTCACACCTTAAAATATCTTCCGTAATTATATCCACTAGTATTATCACCTTTTCTACTGAAATTACAAGTCGATGATGAATATTAAATAATTTATTCGTTGCTTCTCTTTTAACGTATATTCACACAAACTGTCTTGCAATCATACATGTTAGTTAGGTATCCATAAACAACTACATAGCAACCAAATATACAATAATGTATATTTCTTACATATATTAAAACATTCTTCTTTTGTTATTTTCAATTAACATTATATCAGGTATAGTGCTTGTGTAGAAGCACTTTCTGCCCAAGATACAGGTAATTATCAACCGATACAAAGTATCTCGTTGTATAAAATGTCGCCCGATAATGGGACTAAATATAAAAGTTACAAGGGAGCTTGACTTTTATATTTAAGAACCACTGGTCAGTTTATAATACTGATATTACATTAATTATGTCCTTTACATTTTGGTCGCCCCTCGTATATAACTTCATTAAGTTTCTTTCATATAGATACATTTATAATAAGTCTTTTATTCCATTAATATTTATCTTTTATTATAAAAACGTCGTCGCTTACTAATATAATCAACGAAGGGTGCGAAGTCAAAAACGTAAGAGGCAATTACATTTTAAAACATAAATCACAATGATCAACAGTTTCAATCATCATTAAAAACGGTGATGTTAAAAAAAAAATGTTTGATCTTTCCAGGGCGCATTATATAATAACTACGTTAGATGATATTTTTAATGTATACATCGTATCAATAAGGCGTCAGAATACAGAAGAATCTTATTCGAGTAACATATAAGGTAGCGCATGAAGACAGTCGTCGGATAATTAGCTTAATAGAATGGACCTTATACTTAACATAATCTTTGACAACAAAGTTTCAACACAAATCAGTATAATATAAATAACCTTTGCTTTTAATCAATTATGAATCGAATTATAATTCTTCACATTAACAAGGAAGAATTAAAATCATTTGAAAATTATCATTTGTTGAAACAAACGTGATAAAGTATCTAAAAGTCATAAGGGTTGTTTTCATTATTGACATTAACACATAAATTTGAAGATAAATGTTCATAAGAATCTATAGCTGATATGGGTTTAACCCTTACTTCATCAACTGCAGTCAGTTTAAATTCGTACTTGCATATGATTCTAATAAAGTACATTGTACTGCACAATCGTGATTATGTTCCGCATTATTTTGTACATGAATTGCGTCATGATTTTGATTTTGATACAAAGTGCCATCTCTTGAACTACGGTTATGTCTATCCATAGGATTTATAGCATTTCTAGAATTTCGCCATGTATTTCGACTGTTTTTGAGTCTACTTCGATTAAGTGATCTGACATAATTATTGTCACGATTGGTTAGGTTAGGTGGATTCCCATCATATCTTTGCCTATTTTGATCGTTCTGATTGTTTAAATTTGATCGAATTAAGTTATGTTCCGTATTGTCTGCATTACGGATATTTAAATTCCGAACAGGTACAAGGTGATCTGAATTGTTTTTAATTTTGCCTAATCCCGCTTGATGATTCTGAGCATGGTATTGAGTTTCATAACATTGGACAAGCATTAATAGGTGATTAAAACTCATGCACTGCGTAGAAAACAGGATTTGTTGTAATTTAAACGGTAGTAGATTTCGAATAGATGCAATCACTCTAGATTCCGATTGCAGTGGATTTACGACTTTTAATTCGTTATACGTATTTACAACAAAATCAACAACAGATTTGTGCAAGCGAGGATTAAAAGGTTGGTTTCTAATCGTGGCATCTCTGTTTGCAAGTAAAAAGTCGTTTTCGTAATTTGCAATCAGCGCTGCTTTGAATTCCTCATATGTATTGACGTGATCCCGTATTGCTTTAAACCATAAAGAACATGGTGGGAGTAATAAATGAGGAATTATTTTCATATATTGGGATTTATCTATACACATTATACTGCACTCATCCTGAAATTTTTCTAGGAAAGAGGTAGCATTTTCATTACATTTACCACTAAACTTACTCATAGCACGTATTTCGCTCATCTTTACACTTAACTTTACCTTCCTTTCACCATTTCGTGTTCGTGTTGAGTGACAATTCCTACCTACTGCATGATGTGTGGTTCCACCATCTCTTTTCCGCCCATCTGTATTCCTTGGATGTATTCTTTCCAAAATAATGTCCTCATCGGATGGATTATTTGAAGAAGAGATAACGTAAGGTCCACGTTGATCTGCTGCGGGTGAATGCGAGGTCATCTCTTGTGAACAAGGGAACTCCAAACGATCATTAACCATGTTGTTGTGATATGCGTTGTCCTTAATCTGTAACGTCTAATTTCCTCTTGTAAGGTAGATATCAATTGAGTATTTGCACGTATTTGGTTAGAATTATCTGTGACCTGAATCTTTTGCTGACGAACAGAAGATTCTATTACTTCCAAATCCTTTTTTACACAATTGACTTCTTGGATTACATGGTTGTAATTATCCTGGCAATCTTCAGATAATCTTTTTAGCTTTTCATCAAACTGTAATGTGATGTCTCTCACCGCCTGGATAACAGATTGTTTCGTCTCTTCTGATTTTTGGTCTATTTGCTCCAATCGTCTACTTAATTCCTCATACTGTCTACTGGATTCCTCGGATTTCTGCTCCAATCGTCTACTTAATTCCTCATACTGTCTACTGGATTCCTCGGATTTCTGCTCCACCGTCTGTTTTAATTCGTTGGACATCTGAGTTAGATTTTGTTCCAGTCGTTGTTCTTGTCGCTGTAAAGCTAGTAGGATTCTGTCTTCTAATGTCAACATTCCTGGTGCAAGAGGAGCTGTATTTTGCTCGTTGTTACCACTGTCAACAGTTTCATTCTCCACTGTCTCACCAATCATGGTTGTTCTTGGGATTACTCTGCCACTTCTAAGAACGGTTGAGTTCGTATTCATGAACCTTCTTACTGAGGTAAATTCACCCTTACTTTAGACCTCGGGATATGAATTTACAAGAATCCCGGGTGAGGTAAACCAAAAATTTTACAACGACTCACCAAAGGTAGTCGTCAACCCTGGTTCGGCTAATAATATAAGTAAATCTTTAGTGGCAATAATTGTTCACACCTTAAAATATCTTCCGTAATTATATCCACTAGTATTATCACCTTTTCTACTGAAATTACAAGTCGATGATGAATATTAAATAATTTATTCGTTGCTTCTCTTTTAACGTATATTCACACAAACTGTCTTGCAATCATACATGTTAGTTAGGTATCCATAAACAACTACATAGCAACCAAATATACAATAATGTATATTTCTTACATATATTAAAACATTCTTCTTTTGTTATTTTCAATTAACATTATATCAGGTATAGTGCTTGTGTAGAAGCACTTTCTGCCCAAGATACAGGTAATTATCAACCGATACAAAGTATCTCGTTGTAAATCGTGGGATGTTAAACTGAAATATTTCATTTCATTTGATGGAACACTTGGGGTTCAGTCGAATTCTTATCTGAAACACGCAAAAGGAGGAACACAAAATACAGTTCTCAGTAACACGTGGGACATTTCCTACTAATTAATAGTTCTCCAGTGTGATACAGTGTTGACTTCCTAAAATATCAAGAGGGACAGATTCTTGGAGGCAAGGGTGAAAGTTTATCTAAAAAGGTAGGGGGACGGTAGGTAGCGGCATGACGTCCCCCCGTCCCCCTGCCCACCTTTGTCCATTGTAATTTCTTAGGAACTTGGGGGGACGCTGTACATATGTTTTTGAGGCGGGGATGGCATCCCCCCGCGTTCCCCCGTACGTTTATCTCTGCTCGGAAGAGGTTTTGACTTTGGATTTCTAAGACAGAATGTATTTCTTGACGACGACCAACACACCACAAATGTACGCACCTGCCAATAGACCAACAGAAAAACATTCACCAACTTTACGTTGAAAACGAAAATAAAACAAATGAATTTTGTTTCACAATGCCAAATTACGGTACGCTTCCAAACTACGGGGATACAACATTAAAACCAGAAGTGGTAGATCTATGAATGTTGAAACTGGAAATGAAAAGTCCACCTTGAATAGAGGGCTTAAGGGAGGAGCTGCAAACTATTCTTGAAATATTTAATCCATATCCAACAAATATTCTCTGATCGGTTTTGCTCTGATACCCGTCGACAGAGAGTTGGAAGGAAGACTTAACGCAAAGCATGGTTTGGAAGTCTAAAAATCTTTTATCAAATATATTGTTCAATTATTAACTGACGGTACCTAGCACGTAAAACCTTTTAGTAAAATCATAACTGAATACTGGCAAACACGTCGTTATTCTACCGGCGATGATTTACAGTGGTGTGTTACTCTTACACATGATTGATTGAAACATGAAAATTTGAAGTCTCTCTCTCTCTCTCTCTCTCTCTCTCTATATATATATATATATATATATATATATATATATATATATATATATATATATATATATATATATATGGCTACCTTTCCGTTATTTAAGATCAATTGTATCTATCGTATTATTTTTTCTATTATCACTGTAATTTAATAACTATGGAATGACAGCGTTTCCGATGGGATTATTCGTGATTCGAATGGCATGTTAAAGTGTAGGTCTATGGCTCATGTAGCTTCCATTAAACTCCACTAGCAAAAACTAAATTTAGAATATTAATGCTATATACAATGTATACAAATGTTGTATTCATGGATACGTCCCACGGTTATGCCGGCTAGGCTAAAGGAGACAGTAACGATGATAAATGAGTGAAATGGTGGAATAAAGAAAGTGGGAGGAAACGGGAGAACTCTGAGGAAACCCACGCACACGGTGTTTGTCCACTACAAAGTTCACTTAGCGGGAGCAGGGATTGAACCCGAGACCCCATGCAGCAGAAGTGAACGCTCTACCACTGAGCCATCGCGGCCCCATGTTTTATCCATGAGTATAACATTTGTATACATTTTCTTGTATAAATAGTATATAACATTAATTTTCTAAATTTAGTTTCTTAATCTAGTGGAGTTTAATGGAAGCTATATAAGCCATAGACCTACATTTTAACATGCAATTCGAATCACTAATAATCCCATCGGAAATCTTGCAAAACATATTTGTATTTTAAAATATCTGTATGAAGTCGGAACGGCATCTCGTTATCTGCTAACGTTTTCCTCTATATTCATCAATGTTGAAACCGGAAATGGAAAGTCCGGTTTGAATAGAGAGTTTAAGGGAGGAGTTGGTGCTGGATCTTATACTTAAAACACTTATACTTAAAACACGAAGAAAAATTGTAGCTCCCTCATCGTTTTTGCTCTGATACTCGTCGAGAGATGGACGGATGGAAAATTTGAAGCATCACATACTTTGGAAGTCTAACAATCAACGTATATCATAGTTTGGAAGTCCAATAATCAACACATACCACAGTTTGGAAGTCGAACATTTTTTTTTTTTTTTTTAACCAAATACAGAGTGTTTCAAAACAACATCGACAACGTTTGGGAGGTGATTCCTGACACCAAGATAAGACAAAAAGTATAGACCAGCTTGGATGCACAAATGCTTCCTTTCGGAGTTATAGGCTGCCGAAAACATGAAAAAATGAAATTTAAAGGTTCATAGCTCCAAAACTATGGGACCTACCGTAGTCGGGTCAAGACTTCACTTAAGAACTAATATGTGCCCTATCCAAATATCCATGTTTCAGAATCCTGTGGTATTCCGCAACAATTTCTATAGAGGTAGTTGGTGCGTACTTTAAATTATATGCCCGTAGCTAAACTGCTTCTATAAAAATTGTTGCGTGAGCACTTTAGGATTCTGAAACATGGATTTTCGAAACGGGCACATGTTAGTTCCTAAGTGAAGTCCTAGCCCGACTACGGTGCGTCTCATAGTATTGGAGCTATGGGCCTTTAAATTTCATTTTTTCATGTTTTCGGCAGCCTATAACTCCGAAAGGAAGCATTTGTGCACTCAGGTTGGTCTATACTTTTGTGTTATTTTGGTGTCAGGAATCACCTCCCAAACGTTGTCGGTGTTGTTTTGAAACACCCTGTATATCGTCTTATCATCATTTCACGGTACCAAGCATATCGAAAATATTTATGTCAAATCACGTGCCTTTTAAAAATTAATATGAAACTTACAAATCTAATGTTGTGCTACATTTATTCACTTCCTGTATATGTGGTTCCTGTCAAAGTCGCCGATTTCTCTGTAACTTTGGGGCCAGGGGGCATTCAGATGTGTGTTTGGTTACAGACAAGGGCCTAAAAAGGCATATATGAGAATTTTAAGACAAATTGAATTCAAATTATGCCAAATATTGTATGTTCATAAATATATATATAACAACACATATAACAATAAAAATACATAGAGTCCACATGAACATTAGGGGTCTGGCCAACTAGGATCGGCGCCCTTGGTTCTTGTACGCAAGACAGTGGGGGGGAAGGACTTGTACTTTGAGGGTTGATCGTAAACAACGGCGTGTGTACCGGTTTTAAGTCCCGGTTGTAGTCGCACGTATTAAGTCCGGTCTTCATAGCCTCGATGTTGCATACGGTTATAAAACACAAACTCAAAACTTGTACATATGGTACCTTTACTCCTAATTCTTAACGTCATTCTTCACTTTTCATCCTCTTAATTTCCAATTTGTTATGGATCCTTTTGAAAAACATTGGAACGAGACTAGTTACTATCTTTGCTCAACTGCTTTAGTGACTCTGCCCAGGTAGGATAGGTAAATGGGTTAGAATCTGCCTTTTGACCTTAATACTCAGACAAGAGAACATAAGTACATTATTAACCATATAAATATCTATGTTCAGTTAAATTTTCAAGAAACAGACTTAGGAGAGAACGTTCGAGAAGTGTAGGTGAACTACAGAAAGTTTAAAGATAGTCCATCAGAGAGTGGCGGAAAGTGCTAAACATTTCATTCTCGTCTTCTTCTTCTGATCCATTTAAAAGGTAGTAGTTCTCCATCTGCCTTAAAAGCCTCTTAACCTTACAGAGAATTTCATGCGCCGTGGCGGCCAAGTGATAAATCATAACACCATCTTCTCTCTCTCTTTCCTCTTTTGTTCTCTGCGTAAAGAAAACAAGCAAATGTCTGCGATTCATGCTACCTCATATAATAGAATGTATGTTAATCACTTTTCACTCAATCAGAAATTGATGTGAAAAATTAAAGAAAAAGTGAATTCACCGAGGAACGATATTTTCATGTTACTTTTCTCAATTTTGTACGGTGTTCCATAAGAAAATAAAAGAAACTGAAAATTTATAGACTGAAATACTCTAGCTTCGGGAATATCGGTGTTAAAAACTATGGAATTTAAAGCTTCAATTTGAGGTTTCAAAATTACATAGTATCTTATTGACTGATTAGTTTACGGTTTAATGGGGAGAGGGGAGAGTAAGTAGTCGGCATCGGTACTTGAAATAAACTTCCACTTATTATTTAGTTTTATATAGAATAATTACTGTAACAATATTTATTGAAAATTTTATATTAAAATTATACTCTAGTATTTTTATCATCTTGCAGATAAATAGCAATACATATGAAGAAAATTCAAAATTAAAATTCTGTGTTATTTACACTTGATATATGAGATAGTTCTATACTGCACGAAATAAAGTGTTTGTTAGATAAGCAACATACTTTATAATGAAAAAAAATAATAAGCACCAATCTCACACTAGAACCAGGAGACAAAATCCTTATAGCTAAGGCATTACAGGGGGAAAAAGTGCGTTGAAACATGTTTTATAAACGTATTTTGAAACACTCAATAATTAGAAGGAAGATTTAATTTCCCTTTGCATCATTTGTCCTCCATACTAATCCCACAATAAGATTATTTCGATTCCTCAGTTTTTCCTTTAAACTTTATATTTACTCAGTTGAGAAACTTTATATTTATAATTTATTTATTCTGATTTGACATTCAGTTTTTAGCAAGAATATGCTCAGTAAACTATTATTTGTGAATTAAGAAGCTCTTTGAGGAATATGCTCCTCAAGACATGCTCCTTTGAAGGCATGCTCCAGTGAAACATTACATTACCATCGTTCGCAGTTATTGATGTACATACGCAAGTATAATTAGACATAAACAAATAGTTTATATTTAATGAAAACATGTGGACATGTCAGTTGAACAGTACAGTGTTCTATACAGCACTACTCAAAAGTTTGGAAAATTTAGTAATAATAAAAAGAAAAAAAAACACTAATTATCTACTCAATATTTCCTACGTTTCCTTCCAAATAGTTCCATTGACTCTTGCATTTTAAAAACGATTTCCTGATAGATAATTGAGACTGGATTGAGCACCATCGATTTTTATTTGTCTCTCTTCAGTCATGCCTCAAGAGTATCTCATTTTCGGGTTATTAAGCTACAGAAGAAGTAGGAGCTGAATACTGAAGTAGGAAATAGACGACACAGGGATCAGTACCACCAATAGCAGCAAACTAAACGTCACAGAATAATCAGTTGAAAATAACCGTCCTAAACAAAAGAAAATACAAGTGATAAAAATGCGAACGTTTATCTGTTTATACAGGGTGGCCCAAAAGTAGGTTTACAGCCCGGTACTGATCAACTCATCGCTTTTTATATAATTTCTTATTGTTATCCATGAGATAGACTTAGTTTCTTTATTATTTGTTCTTAAACCTCTTTACTTATATCTTAAGCTCGGAGCAGCCGTGGCAAATAAACCCATAAACTAGAATGTTATATTTGATCAATGCAGGGGTGTATACCTACTTTTGGCCACCCTTTATAAAAATGCTACTGTTTATTATCCCCTAAGGAAATATAGAACATACAGCCTTGAGAATAGAAGTATCTCTTACTCTTGAATGCCGTCCTATCTTTCGAAATATTTGTATGCACTTGATACTTAAAAAAAAAAAAAAAGTTTTTAAAACAAGTGTCTAAGTAAAGCATTTAAAACTTTAGCAATTACTGCTTACACAAAATAAATTTAACATATGGTTTTACCATAATTATTATGCGTATCTACTAGCATTTTAGTTCAGTAGTTCGATGCCTAGACAATTGTTTTTATGCAAATAGACAACTCAAATTAAGAAAGTGTTACACTTTCTGAACAAGGGGTTTACATATCAATGAAAATCCGTCTTCAGCTTTTTCTTTAATATCTTAGTCATGAGATGTAATCTTGAAGTAGTTTGTTGCAGACAAAAGCAGCTTTTGATGGACTTCCTTTGCTAATTACAATCCATCACTTTTAACTCAAAGCAAATGTTCGAATAATGAAAGTGTCATACAAAACAGACGGAATGTCAGAAAATATTTTTATTCATTGGTTTATGTACAGTAAAGAGGGTATAATTTATTAATATAATTAGATTGTGAGTACCAACTGAAACTGTGGATAAGTACACTCAGACATGTAATGATATTATCGAAGAAATAATCAATGCTTCAAGTGTTTATCATTCCTGCTATAAATAACTTTATCTCAATCAACAGTATACGCTCAAGGATTCTAATTTTGTATTGAATTCACAATGTTGACGAGATGAAAGATAATATTGGAATTAAAATGCAAATTACCTGAGCTTCATTTTACTGAAGTTCCATTACTACTTCCCCAAGAGATTACGCTGGAGATCGGCTCAAACGGTGTTGTTTGCTTAATAATTATAGGAAACTGTAGTTCCACAACCCTAATACTAATACAGTGGATATTTCGTTTTTCTCAGAGGGCAGAATGGGATGAAATGGATTAAAATAATTCTAGAGAGTCCATAATGACTTGGTGGTGAAGAACTGCGTATTATCTGAAGCAAGAAGTGAGTCCCTCTCATACAAGTACGAAATCCCAGATAAGAATATGAGTTTTGTTGTATATTACTGGGTAAATACAGAGAAATTTGTCTGCGAGGCCAGTTTTTTTTTTTAATCGATCAATTGTCATTATATAATTTTATATCTTTTTCTCTCATTTTAACTTCCCACGATTCTACTCTTTAGGTTAAAGGAGACGGATGCAAGTGAATGACGGTACAAGAATTGGTGCAATGAAAATGTGGGAGGAAACAGGAGTGCCCTGAGAAAATCTAAAGGCACGATGTTGTCCACTACAAGCTTACTTTCCCGGGGATCGAACCAAGGACCCCCACACCAAAAGTAAGCGCTATACCACTAAGCCGCCGTGCCCCTTTTTTTCTGTAATGAAATTATTGTTTCATAAGAGCAATGCACAGCCTTGCTTAAAAATCTTTAAAACTCACATTGCTTTAAAAGGCCATATTTTGGCAACTGTACATAGGAAATTATAATACGAGGAAGGATCAAAAATTAAGATTACAAGTCCAGTGTTTCTGGAGTTTCCTCTGTTAGAGAGGAATGAGAAGTGTGCGGTAATTTTAATACATGGAGTTGACAACTGTGAAGTGTCTCAGCCACCCGCCACCTACGACACTAGTTGGAGGTAAACACAAATGGCGACTCGTTTGAAAAACTCGTCTTCCGGCAGCTGGTAGAGGTTTACGGAGATAACTGTAATATTTCGTCAGCATGTCGCAGAATGGTGTCGAAAGTTTGCGACTGGTAGAAAAAACAGCCCAAAAGATCACCACGTTATTGAAACAGTTTCGTTGGGACATCATTCCCGACTACCGTCCCTCCAACCAGGACCTCGCTCCAAGAGACTTTCACCTTTTCACGCACTTAAAGGAGCACCTAAGAGGCCATTGCTTCGCTTTAGACGAGGAGGTGAACGTGGCTGAACACGCAAGGATAGGGTTTTTACCAGGAGAGAAACTTCAAACTCATCCCACAATGCGACAAGTGCTTCGACCGATATGGAGACAATCTCGAAAAATAACCTAATGTATGTACTATCTGATGGCTGTATTGATTGTATGAAATAATATGTACACATTTCACTGCAGGCTTTGTAAACTTACTTTTTGATCACTCCTCGTACTTTTGCACCAAATAAAGTTCTCAATTAACTGAAGAAAATATACAGTTCTTGATTTCGTTTCTAACTTCAGTAACAGTGCAGTGTGTTTCAAACAGAGATGAGTGGTCAGACTTTTGTAAACACATCTGTATATTAGAATCTCTTATATTCTTGAACAATGCTGACCAACCCTCCTCCAGACCTGTTATCACTGATTTTTCTAACAAAATATTCTTTTACTCTCTTTAAGATGGTCAGGTAATTACCAACATGTTGTTGATCAAGTGAGATACGTACAGTGTTAACAAACAGTGGACAAGTAATGTAATGACCTGAACTGATAGAGCAGACAGGTGAACCAAGGGAATATAGTGCATAAGGAAAAAGGGAGGAATGCAATTCTGTGATTGAATGAAACCGATTGGCACAGTTCTGAAAGTACAACCAACTTCATTCTGACCATCTTTTTCTCAAAGCGTAAGTTTTTAAAATTTCTTCATTGTACAGTTGTGATGAGGTTAGTGGAGTATTCTGTGAGTTCGTAGATTTGTCAAAAAGTAAAAACAATTGTCTAGATATTTTAGAATGCGGCTTCCTTCTCTCTTCATGATTCTATATTTGAACTGTGGACTATTAAGAACTTAAATTAATAAATTACATGATAGTTGTACTTGCAGTGTTTTCTTGGAGGAAGAAGATTTATAATGGTTAATAGTATAGTAGAGAAATTTAAATACGAGTGGAATAACAGAAAGCACAATAATTTAATTGCAGCTCACTTATTTGAATTTTACTTTTTGATTCAAAAAATAACCGTCGTAAATTACTGAACTTCTTTTAAGAAGACGAATTCTTAGAACGACCGATTTCAGTTTTTAAAAAAATGTTGTAAATTTCATTATGCTTGAGCACATTTTCTCGAGCTGGATTCATTTTCTACATTTTTACCATTCAAAATTTTTGTCCTGCTTAGAATTATTATCATCTTAGATTACAGAAAATAACGATGAGCTTCAGTGGTAGAGCGTTCACCTCTGGTGCTTGGGGTCCCGGGTTGGATCCCAGCCCCCGCCAAGTGAACTTTGTGGTGGACAAACACCGTGTGCGTGGGTTTTCTCGGGGTTCTCCCGTTTCCTCCCACTTTCTTCATTACACCATTTCATTCATTACTCATCATCGCCGTCTTCTTTAGCCTAACCGGCATAAGCATGGGACGTAAAACTCAATGATTTCATTTCATTTTCATAACGATGAGCTGTTAAACTAGAAATCATACACGAAACACTGAAAGCCAAAACGGGCCATTTCTATTGCAGAACGATATTAAGATAACATACCATTGTCTTGTTATTATTGGTTAGTTGGTCTATTGTAGATGGGCGTCCCGCTTCAGCACCAAAACCAACTGACATGGATTGACTACCACAAGAAAAAGAAGAAGAAGAAGAAGACCAGAGTTACAACTTGGATTTGTATCCGTCCGAGGCAAATATGTCCATCGGGAAACCACCCACGCTAACCACATTTCCTATTTATGTGATTGTTATATGTGGAAGTTGTATGTGATTTTATCTGCACTAATGAATATGTTAAATGAACATTACACATAGCATATTTTTATATAAATATGTTTATTTCTCTAGAAAGAATAGTGCGATTCTTATGAAACTTAGAGGGCTTACTAAGTATAAAATCAAGCTAACATACAATATAATTTGTGCGTTTATATACCTAAGGGTACCCGAGCTACAGAAATGAAAATGGTAAAAAAAAAAAAAAAGAGGGAAATTTGAGGGAAAATTTTCCGAAAATCCCTCTGTCACAGGGAAACTGAGGGTGATGGAGAAAACTGATTGCAGATTGGAATTCTACGTGAAACGTTCTATTATAATCAGGTATTTTCTTCCGTGTGACAGAGAAAAAGTTTTTTTTTTTTTTTTTTTTTTTTGTCGACTAGTGTAATTTACCATTATAAAAGGGGTAAATGTGATCAAATACTTCAAATACTTAAGAGAATAGTGTTCGGTATGTACTTTTCCTGACTCAATACTTTTTCACTACCTGATATAACCCCATTTTCCATTTAAAGAAAGAATGTTTTGCTCTATCACTTAGTATGAAGAAAACCGTAGTACTTGTTAGCGTATTTTCCTGAGTCAAACAGATAATTAGTTCAGTACTGACTATTAACTTTTGGAACGCCCGGTATGTGCTTGAAAACATGAGTTATATAGAAACAACACCAGAAGATTTTAAACTAAATACAATATATGATAGTAAAATTATTAAAGACAGTATAAGAAAGTCAAAGAAAGGTCATCAGACTCTTAAATATTTAAGGAGGTTTGAAGAAAAGACGTTCACCGCATATTAATGCTTAGATATTGATTTCGAATTTTGAATATAACACCACCTAAAAAGGAATCAAACGTGGGTGCGGCATGAAAACTACAATATTGTTATTATTTTCTCCAAAGCTTGTGTCAATTCTCAGAGAGGTGTATCCACATATGCAGCGCTCTTACATTTTAAATTTAAAATGGCGTTATAAAACAAGGAAGATTTAACATGAGTCAGTTAGTTCCATGCCTTTCTCTATAAAGATATAATAGATAAATATACAAAGAACATTGACAAACGCTTTCGCATTTAAACATCATGCAAGTTTAATATTGTCAAACATCATATATTTATTTTTAAAAAATATAAAAAATTATTCTTGTTTACGACTTCACATAATTGTAAAAATGAAATTCTTTCAGATTGACTTCCCAGGATTACGTTCGTTAGGCTAAGGGAGTGAGACAATTAAGGCAAGTAAACGATGAAGGGAAGATCGGGGGAATGAGAATGTGGGAGGAAACGGGTTCATATAATTGTCATCCACTTCTCCAGACATTAAAATTTAATTTTAAGGAAGTATTTTGAACTTTTAGGTTTTTAAGGCCAAAAATTTTACTGACAATAATTGTTCCACATATACTCAGTCATAATAATGGAGTAGGAAATAAGTACACGAGGACGCTTAATAAATGCACATCTAATGTTAGTAAAAATATATTCTTGTTAAACGTATGTCATACTATTATTTCTCACTCCCTCTCTCTCTCTCTCTCTCTCTCTCTCTATATATATATATATATATATATATATATATATATATATATATATATATATATATATATATATATATATATAATGTTATGAACATTCAAAACAGCAGGTAATCTTCCAAGAACTCCATAGATAATTTTACTCTCAAACTTGTTAAAGTAGTTGTATATTTCTTAGAGGAGAAGAAAGAATTTTCAAACTACCTAGCTCCGGATACACTTGATCACAGAAAAAGAAAATGAAGATAAGAAGTTTTCGTTATTATTATTATTATTATCCTAATAGTTTGAGAGACATCAATTATAATTACGTAAACATACAAGTAAAATGATATGCAGAAGTCTTTTTTTTTTCTGAAGTAAGAATTCATATACATTTTTTAAAAAAAGCAGAGGGAAGGGAAGAACAAGAGTATTTTGGTGTCGTTTTCTCGGAAGCCTTTCTAGATAAGCCTCTCCTTCTCCCACAAAATAATGGGATAATTTTTCCCTCCTTATGCGGTAGAAGGTGGAATAATTTCGAGAATGGGTTGCTAGAGAATGGCTAATGAAGGGAATGGGTGTTGTAATTTCTTATGGAAATGGTCTTATCAATTTATACCTCCCAAAGCGAAACAGAATCAAAAACGGCGCTCCTCTTATGTTTTCCCTTTCCTTTTCTTTTCCTATTTAACTTTTTTTTTTAACTTCCTGCTGTTTGGAGAGTTTCTTACACTCTTTCTACACCCGTTCGTTCGTTCGTCCTAAATAATCAACGTAGGCTTCTTCCACCTTTTACCAGTTGGGTTGGGCCACAATGGATCGGTGCTGAGAATTCGTGGGGACTTTACGGAACAAGAGGGAAAAAAACTAGAACGAGATGAAAAAAAACGTGTATATAAAAAGTTAAAAGGAAAACAACCACAGAAACGCTGCTAAACATTACCCAGGGACTCATCTTTTCGTTCAACCAGAAGATTGCAGTAATTTCTCCTCAAATTTGACTTAACTTTTTCGAATATTTTTTTTCTTTACATTTTCGCCAGTGTTGTCAGATCTTTTGGAGAATTGTTGAATTTTAAACAATTTTTCATACACACTGAGAAAACTATGAAACTATAACATAAGAGAAACAATACTTTATAGCACAATACTTAAGTTTGATCCCTCTATTAACGATCTGGCTCCTTGACATTATACAAAACCGGAGAGTTTTAGGACCGCGGTGGCTCAGCGGTAGAGCGTTCAGCTCTGGTGTATAGAGGCCTTAGTTCTACCCCAGCTCGCGCCAAGTAAGCTTTGTGGTGAACAAACACCATGTCCGTGGGTTTTCTCGGGGTTCTCTAGTTTCCTCTAACTTTCTTCATTCCACCATTTCATTCATTTCTCATCATCACCGTCTCCTTTAGCCTAGCAGGTATAATCATGGGACGCAACACTTAAATATTTCATTTTTGTCGGAAAGCCTTATATCAGAGGAAAATTAATTAATGCACGTAAATAAACTACTACCTGTGTACGTGGCATCCCTAATTTTAAGTCTCAACCAAGTCCTCTATTTTTAATTTCACTTTGCTACAACCCTTTTTTGAGCCACATGGGAAAGAACTAGCTATCCTACTTCTACTTTACTGGCTTAGTCCCGCCTAACTCCGTTAAGGTAAGGGAGTTAAATATGCCTTTCGGCAGAACACTCAAGAAGAGACTATTGTTAGATTAATCTTACTAATTTAAATTGCTACTTCTATTAATATCATAATAATAATTCATATTATAAAAGGAAAATGTCTTAGTTTGTGAGGAATGATAATTCCTAATAATTAACAAGCGCCGTTCCGCTACGTCCAGGCAGACAGACAGCGTACGTAATGAAGCGGTGTATATTAACTATTAGAAATTAGCGTTATTCACATTTTCCTTTTATGATAAGGATTCCCATATCAAAATCGAAATATTTTACTTCAGTGCTGAAGAAGCTTTAAAATATTAGTTTCTATACAGATTTCAAACGATTGTTTATTTTGGCATGACACAAAACATTTTCAGCTAATCATAATAATTTAGCCAACACTGGGCCGTTTGCTGTAAATGTAGAAACTTCTATGCACTTAGATCCTGAAGTGCCTTCTTCGTTTTGGCTTAGAGATTATTCGTACTTTATAATTATTATCTTCGGAAAATTTGCAATCACCTGTCTTCTTTTAACTTTCTGTTATGTCTTTTATCACATCCCTAATGAAGCATATTCTTCTCACAGAACATATTAACTATTTTAACTGCCTTCAGCAGTTAAGACTGATCATCTCTTTCTAACATCTAATGAATTCGTAATATTTTTATTCTGCTCACATCTATTGTCAGCTAATTTTCTTAATTCCTTTCCATACCCATATATATGCTCCTAGTCATTTTTTGCCACTCTTTTATAATGTCCACGTTTTTGTTTTGGAACCTACTAGTTGTTAAATGAAGCATACAATATTGAATAGAAATAGTATTTCCGCCAGTGCCCATCGAAGTAATAGAATTGGATCTATAGTCAGCATTACAAAAGGAAAAAATAGTTTTGTCATGTTAACGAATATGCATGAAAAATGTTATTGCATGTAAATCTTATATCCTTTTTGCCGTAGTTCAAACGTTATTTAACTTTCAAGCGACTACAGCATCAAAGAAATCAGTTTGCTTAATTGCCACAATTACCTTAAGCAGTTTACTCCTGTACTACATAATTCATATCGTCTTCCAAACATTGTTAGGGTCATCAAATCTAGGAGGCTTAGGTGGACAGATCATGTAAGGAGAATGGAAGAAAGTAGGAACGCTTTCAAAGTTTTAACTGGAAATCCAATTGGAATACGGCCATTTGGAAGATCTAGGAGCAGATGGGAGGACAATATTAAGGGATCTCGCAGAAATAGGAATACAAATAGAAATTGGATCCAGTTGGCTAAGGATAGAAGTCAATGGAGTTAGTTAGTTTACTCTTGAAAGAAAATTGAAAAGTGTCAAATTCAAGAAGGTCTCTAGTTATGTTGCTCATATTTGATAAATCAACAGGTGATTAACGACGCTATAACACTTCATCATTCATATATCTAAAATAAAAAAAGAAAAAGAAAAGAAAGAAAAAAAAGAAAAAAGATGCAGAAAGAAAGGTTGCTGTTGAATTATAGGGAAATCCAATAAATCGGTTGGGCTGAAAAATAATGTGAGACAGGCTTTTTACAGTAAGATAAAAGATTTTACAACATTATTAGCGGGTAAAGAAAAAAAATGTTCAAATATTATATATACACACTAGAATTCCATTTAACTGGAGTTGATGGTTCTTCGGTGGAACGAAAATTCGATTAAACCGGAATAAAGGATTCTCTGATACACAGTACTGTATTTTGATATATTTAGGATTGCCAAGTTTTGAAAATGGAAATACCGGACACCCTCCTGGAGTACATATATTCTTCCTGGCAGATTGTGTCATCATCGTTCGTCACAAGAATATGAACAACCTGCAAGTGGTTACTTCACATACAGATGAGCGATTCGGAGATCGAATTTAATAACTTTAGTTACTTCTGAAGCATTTATTAAACTTAGGCCTACTTATTCTAGTTTTGGTTGAGTCGGCACATGTATTTTTTATAGTATATCATCATATAAGCTCTGCTTTAACCATGTTCGTGGACAAACGATTCCTTTCGTCACCAGTGTTTCTTCCAGATACAACGTACCGGGGGGCACACACTTAGTATTCCGGGGGGCACTACTGGTACTATTCTATTTATTATTATATTATAGACTTATTATTTTGGTCTCCTCCGGGGGGGGCACTCTCACAGTTCCGGGGGGCACTGACCCCCAAAAACATGTCTGGAAGAAACTGTTCATCACCCCAAAATTGAGCAGAGAATAGGACTGGTAAGAGGAAAAATTGCCGGGCACTTAACGTCCGTTTTCAGGTCGTACCGGATATCAGACAAGGAGGTCAAAAACCGAACTGTTCGGTAAAATACCGGACGGTTGGCAACCCTAGATATATTTTCAGAGTAAAAATGCATTGCTCGTAACATTGTCTTAAACATTGTTACACTAAAGCGGTACAACTAAAACAATAAAGTTTAATTCAACTTACTTAATGAATTTACTCTTTGATAAGTAACTGGTAGACTAAAACAAAAGCTGTACTTATTCTTAGTGTTTTTAAATGAAATTCGCATACGAATAAAGTCCTTTTACTTTTCTTTAATTTCTTCTTTTTCTTTTTTTCTAATGTTTCGGTTAGCCTGGAAATTCAGTTAATGGGGATTTGGTTAAACGAGACTGTACTGTATATACGCTCTTTTGCACTGAACAAGACGATACGGATGAGTCCAGGGCCGGATTAAAGGGGGACTGTAGCACCGAGCCTCCAGGTGGACAAGAGCCTCTACTCTGAACATAATCTCAACTGGCTATGTAAAAAGAAACATAAAGATACAATCATCATCATAAAATAAAATATGACCAAAAATATGAAATATATTCCCTTAACTTTCCTATTGTACTTTCACAGAAATGTATTAGGCAAAGTCAGCAGGGATCAAATATTTATTCTAGCCCCGGGCCTCCAAATGTGTTAATCCAGTCCTGGATGTGTGTAAATCCTTTTGCGTAGTTTTCGAGAAAATTGGTTTTAAAAAAAACTGTTAAGTAAACCTAATCATTGACTGTATACGATGATAACGCCACCTGTTAAAACTCAACTAATAATTAAATATATCTTCAACAAGGTTTTCATTATGACACTACCAAGGTGATAGTACCAAAAGTGCCCAAATTCACGAGGTCTGCGCGCATGAATTCGGAACTCACGCTCACTTGACCTCATCTTCACGAAGTGAGTGAGAGATTGAGTGAGCGCAATCCCCAAATCATGTTGTAAATGTGAGGTGGATTGAGCGTGACGTCGAAAGGATGTTGTTAGTGCGAAGTCAAGTGAGCGTGATGTCGAAATGATGTCATTGAGTGTGAGGTTGAGTGATTGTGATGGTTTCACAATGTGAGAGTGAGGTCGAATGAAAGTGATGTCGAAAGAATGTTGTGAGCGTTATGTCAGAAGAATGTTGTGGGTGTGAGAGCGAGTAAGCGTGATGTCGAGATCATGTTATGAGCGTGAAATTGAGCGAGGTTAGTCCAAAGTGGCCACTTTAGGACAGTACATGGTGTGATTAGTGAGATATAGCCCAAAATTAAAACTCTTAGACGTTAGTTTTTATTTTAGTATAATATTGTGCAAAGATGAGGCATGTATCAATCGACAGACCACATCGAGTTAACAAACTCACATGTTTGAGAATAAATTCTGATGTGCAGTTTTCGATATACTCGAGAAAATAAAAAATCCATATGGTACTAAAAAGTATGTCATTCGGTGCCAATAATATATTGAAAAGAATTGGTTATGTATTTATTAACTATATACCGGATGTATCAAAAGTCCAGGGCCATAAGTAACTTCGTTATGAGTCAAGTTATGAAAAATTGTAGAAAAAGACTAAAGTAGCTGAAAATAACCGGTATTGAATCTAAAATCATGGGATTTCCCTATTCGCACCAACCATTTGTGCTGCATACTGCTAAAGCGTGATGTTGAATGAAAAAAAGCAAAGCTTCCAGTTCAGCAGTCTGTTGTGTGGAACGTAAGAGGAACGCAAAAATGACACGGAGAATGTACACATTGTTGTGTTAGCGAACTTAGAACACCTCAAATCTGTTAACCAACAATGCTGTATTATTGGTATTGTGAGGACCCAGGGGAACATCCTAATGAACTGGCAACGTTGCTTTTTCAAATATAGAGCGCTTTACCAGTTTGCAGCCCAAATGTATTGTACAATTGGAAAAATTCCACCATCTCTAGCTGAAAACTACCTATTTCCAAGAACCTCTTGTTCTCTCCATTTTACCATATCTTTATTTACAACAGAAAAATGAATTTTTTCAGTTTAACGTCCCACGATTATGTCCTTTAGGCTAAGGAAGACAATGATTAATGGAAATGAATGAGAATGGAAGAATTGGTGGAATGAGATGGAATGGAAATGGAAGTACCTCGATAAATCCTATGAGCACGATGTTGTCCATTACAAACTTATTTGGCAGGGGATCGAACCAGGAACCTCATACACCAGAGGTAAGCGCTCTACTGAGCCACCCTGCCACCTATATACTGTATAGTATATTAATAAGGGAGTTGGCCTACAGCCCCGAACTTTTGGTGCACCCTATACCATGTAAAAGAAATACACACAAAAGTAACAGATTGCGTTCTCTTAACAGTGAGACAAATACTACTTGTAGGCGTATTATTCATAGTCTCTGGAAGCACTTGGAAATACACCAATAAAACATCGTATTGTGGTTTCTGGCAACACTGTCTACATCCCTTCCAATTCTTCCGACATCTTCCTTAACCCTTGTGTTCTGTGTGTGATGCGACCTCACCCAAAAAGAGAAGCAAAGAGAATATAGCGGAAGGACATAAATAGGGGAGGGGAAAAAGAAGATGCCACCTTTCTAACTTTACAAAAATTAAGCTTAAGTGGAAAGCATTTATCCAGACAGAAACCACACCCGCAGAAGCCTTCCACTGCATTCTTTTGTTCTTGTCTTTTGTCGCCATCTTTATTCTTTCTTTGTAATTCTTTTCTTTCAAGATTGAAATGGAACTATAACGCACAGAAGGTTGTAATTAACGAATATTTAATTCATTCGTTTCATTTGGAAATTAGAACAGATTTTTTTAAACGAAAAAGAGCTTTCGATTGAAGATGTTTTACATAATTTTTAAGGAGATCTTGCTTTCTTTTTTGGTAAATATTTATTTTGTTGGACTTAAGAAAAGAAAACGAAACACTTCGTAGTTCTAGAATCATTTTGTCTCTATTGTTTCTCTCTCTCTCTCTTCCCCTCCTCGTGATATCTTTTTCTCAGTTGTTAATGAGTAGCGGGAACTAAAAAAGGGAGACAAAAAATAAAGAAAAAACGGATATAAAGAGTGAAATTAAAAACCGAAATCATGTTGTACTCATTTCGCTTCGGTTTCATGGGTTGTTAGAAGTAATGAAGAACAAGAGAAGCCTTTTGATTTTTTACAGCTTTTTTTATGCTTTGCTTTTTAGACTTGTCTCTTTAATTTCCTTACTGCGACATTGATTTCATTCTCACGAGATGGCCTCTGACGAATATATAAAAAATATTGTACGCATGACTTAGTATTATTATATTACGCGTGTGAGATCTCTAAAGACCGCAAAATTGCGAACAAAATTTGTTGTTTGCAAGTAACTTCGGAGAGTCCCTATCACTGCGAAATTATAATACCGCTAAATTTACAGTAATTATGTGTTATCTTCAAATAGATAAAACATAATCGAAAAGTGGATCAAGACCTCCCTAGACGATGTTATTTTGCATGAGGTACCGTTATCACGAGTCACCTAGTAGCTTTCCGTTTGCAGTTATTTTAGAAACGCGAAAATAAATGCCGATTTTCTAAATGCCTGGAAATCGAAAGCAGATAAATGAGTCATGATAACGGTATCTCATGCAAAATAATATTTTCTAGAGAGGTCTTGTTCCACTTTTCGATTATCTTACATCTATTTGAAGATATCACATAATTACTGTAAAATTAGCGGTATTTTAATTTCGCAGTGATGAGGCCTCTTAAGAAGCAGTGATGATTTTAAGAGGTGCCCCGGGGGATATTCTTCCCTCTGGCCCATATCTCCGATCGTGCTCATTATCCAGTATTTTAGCAGTACTTTTCATCCCTCCGTATAATGAAATTCTGCCCTCCCAGGGAAAAACTTCTAAAATCATCTCTGTTTTCCCTAAAATTTCTTGCATATGCGTATGATTTTCAAGGAAACAAAAATCATCAATTGAGCCTAATCAAATTTGTATGAGAGCAATCATATACACAAGTACTTTAGTAGTTTTGCGTTGAATAATCAAAGAAGCATTCAACAAGAAAATATCACTCTTAACTAGCAGGCTTAATATTGGACTAAAGATGAAATTGGTTAAGTGCTATACATGGAGTATTGGACTGTATGATTCATAGGGGGACGCGGTGGCTCAGTGGTAGAGCGTTCATCTCCGATGCTTGGGGTCCCTGATTCGATCCCAGCTCGCGCCGCGTGGACTTTGTGGTGGACAAACACCGTGCTCGTGGGTTTTCTCGGGGTTGTCCCGTTTCCTCCCACCTTCTTCATTCCACCATTTCACCCATTTCTCATTATCAACGTCTCCTTTAGCCTAACCGGCATAAACGTGGGACGTTAAACTTAAAGATTTCATTTGTATGATTCATAAACTTGAACATTATGAGAGTTAGAGAAGAAATATTTAGAGAGATTCGAAATGTGGTGTTGGAGGAAGATGGAAAAGATAAAATGGACAGAGAAAGCAACAAACGAAGATATTTTAAAACGGATAGGAGAGAAGAGAACGCTTTTAGCCAACATCCTTCATAGGAAGACCAATTGGATTGGACACATCATGTGAAGAAATTGTCTTCTTCATATCGTCATAGAAACAAAGATGGAGGAAAGTGAGGAATAGGAAGAAGAAATAAAAGTGATCGATTATTTGAAAAATATAAGAAAATATTGGGAGTTAGAAGACAAAGCTGAAGATCGAGAAACGTGGAAGAAACATTTTCAGGGCCCAATCTAAGATAGGGAGGGGGTGAAACTTCATTACTCCTAGGATCTGCCAACAGGCAGAATATTTAATAATACTGTAAAACTGTTTAGTATAGGACAAATTGCGAAACTATCTAAATAGTTTCTAAAATATTTTTTCAATATGAAAACAGGGCTTTAAGCATTAAAGAATATTTAAAAAGCCTTAACATTAATTTGTCTATAATGCAAAATTTTTCTTGTCCGTTGAATTTTAAAAATTAATATTATTTTAATAATAATAATAATAATAATAATAATAATAATAATAATAATAATAATAATAATAATAATAATAATAATAATGCTAGAATTTTAGGTATATATACGCTAGACCTATTCAAAAATACAGCGCCTCTCAGTCCGTACACATTCGTTCTTTCGTAAATTTGAAGTGAGTATCCAGTGGAGTATAAATTGGACCGAATTTCTTTGTGTGGCAATTTTTCTGAGATTTCCATTTTCCTTCTCATATTAAAATAATCTCTTCAACAATCGTGCATAATTAAATTAACTAAAGGAAAAAAACTGACTATGTCTACTGATTCTTTCTGCTGTTATACTCTGATAACCCTGTAAAGTAATGCAGAAAACAATTTATGCCTCCCTTCCCAATACTCCTTTTACCACATAAACACAACACCAGTGATTACTGATACTCATGAGATATGTAGTACATAGTGTTTATGTATATACACAGTGGCGGATCCAAGGGGGAAGCTATAGGGTCTATAGCCCCCCCCCCTTTACGCTCAGATATACACTGGATAAAATGGACTTTAATCCTGCTTTACACTGGATAAAACGGCAAAATATGGTTTAGCCCCTCCCTTGATCATATCCTGGATCCGCCCCTATATATATATATATATATATATACTGTACTTATTTTTAAATAATAATACAGGGTGGCCCATAATTTTGTATATGATGTTTCAAAGCCTGCAGTAAAGAAACTAGCAACTAACTTGAACACAAAATTGAGCACAAACACATTACTCTCATACCTTTCCTTACAAGAACTTTAATCTCTGTACTCCACGGCATGGTGCACCAATGCACTATCCAAGTCAATACATGCGTGGAAACGAAGGCAACGTTAATGCTTGACAGATCCATACTGGTATCCCGTGGAACTCTTCTGTGATAGCTTCCAGTAGTTCGACCAAATTGCATATGTGATGTTAATACACTTTGTCCTTTAAAACACCGAATAAGAATAAGTCAAGTGGTTTCAAATCGGGAGATTGAGCTGGCCGCTCCACAGACCCACTTCGACTGATCCAACTGTTCGAGAATGTTTCGTTCAACCCTACCATCCTGTCTGGCATACACTAACGGTTCTAAATCCAGTGACCATTATCTCTACACTTCTGCTATACAGTGTTGTCATATCGAAATATTTTGCCCAGAATTACAAATACTAGAGTCAGTCAAACATCACATACATAAACATGGGTCATCCTGTACAATGATAACATCGTTTATGAAGATTCAGAATTCCATACTCATTTTCATCCATTATTTAACGCCACAAGACGAGACAGAGTTTTCGTGACGGCACCGAATTTTAGTGTTTCCAAAGAGGTACACTTTCCGTAACAAGACATCACTTTTACATCTCTTCGAGACGAGATAGCCTGAACTCTTGTTTCGAAAAAACCTAAACCCATACTTATGTTTACATGTATTCTTCTCATTACTCAATTTAATTTGTAATCTCAAATACCAGTAAGATACTGTAGAACTGGGTACAGCAAAGCTAGTCCATGCCCCTAGAGCGGGAAACCCAATTCGATTCCTGGTAGAGATACATGAAGTTCGGATTCAACTAGGCTGTACAACGAACTAGACAAGGACATTTCTCGTGGTTATGGTTAGCGTACGCGTCTTCAGTGCGTGGAACTCAGGTTAGATTCCCGGTGAGAGCTTATGTGATTCAAATCTCAACTTAAGTTAGATAGTCTCAACCCTGAAAGCAACGCTAAACTTTAAATAACAAACCAACGAAGCGGAAGATCCACTCTGCAGGTAGTTTCGGTGCTAAAAAGTGAATATTAAATAATAATAATAATAATAATAATAATAATAATAATAATAATAATAATAATAATAATAATAATAATAATAATAATAATAATAATAATAATAATAATAATATATTGTCCAAAAATATTGAGCATTGAGAGATCAAAATTGGGAATAAATTTATTGTTAACTGAAACTACATACATAACATATTGTTGAATTTCCTTCTACCATTTTTTCGGCCACACCATTTTTCCGCTGTAGAACTTATGTGGTTTCTGGTCAAACAATTATGCACGTAGTTTTTACAGGCCTCTTTCGAAACTAACTTAACACCATTCAGGAACATCTATAAAGACCGAAAAAAATGATAGTCCAACGGTGCCGGGTTCCGGCTATACGGTGGATACATTAAAACCACTCAGTAAAGTTCTCTCGCTTTCAGACGGGTCGTTAAAGAGGTGTACAGTCTGGTGACGTTAGCGTGGTATGTGACTCCCTTTCTGTTAACCAGTGCCGGGTATTTGTTTTGAATTGCTAAATGAGCCCAAGCTAATTGTCGACAGTACAGATCCAAATCTATTATCTGCCGGCGGCAGCATGACATGATGCATGATGCTTTTTCAATCCCAGCAAATGCACAGCATAATCTTCCTGGACTTTGCCACGGACTGTGAAGCACCTCCCCGCTTCAACCACGATAGATTTTGCATATTATTGTCTTAGATCATGCACTTTTCATCACTAGTGTTCAATCGCTTCAGAAATTGCTTGAGTTCGTTCCGTTCAAATAGAGATTCGCGGATGGAAATTTAATCGAGTAACCGTTTTTAAGTCAGATAATGTAACACCCATACGTTAACTGTCTTTTTATAGTAACCCGTCTCGAAATGATTTAACACTGTTTGGCGATGGATAGAGGTCATTGGTTACAGAACATTATCTACTTTTGCTGTGACTGATCGCCCAACTTGAGGAACACATTAGACATCGAAATTTTCAGAACAAAAGCGACTGGACTATGTTTTGGCTGTTGCTTTTGATAACATATCTTGCACATAAATAGCAGCTTTTTTTTTCATGGACCTGTGCAACATTTGCGCCGTTGTCGAAATAAAATTGCAAAATGTATGGTAATTTTGCGATCTGTTCTGTGATCTTAACTGCGCAATCTCTTACATCTACTGATAAGAGGTTCTACACTTTTTGCAATTCTACCATCTTCAATAGTCAGCTGCCAAATAACGTTAGGCCTAATTCACTGCGACTCACATACCCTGTGATTTTAGGAAACTAGCACCTTCTTCTGCGCAAAAGGTTAAGTGCTAATTAGATGGAATAATAATAATAATAATAATAATAATAATAAGTCTTATGCGTCTAATTTTTCTGCACATTTTACTGTGAATACTATAATTTTTAGGCAAGACTAGATGAAATGACCACAGAAAGATGAAAGGTATTTGAATCAACTTCCTCTTTACATGCAATTTTCAAACTTAAACGGCATTGGGAGTGTCACTACAGATTTCAATGACCTTGAAAACTATAGATTACAAGCTAATATCAGTTGCTTGTAACTATTTTTACATGTCAACTCCTTCCCACCCCATCTATCACCCCCAAGCTTTGGGATAATGAATGTGGCCTTACATTCATAATGAGGAGTTTATATACCGAGTTGTATCTTTCTAACCTAATGGACTCGTGAGATACTGTACTTTTGACATACATTTTTGAACCATTCTACCTCCACCTTAGAATAAGTTCTTCCGAAAAACTAATGTGCTAGAAACACAAGTTGGGCTAGACGCTAGGGTCCACTCATGTACCAACAATCATCAAAACTGGTCCAGCAGTGTAAGAGGAGTTAACCGTCAAACATTTTGACATTTCACTTATATAAGTTGTATCTGTAGGTAGATAGAAGACAAGTGTTACTAGATTTTCCATGTAGCATAACCAGGAAACGGAAAATTAAGAAATGAAATTAGGATTCAAAGTAGTCTTGAAATGCAATATTAAAAGAATATCGACCGTAACCATAAAGTGCCAAATTAAGTATTAAAATAAAGACTGCAGAGCATAACAATGACGCAAGTAGGATGTTCTGCCCGAAGGCAGGTTCTAGGCCACTTATCCTAGTGTAACTGGGAGGGAGATGTCACTCTAAAATAACCAGTTTCTTTCTTCTGTGATTCAAGAAGGGCTAGGCAAACGAGATATTTAAGACCTGGATCGGTTCATTTGGAATTTAACATCCCTTTCAACAACGAAGCTGGAAGAGATCACGTCTAAGCGTTTAATCACAAGGGAGTTCTGGAATTGATGGATAGGTTGAGAATTAAGAGTAGAGATACACCACATTAATTTGGTTGATTCATTGCACCTTAAGGCCTCTCTTTAGCACCGAGACTATGAAAGATGAAACTTGATGTTTAAAGTAAAATCAAACCACTACTTGCGCCTGCATCCAAGACAAGTATCTCCACTTGGAATCGAACGCAAGAACACATGCACAGAGAGCACATTCATGATCAATTTGGGAATACAGTGCCACATTACGAAATCAAGTAATAACTGCAGAGCATAATCATAAAGCGCAGTATTAATTGCCAAATGAAGACTACGGAAAGTACTATTTATTAAGAACTAATTTTTTAAAAAATCCATTCATTACTAGTAAATGTTGGTATAGAATATAAATACCTTTTTACTTCGTTTGTTTACGTATTTTCGTTTATTCTTTATTAGAAAGGATATGAATTTATGAGTAATTAGATTATTTCTGAATGAGCATGTAACTACATAGTATTTTTTTCCCCCTGCGAATTCTATCAAACAAATTTTGGTAGAAATAAATTTTGACAGAGAGTTCTTCTTCTCATGAAAAATCAATTATGGATCCTTGTTCAAACTACTTTCTTTTCCATTAAGTTACAAAAAATGCTTCAGTCTGTGTTTAAAATGTTGAAAAAAAAAAAAGAGAACTCATAGAAAAGAACCTTTATGAGTAGGTAGCATCAACAAAGACTTTGCTAGTCTATAGAAGAATAATCGAGATGCTATGAAGAGCCCAAAAAGGAGTTGAGGTTAGGAAAAGAAATAAGTATAATAATAAAAAAAAATAGAACGAAAACTGTTGGTTGGAGGTATAGATGGAAAGTAATACAGAGGCGAAGGTAATCAGGCAGAAACTTTCACCTTTGTTAAAAGGGAGAGAGATCTGTGAATTCCTTCAGTGCACGAGAGATCATCCATTGCCTTTAGGAGTCCCATAAAGCACTAGAAAGGAGTGAAAGAATCTTTGATGCTAAAAAAGAAGCACTACTTTTTTTTCTTTCTTTCTTTCTCGAACATTCCATGGACTCTATCAAATTGCAAATGGAGATGTAGTATCCAAGCACACGAACTCGCTTCTTTCTCTGAGGAAAATTCGTTGCTCCATTTGCCTGCCAGACCCTTTTCAACTCTGGACTGAGCTGATATGCGATGGCATTCTTGCACCGAGTGACAATGACAACCTACCAACAGGTGGCTGCTACAGTCTGCTGATAATATTAGGATAGCAAGAGAAACCTACAACCAACTAGAAAAAAAAAATGCTGCCTGTACCTTTTTTCTTCTTTAGATATGTACTTTATTCCGTATTCACATTCCCTTATACAGTATGCTTCAATATACGTATTGACATGTTCTAGACGTTTATTTCCTTGTTGAATATATGTGATCATCTTTCAGTAAACGATGTTCTTGGTAGAGACTCACGTCAATAGAAGATTTCTGTTGAAACTCTGAATGCAGAAATCAATAAAACTGAAAAATAGTTGAGAATTCACAGTTCACTTATATTAGCTTACTCGTACACTGTGTCCTATCCATTTACCTACTATCAATCATTTCTTCTGCCTATTTCACATTTACCACATCGTAAAAATTTTCAACGTACAACATAATCAATCATGTGTGTAGTACGTCTCCCCTAATAACAAGAACACCGAGGATCGTCAAGTAAACTAAATGTATTATCGACTGAATAGAGAGATGTTCGATTTTATTCAGCTTGTCCTCTGTCCAGGTCAGGTTCTGCAAATAATTTTACATGCACTTCTACGACCAGACAGTGTTTCAATTTGTATTAATACTTTTGTCTTATGACAATACAACATTTAATCAATTCCGGCTCATAAATCTACATTACTTGTATAAAAATTATTCAGTTTTTAACTTAATTTATCTGTACAATGTCTATTGAAGTAAAACTTTGGAATCAATCTTCAATCAATCCTATAGCAACAAAATATTTTGTCAATTCAGACCCAGATTTTGCACATTAATTAAGAATTTTTTTTCAGGACTAAATATACCTCAAAATTTAGAAAGTACTTATGGTATGGAATCAGTCCTTATCCACATCACAAGATATTACTACTTATTTATACAAGATTTAATCAACCTCAAACGACTGACAAACAAATCTTTTTATTATTCTACAGAACGATATGCGAAGGTTCAACTTGGACTAGTTACCAGATGCCAACTAAAATCGGGCATAAAATATATTCAAAGTTTATCTAATAGAATACATAAAAGTGGGCATTAGTAGAACTGGCTCGAATATTTTTTGTTGTCTTTGTTGCTGCTATCAGCTACTTAACATAACTTTTCTATGTACATTAACTCAATAGTAGCACACTCATTTTAAAACCAAGAAAATTCTGCACTCGAAAGTGTCGTCGACTTTGGGATAATCGCTTTAAAATACAATGTTAAAAATGAGAGGAAATTTTCTTTGCATATCTATCTAATGAACACTATACTACTCTACTTGATCATGTTCTATTTTATCTGCATTAGTTTAAGCCCTTCAGTTTTGTTTTGTACGTGTACCAAATGCAAATGTATTATAATAATTGATCCCGTAGAGTTAGACATGAATAATTTACGATTATCTTAGGATATGATACCTTGATGATCTCTGGAGAATATTTTTACGATTGAATATCGATTGATCCAAAAGAACTTTGTGGTATAGATGTTTCCTGGGAGTACTTCGATTCTCTTACATGTAATAGTTTCATCATCATCTCTGGGCTTATATTCATTCAAATACTATTGAAATCAGGGGGGGGGGGTAAAAGCGAGGAGGAACGCGGTGGGATGCCGTACCCTCACCTCCAAAAAATATGTACGGCGTCCACCACTTCCTAAATACCTACAATAGGCAAAGATATAGGCAAGGGACGACGTGACGTCATGCCGCTACCTACCGTCCCCCTAACTTTTAGATCCACTTTTATCCCTGATTGAAATAACCTATTTACCTGGTAGCCGTAAATCTTAGAACCAGGCATTGAATTAAATCCCTTTAAAGTGAGGTAAATACGATATAGTTAGATTCGTTTTACTCCCGGTGTGTACTTGCGAACACACAAATCACGTGTGAGATGTTGAGTTAGAAATCCATTGGGAAGGCTCTTCGAAAAGATCAAAAAGAAAAGAAAAGGCAGTAGAAAGAAGGATGTCTCGACTAATGGTAAATAAAACATCCTGGTTTAGTACCGGATAAATGTAATTATGGAATCTTATTTCTGCGCAAATATATATGGTACCTCGAGTACGGTTGTCCATGAGACGAGATAAAGGTCTACCAATAGAAATAAACAACTTTTCGAAACGAGGTATCAGTTTTGTATTTTTCCAAGACAAAACAGCCTCAATTCTCTGTTCGTAGTCAATCATAATCTTGAGACTTCTCAAGTCATATTATCGTAAGAGAAATCCAATCACTTCCTAATTTGTGAAATAATGAATAATAGTTAGTTTTCCTTTGCTTTCATTTGACTTATGCTATTTCTACCCAAGTACGATGCACACTTGTATACATTTAAACAATGCATAATTATTCTATATGATTTTCTTTCCTAATTTACAACTTCATTCAATTATTATACAGGATGATTAAAAGAAGCAAGAAATTTTGAAAGTTGTGTTGGGAACAGTGGGCGTTTGGTAACACTGAACAACGTACGCCAGCCTGTTAACGCCATCCTGCCATTTAGTTATCAAGGATGTTTGAAGTGGTACGCAACATGCTTTCGCGATCAAATCGTTTTATAAGAATAATGACAGTATGGAAAGGGGCACGTAGAGAATTCCGCCACGATCATATTCCATCAGCACATGCAATTAAAATGTGGATATGTATTTTCGAGCAAACTGGTTCAGCAATGAAAATGAAGTCTCCAGAAAGTATGCGAACCGTTCGTACACCAGACAATATCCAAGCTGTTCAAGATGCTGTCATAAGAATTCCTGTGATTTCTTTTTGTGGGGTCATCTTAAAAGCAAAGTGTTCATTAGTCGACCTGCTACAATTGAAGAATTGAAAGCCAAAAACCAAGAAGCAATTGCCGAAATTCCAGTTGAGATGTTACGTCAAACCGTGAACAATGTAACGAAGAGACTGCAGGAATATTTGCGCAGAAAAGAAGCTCACCTGCAAGATGCCATCTTTAAAAAACAACTTGTACTATATGTATTCTAATAGGCATTATTTTTACTATTTAATGAGATAAATATTTAAAAAAAAAAGTTTTCATGAAATTATTTAATTTTCAAAATTTCCCGTCTTTTGAATCACCCTGTGCTAATTTTAAGTTTCCAAAACGTATATTAAAACAATTGTAGAATACATACCACCTGCATGTTCATTGCCAATTTTCTTCATTGTAGTTCAAGTCTACTTACCTGAAACAGAGAAATACAACTAATTAATAAACTGTAACTAAATATAGCATTATGAGTAGTTAGTAATGAGATATTTGAATTAGGATGCACATTGTAATTTTTACTGAATACTAATTTCAAATGGAACAAGAGATTATAAGCACTATTATTCAGCAATTGATAGATAGCTGACCTATATGCGGGTCGTGGTTGCTAAGTGATAGAGTGATAGATGAGTTTTCTCGGGATTCTCCCGTTTCCTCCCAATATCTTCATTCCACCATTTCCTTCATTTCTCATCCTCACCATCTCATTTAGCCCACACGGGAAAAATGTGGGACCTAGAACTTAAAGACTCCATTCTCATTTACAACTGCCCTCTCTCTCTCTCTCTCTCTCTCTCTCTCTCTCTCTCTCTATCTATCTATCTATCTATCTATCTATATCTATATATCTATATCTATATATATATATATATATATATATATATATATATATATATATATATATATATATGTGTGTGTGTGTGTGTGTGTGTAAATGAACTACAATCCCAATTGATATAAATACAATCCCAAATAACGCAAAGATAGTGTACATGTGAAATAAATAAGTCAATAATACTTCATAAAACGAATATCGAATTGTTCAGGATATATTATTTTTTATGTTTCAAATATCTCTATTTACATGGAGAAACTATACAACACAACAGCTGAAAACACAAAAGCTAGAAACATGACAAAGACAGTGGCTAATTTTTTCAGGTTACAAATTTTTCAAAACTACGCTGCCCTCTTCGTCTCGCTCAGATCTGGCAAACATCTGTTGAAAAATTCGTAACCTGAAAAAATTAGCCACTGTCTTTGTCATGTTTCTAGCTTTTGTGTTTTCAGCTGTTGTGTTGTATAGTTTCTCCATGTAAATAGAGATATTGGAAACTTGAAAAAAAAAAGAGAAACGTTTAATAATATAATTAATTATTTTTTATTTCACATAAATTTAATAATACAATATAATTAATATATTTCTACAGCATTTGCTATAGAGGATGAAGTTGAAAACTAATTAAACAATATATTATTATTTAATTTACGTTTTCTTTTTTTTTTTTTTTTTTTTTTTTTTTACATTTTGATATATGAATTAAACTCTCTCTCAGCTTTCTGCTTCCATCCGGTAGGAGAGAACTGTTCTCGGTAAATCGTTCTGTACAATATTATTCGTTAACAGTACATCGCTTCATATATAAAATTATATGGTAATTGTGAAAGACATAAAAGAAAAACAAAAACAGAGAAGGTAAAAAAATAAAAAGATGGTTCGTAGAAAAATTTTCATTGCAAAAATTCGCAATTTTAAGCACCTGCAACGTCACTAAATAGAAATACTTGTACTTTCAGTAAGATATTGTTCAACGCTTATAACATATGCACATAACGTATTCCAAATATACTTACATTATAAAATTAAATCAAACTTTTAGTTCAGGGGCCACGGTGGCTCAGTGGTAGAGCGTTCACCTCCGGTGCTTGGGGTCCCGGGTTCGATCCCAGCCCCCGCCAAGTGAACTTTGTGGTGGACAAACACCGTGAGCGTGGGTTTTCTCGGGGTTCTCCCGTTTCCTCCCACTTTCTTCATTCCACCATTTCATTCATCACTCATCATCACCGTCTCCTTTAGCATAACCGGCATAACCGTGGGACGTAAAATTCAGAGATTTCATTTCATTTTTCAAACCTTTAGTTCGAAGACGAACGAAAACTACTACTCCAGTGGAATCGGAATCAGTGTTAAAGTTTTTATCGGATGTATTGAACACAAGCAGCAGGATTTGAACTATCTTCTGTATATGGAAGATGATAGATAACACATGTAAAGGAACTCTAATAGAATCAGTGGAACAACACCAAATAAGAGGCTAAAAAAATCACATATCAGGAGGTGCTCATTATGGAAAACTGAACAATCGTACTTTCCATCTCAAATAGGACAGCATTAAAATTTATGTGGTTTAGAGATTCGATGATAGAATCGGTTGTAAAGTGTTACAAGTTCCTTGATTCTAGTGCCATGTAAGTTGGATGGTTGGTTGGATTTATGTTTAACGTTCATTTAAGCATCGATACTATATAAGATATTGACCTGCAGCTTAACGTGAGATTTTGAACCACATGAACTCCTGCCAGTAATCGAACCCGAACCTCTCGCCATGAGCTTTCATTCTCACCATATAGTCATGAGAAAGGCTATGAAAGTGTTTTGTGTGAACCAACACTGTTATTTACTTCTAAGTGTCCTCGAGGTATTCACACTTTATAATCATTTGCTTGCATTAATCATACTTTAATTTAGCCTATGAGAACGGTAAACTAAATTTTCTTACAAGTCATCACATCACTGCTGTAAATAACCCGTCTCAAAGTTAAATTTTACTCCTAGCTGTTTTGCAATTTATATTTTGTAATTTGTCACTAGAATCAGAATAATCATGTTCTTCAAAACAATAAGACATCATACAATTTATAAATCCAACAAATTTAAGGCCAAACCATTACAAAATAAAGAAATATGTAATATATACAAGGTGCCCCAAAAGTAGATACCGGTATACAGTCCCGTACTGATCAACTCATTGCTTTTTAAATCATTTCGTATTGTTATTCATCAGGTAGACTTAGTTTCTTTATTATTTGTTCTTAATATCTTTTACTTACATCTTAAGCTCGGGACGGCCGAAACAAACCTATAAGCTAGAATGTAATACTTCATCAATGCATGGGTGTATACTTACTTTTGGACCACCCTGTATATTTAAAAATTATTTGATTCATTTGAAACTATGGCTGTTTACCGTAGCACACAAAAATTAGAGAAACAAAAGAACGAAAAAGTGTTTACTTGCTGTTGGAAGTTAACGGGCTTTTCAGAAGGTAAGTTAGATGAAAGTGAATCTATAGATGAAGGACTGATCAAATTTCATATGTTCCAATAAGAATTGACCCGGACCCACGATAAAAGGAAACACATATGTACGCGAGTAATCAAGAACATAAACATGTCTTAACTTGTCTAACATTAAAACTTATATACTAATAACCTTGTAATTATACTCAGTCATGACTTTTCTCTTTACAAGAAATTATGTATTGTAACTGAATCTTCAAAAACTTTCTAAAAAAAATGTGTAGGAATTTAGAAAAAAACATTAAAGCTTGTGATTTTCTCGTAAGATGAGTGTAATAATTTGATATCTTGCTGAATGCGACTTGTTGTGAAATGACCATTTAGTCATGTATGCGTTAGTGATTGTTTAAAAGAGACCAACATATATATTAAACATTAGCACATATGTGAAATACATAATAAGGAATATATATACTTTGAAAAACGATAATTCCAATATTTCATCAATTAGGGCTATGACTAGGATATGGGTAGCTTGTGGGACAAAAAAGTAAGCTCATCAAGTTTTGAGAAGATGCTAAATCAAAGTAAGAAGTTGAATGAACATAATCTAGAAACCAACTCGTCCAGACATAAGTTACCAGACAGTGTGAAGAATTAATTTCTGAAACTCCTACTGCACTTCAAAAATGAGGGGAATTATTTAAAGAAATTACACCCAAACTAGGCCAAGTTTGTGTCTAAACATCTATTGTTGTGTACTGTGTCGTACGTATTTATACAAGAGATCTTAAAAGTGTAAATTCAACTCCAGGAATTTCTTATATTACCCGGTTTTAACTTCTGTTGCAAAATGTGTTGTATAGGTACAGAATGGCTCAGGAAGATGGATATGTACATAGAACTTGTGTTATTACTTGTTCCTCTACAATTTCTAGAGCTATTTGAGCTAAACTTTATAGTTGTAGAGCTAGGGTGCTTCAAAAATTCATTTCTCGCTCTTTTAGCTGCTCTTAACTTCAAAGGACGGCGTTTTCATTCATGTTTATTAGAACTTTTTACTATCATTTGGCATACAAAATTACTCCTTAAACCTTTTCCGAAAGTAGGTGATGTTTTCTACTAGTTATCTTTTATCGAAAGAACAAATGCCATAAGTACTATCATGTAGATATGTGTATGACCTGAAGCACTTGTCATAGCAGAAGTAATGAATATCCCTAATACAAGAAAAAGGCATGCATGTCATATGAACTTTACTTCTTTAACCATCAAATTTCTTCTTGTTTCAGTTAGGCAAGACGATGTACACTGACCTGTAAGAGGATTATGATTGACATGTGATATATCCTAATGTCAGATTATCAAGTGATGTAATTGGAATACTCTTTAGATCTCATTTAGTTCGTAGAACAGAAGCTTCTTATCACGGGTGGAGCTTAAACATGCCTTACTGCTTAAAATGAAGCAAGAAAAAAAATCCTGTAAGGAAAGAAATTTAATCTATGACGAAAAAGGTGTACTCCCGAATGACTCTCATAGCGTGGAAAAGGTTGAGGATGGACATCAGTATATTTACGTACTGAATAGTAGTGTTCAAAATCTATATATTAATTTCAAAGATTATTATTATCATTATAATGATTACATGAACATGAATATTTCACTCATATGGACCTTCAGTTTACAGTGAATGTAGAATAGTTCCTTATTACATACACATTATAATCATAGTTGTTTTATATTATATCCATGACAAAATAGTGGAGTTTTGTTCTCTCATTTTTTTTCGGGGCTTCCATCTTCATCAAAAATTTATTTAATTCCTTGTGATAAAATAACCAGTTTCTCACGTTCCTTTTCTTATTGTATAAGTCGGGCCGCGGTGGCTCAGTGGTAGTTCGATCCCAGTCCCCGCCATGGGAACTTTGTGGTGGACAAACACCGTGTGCGTGGGTTTTCATGGGGTTCTCCCGTTTCCTCCCACTTTCTTCATTCCACCATTTCATTCATTACTCATCATCATCGTCTCCTTTAGCCTAACCGGCATAACCGTGGGATGTAAAACTCAAAGATTTCATTTCATTTCTTATTGTATAAGTCTCTGTCAGGCAAATACACTTAAGCAGGAGCGGGTGTGCTAGGCCAGCCTGCTACCTTGCAAATGCAGAGTGGGCCCATCCCACATTAGGTAGAAGTTGGCCCCATTAAACATCAGAGAGCAGCCCAGGCGAAAAATATTTTTAAGTAATTCATGTGCCATTGACAATTTATGTCCCATCTGTATACAAAAAAAAAAAAAAAAAAAAAGTAAATTTTCAAAACAGAACAATTTCTTTTTCACGTTTATCGATATCAAGAGGTTCTGTAGAAGATAAGGTCCTGAAACTTTACACGGTTTTACGCCATGAAGTATTTCATTGGCAACGGAAATTTCTAACCTTTCTTCTCGTTTTTGTTTATAGGGGACTGTTTTGCACCTACAGCTACAGCAATGGTTTGTACGGTAGAGTTAAACCAATAGAGACAACAAGAAAAGAACGAGTTTAATTCTATTGTAACTAAAACTATGGAGTTTGTCGAAAGATTTGCGAAGAAAATTGAATGATTCAGGATACGAAGTTGACGAAATTTCTCTTCTTGCAAAGGGAATACCAGTAGGAACTCTTCAAGCAGACGACCTGTCCCAAGATGAGAAAAAAAGTTTGATTCCCCATCAAAAGTATTTGAGGTAAACCTTTTCAATGTTATTTTTAGATACGGCAATTTAGCAATTAAATTATCGATTTTTCTGCAATCAAACATTGATAAAGGGTATTGCTTGGCTATATCCTATCCGTTTCCATGAGATCAGTTCGCTAGAAGAACTATTTGATTGTGCACTCTGTATCCTGTAGCTAATTATTGTGAAGTGGGATGAGAATATATTCGAAAAGAACTACATCGATTTGCTTGTCATTATAGGGACTATAACACTAGTTAACAAATTTAAACTTTTTGTTTGTTACATGAGAAAAATCACCTGATCTTAAAGGAACTTTTTGCGCTGAATTCGAATATGCACTCGGTTTCTCTCCATCACGTACAGTTTTCCCGTAATAGAGAGATTTTCGGGAAATTCCCTCAAAAATTTCCCTTTTTCAGATATTTTATTCCCCTAGCTCCTGTCCCCTTACATATAGTAACATAGAAATTATACCTAAGTATACCTTGATTTATATTTAATAAACCCTAAAAGTTTCGTAAAAATCGCTTTGTTCTTTCTAGAGAAATAAATATATTTGTATGTATACTGTGTGCACTGTTTATTGCACCTGATAGTAATGCTTTCAGATCTCCTCAGTTGGGGTAAAAACGATTTGCTTTATTACTACAAACACAGACATAAAAATGAATATTTACAATAGTCAACAACACACTTGTATTGCTCTCTGTAAATTAGAAACGTGTATAAAAATAGAATGTACTTCCAACGTATATTTTTTTTAAACGTACAGTATATGTATATCTTAATACATATATATACAATTCTCCAAGTTTTTTCGTTTTGTCCTGACCTAGTCCGTGATTTGCACCTGACAAAACAAGAGGCGGAACTTCTGGGATCAAGGCTCCAGCAGTGGAACTTATTGGATGCATTAACGAACATATCAGTGTACAGGAAAAGACATGTTCAATTTTCAAGCTATTTCTCAATGCAAGATGATGTGTGCGTATGTACGGATATAAATGGGTTGATGGCAGAGCTAGGAATTCCTTACGTTCCAGAAGAATGGAGGTTATTTATCGACGCGTCAAAGGTCAGCCTTAAAGCTGTCCTTTTACATAATGGAAATAAAACACCTTCTATACCACTTGCGCACTCAGTGAAGATTAAGGAATCCTATGACACCATGTCAACTTTGCTAAATCTTATAAATTACAAGGACCATTGTTGGCAAATATGTTATGATCTCAAGGTAGTTGGTATTTTATTAGGACTGCAGTGCGGTTACACGAAGTACCAATGTTTTTTATGTTTATGGGATAGCCGAGCTGATGACAAACATTATGAAGTGAAGGAATGGGAACCTAGAGTGAATTACGTACTTGGAGAATGCAACGTCAAATACGTTCCTTTGGTAGATCCTAATAAGATATTACTACCGCCACTTCATATCAAGTTAGGACTTATAAAAAACTTTGTCAAAGCCATGGACACATCTGGTGAAGGTTTCAAGTATTTGCGACATAAGTTCCCTAACCTGAGTGATGCTAAGATTTCAGCGGGAGTGTTTATTGGTCCCCAAATTAGGAAATTAATGCTTGATGATAGCTTTGACAGCAAGTTAAACAGTGCTGAGCTAGCTGCCTGGACAGCATTTAAGTGTGTCGTGCGCAACTTTCTGGGCAATAACAAAGCTGAGAGTTACACAGAAATCGTACAGGACATGATACAGAAATACAAAGAGTTGGGTTGTAGGATGTCTTTAAAAATCCACTTTTTGCACTCCCACCTCAGCTTCTTTCCTGCTAACCTAGGTGCTCTCAGCGACGAACAGGGGGAAAGATTCCACCAAAATATAATGGCAATGGAGAAAAGGTACCAGGGACGATGGGATCCTTCAATGATGGGGGACTATTGTTGGGGTCTTGTTAGAGAATGCAACATTTCTTACAAAAGAAGGAAGTAGTGTACGTTTTTGTAACCCAATGGAAGTTTCATATATTGTGATAGTTTTGATTGTCTTTTCATGACCTTTTGGTACATTTGTATTATTGTTTATTGTAAATTGTCACACTTGTAAATTATATTGTATTATATTTTATATATGTGTTTGTGGTAATAAAGCAAAACGTTTTACCTCAACTTAAGAGATCTGAAAGCATTACTATAAGGTGCAATAAACAGTACACACAGTATACATACAAACATATTTATTTCTCTAGAAAGAATAAAGCGATTATTACGAAACTTGGAGGGTTTATTAAATATGAATCAAAGTATACTTAGATATAATTTCTATGTTAGTATATGCAAGGGGACAAGATCTTGGGGTGTAAAATAAACGAAAAGGGAAATTTTTAAGGGATTTTCCCGAAAATCCCTATGTTAAGGGAAAATCGTACGTGATGGAGAAAAACCGAGTGCATATTCGAATTCAGCGCAAAAAGTTCCTTTAAGAACAGGTATTTTTTTTATGTAACAAAACCTTTGTTAACTAGTGTAATCAACCAATATGCAAAAGCAGGATATTATAAGTAATGAAGTAGACAGAGAGCAATGTGATCAGAGAAGGGAAAAGGATGAAGATGATGGAAGTTAGTGAATGTGGGTAAAATGAATGGAAGTGCAAAACTGTACAACAAGGTAGGGATGCGCACGAGTTGAGACACACTTTGTAAAATTCGAGACGAGTCGAACCAAACGTATTTCTCGACTCGAATTTTTGAGTCGAGACACGAGTCGAGTCGAGACTGCTCGTAAAAATCCCAACTCGACTCGAAGGTCTCGAAAATCTTTCTATAACTTTTAATGTTATTTTGAAGAAAATATTCACTCAGAAGCAGTCTTGAAACAATTCCAGGATTTATTACTTTAGAAAGGTACAGATAGGGTAAACTTAATAGTTAATCTTTCTAGATCAAGATTTAATTTTTTAGCTCAATTTAGTTAATTAAAGCTAATAATTAATGCCATGATATTTTATTGTACTTCAAATATAATAATAATAATAATAATAATAATAATAATAATAATAATAATAATAATAATAATAATAATAATAATAATAACAATAGTAATAACAATAATATTTGATTATGTAGTTTGTATAAAGCTATTGCGATAAAGTGAACTTCATAAATCATCTAAATGAGCAATTGACAGTCTACAGTAATTTAGCATAGTTATAATTATTGTGTTTTCGTTCCCATGAAAGCAATAGAGCTACATAACTTCTGTATTATCCGCTTCCCCAACTATTTGGAGGCTTTAATGTGTTGCAGCATATCACGAGTTACGGATAAAATACAATGTAACATTTGTTGTACATCACATATTATGAAACGAGACTATTTCACATAGTATATTCTAATAAATGAACTGTTTGGATGCCAAGAACAAGTACAAATAGGTACCTTTCACTTCTATAGATAGGTATTTTTAAAAGAATTTTTGTAAACACTAAATTATAAAATAATAAACTACATACAGTAGTTATGGTTTTGGTGCCAAACATAAAGAAATATGGATTGTTCATGAGATATTGAACTTCAACTTTCATTCCTGGAAAATTTCAATTTTGGAGTTAGGCCACTTGGCATCAAAGCAGTTCACTGTAAGATAAATACGCTCCTCACTTTACTCTAGTAGCGCACACTGCTTGCAGACTACCTACACCCCTTCATGACGACCATTTTTCCCAACGGTAGTGGCATTTTTCGACGAGACAGTGCACCAAGTCACAAGGCTAGGAGCGTGATGGAGTGGTTCGAGGAACATAGAATGTGCTGTCCGCCCCAACTCGCCGGGTCTGAACCCAATCGAACACATCTGGGATGTGGTTGAACGTGACGTCTGAGTGCATCGTTCCCTCCCTAGAATTTACGGGAATTAGGTGACCTGTATGCACACATGTGGTACCAACTCTCTCCACCGACCTATCAAGGATCATTGCGTCCATGACATGACGCGTCGCCCTTGTTATCCGTGCCAGAGGTGGACATACTGATAATTAAGTAGGTAGTAATAATGCTCTGGCTGATGTGTGTGTATATTTTAACTTGTATATTTAGTCTCGACTCGAATTTCGAGACGTCTCGTCTCGAATTCGAGTCGAGTAGAGACAAAAACTGTCGAGTCGAGACACGAGTCAAGACAGAAACATATTTTCTAGTCGAGACATTTTCTCGATACGATTCGAGACAGGCTTAAATCTCGACTCGATTCGACTCGTGCGCATTTCTACAACAAAGTAAAGTGTAGCTTGTGCATTGCGGCTGGTTCACGAATTAAATCTCTATAGTCCATTATATCCATCGTCGTGTAAAACATTTAAGTATGTTCTAACCATTTCGTATAACCAAGTATCTTGTGAACGAATTTTCTCAACTATGAAAGTAGTTTAAAATCTTTTACTTTCTTCGTTTGGAGAAGATTTATTTTAAGATTTTCTTCCTTTATACATAGATAGATTATGTGCATTCTGTACTAAAATTTTCGTTTCTACATGTAACTAATTCATTACAGGCCTCTACGATAACCAAAATTAATGGATTTTCAAAGGTTTGTGAACTAAAGCGATAACTAATTACGTTTGTTTAATAGAAAATCGTTCGTCACAGAGTGGCGTAGCCAGGAGATTTAATTTAGCTCAAACCTCATTCCCATATAACATAGTAATACCAAAAATCGATTTTGTTCACATGCAGTTTGTTCCTTTTCTGATCCTCGATGTTGGCTATGCCACTGTCATCACGTAAATATTTTGTTTTATGTTTCATGCCTTATCTAGAAGTGAACCGTATATGTATTTGACTGCATCCATGGAAAATATGTTGTCAAAATTCTTGGCCACTTGACATAATATTCATCGCATAGCAATGACCAGCTTCCGGAATTTGTTCACACGCTTTTTCGACAATTACTGTTTTTTTGATTTCTTATTGCGAGTTGCAATATTATTCTATTCTAAAAGAGTTTCCTTAAACTTTTTTCCCCTTGAACAGTAGGGCATACACTGTTATTGTATTATTATTATGTATATAAATGAACAGGTGCATGGAATGCTTACACACAATAACATAACAAAAATTCCTGTGGGTTTCTACATTGTAGTCTAGACAGTTAGCCCATAAAGAACTGAAAAATTGCTCCTGAGATCACATGACCAACGACACACATATACAGAGGACGCATACCGCCATATTTACAACTTCTTTGACACGGGAGGATTGTTTCTTTCTCTCTTTTATTTCCTTCCGAGATTCTTTTCTAAAGGTTTTAAAATGCTTTTCTGTGTCCCCACCCTTCAAAAGGCTTTGTGCGTAAGGTCTGGGTCTTGTTTCACATATAACAGAACATTTTTCCTTCAACGAACCGCACGTAATGTCTGTGTTTTATACAAAACCCATATCCAGAAAGCCCCTTTTCAGTTTCTATTCTTGTTCGTAAATACTTCTCTCTTTACACATTCATATATTTTATACACATTATCTGAAAGGGTATAAAAGATTCCAAACACCTTCAAACCAAAAGAAACAATTTCCTGGAAGAAGTTCTGAAAGGTTGTTAAATAAATTAAAAGAAATGGATCGTGATGTAGATAGAATAAATGCAGCTCTCCTGGTATTAATTTTAATGTGAGAACTGTTAATGGATTTCAGTGATATTAAGTTACGTACAATTATTCCACACTATTGTATGGGATTCGTTCCGTAATATTTAATAAGAGAAATCTATAGCATTCCCTGCAGTTATAACGAGACTTTTTAAAAATAAATAGAATTGTTGGTAGATCAGTAATTCTTATAAAGAAAGTATTCTCAAACTCTACTCTAAATTAGAAAGAAAAAAGTTATAAATATACAAAATATTATTAACATCTATTTAAGTCACCTCCATATTCAGTAAGACTGCCTAATTTTTGAGTAATTCTGCAGAAGGTTTAAGTAATATTTACTGTATAATCTTTAATATTTTCTAAAAGAACAAAATATTTTAAAGTTACCTATTATATTGTTATATCAATCTTTATACTGAACAATTTCAGATCTTTTTTCTTTTCAAAATAGTCCCAATTATTATAGTTAAGAAATCCAAATCGTTTGGATTTTTTTCATTTCAATTATGAATGTCGCTCCGAGACATCAAATGAAGTAAATGTAAATATACCAAAATATACCATCTTTAAACGTTATAACTAAATGGACTGTTTTAAAAAATAGGTAGCAGGTATTGCACCTTAAAGTTGAAAATTGAATTACTGTCTTGCAATTTGTAAATACTATACCAAGAACAATGTTTTTAAATTATAAATCACGCAATTCAGAAGTAACAAGATTATCCATGGCTTTGAATTGAATATTGTAGCAAAAGAAACACTGACCAAAGCTTCAACACACACTGTATTTTAAACTATAATGTGTAACGGTTTCGGATTTCTAACATATCCTTCCTCAGGACTATAGCGTCTGAGGAAGGATATGTTAGATATCCGAAACCGTTACACATTATAGTTTAAAATACAGTGTGTGTTGAAGCTTTGGTCAGTGTTTCTTTTGCTACAATTCAGATGTAGTTAGTGTTTTTGCTCCACATTTCCAAAAATATTATGCACATGCGTGCAGGATTAATCAAAGTAAATGATTAAAGTGGTCTAACTAATTAAAATATGCTGTATTGTCTTGGATCCGATTTCTCGGATACAAACTTGACTAATGGTTCAGATCCCACGTTAAACAGCAGACAATGTCTTACATAGCTCGTGCTGAAGGTAACATTAAACTGCAAACATCCAACTTAGTCCTACAGTGAAATCCGTCTATTAACCCGCAATGACCAATCCCAAGACAGAATGATTTGCTTACTCTAATAAACTTACCTATCAGTAAATAAATTACAGCCTGAAAGTCACACATTTTTGTCCTTAAACACGGTAAATAAACTTCGCTAAAGACATTAAAAGAGGGTCATACGAAACGTAATATTTTGAATGAATGGGATGCGGATAGCCACCAATTAAAGTTACTGTTCCCCCTTAAGGTATTACCAGATTGACTTCATTGACGAACTCGGCCGAGATGCTCACTTTAACTATATTACATTCAGTATAGTATATTACATTACGCTCTAACTGAAAACATTACTTTAAAATTTTCAGTTAGAGCGTAATGTAATATCTACTTACTGAATGTATATGTTAAAGTGAGGCATCTCGGCGAGTCGTCAATGAATGTCCACATCTGAGCCTAATAACCTTAAGGAGGGAACATATCTTTGCAATCTATCTGTCATGGGAATGAGTATTTTTTAAATTCTCCTATAAGATCACTTGAACAAGTGTAGTACAAAAACCAGATTATTGTTTGCTCCACATAACATGCCATAGATGTTCTGGTTCGATTCTGATAAGGGTCAAATCTGCGGCAAGGTATATGTCAAGACACTTGTTTGAGGCTTACACCTCTTGATAATGTCTTCATATAATAGCACTGAATTTGATCTATCGCCCATCCTCCTACAAATACGAAGGAAAAAGTTATAATAAGGGTGCACACATGCTAAAACTAGAATCAGAAGTATGATAGTTTTTAAGAACATACGGATGGTTCTCCAACCTACAACTAGCCTAGTAGGTAAGCGGCTTCAATACAGAAGACCTGAGTTTGATTCTCGATGGGAACACATGTTGCTCGGTTGTTGTAGGTCCGTACAGTTCCAACAGGATTACTTGTGTTTTATGGAGACAACATTGTAACACTAATATGATTATAGACAATTAACAATTAACAATTGAAGTAACCTGTAGGAAACACTTCACAACTAATTCAGACCTCGCATTTCGAATGCATCTTTGTTTGTAGTTCATAACCTTTAGTACTTGCTTATCTTTAAGCCGAAGCATTCAGAGTGGTTTCTTGTATCAATGTAGAGTTGTCACTATAAATCCTTTTGAGCTTGTTTATGCCACGGCGTCAATATTATTTCTTCATTTTCCACAGATACTGATAGTTTCCAAATGTAATATTTCATCTGATTTGATATTTAAGGGACAGTTCTATAGATAAATTTGTTCTGCCTGACGAAATAGATGTTTACTCTACGTAAGTGCTCTGCTAGTTAAAAAAAAAAAAAAAAAAGGCCGCAGTTGAGATGGAGTAGTATCATGAATTTTTGGTAACAGTGGGAGTTCCTGCTTGATGTGACCAGAACTTTCGACATTCTGAACGATATATGTACACGCACGTTTCCAACGAGAATCACAAAAACTCATAAAGAAAGTCAAGAAATAGGAAAGGATAGGCACAAAAGAAGCACGGAAGAAAGAAATAGGAAAGAGAGGAAGAGAAGAACGAAGCGCCAACTTGGAAAAGAACATTTATCTCTTACAAATCTCCAAGGGGATGTTCCAGCCCCTGATGACCGCTGAAAAGATCATGGGGAAAGATTTCTACAACTGATATAAGAAGCACCCTTTCCTTCGTTCCTCTCATCTCGTGTGCTTAGTTTGGTGGTATCTTGTTGTAAAAGGCGTTTCCTGCTTTCCAAAACCAGCAAAGAAAGAAGAAAGAAAAATAAAGAAAGAACCATGTGGTTTTATATGTGATGCGTGAACGAACAATCATAGAGAAATTCCCTTTCTTAAGGAGAATGAGATGATCTGCAGGAGTCACTAGTAAGAGGGACAAGAACTAAATATTTAAAATTAAGGGTTGCAAGATATATCATATATGTTGCTTTCTTTTGATTCTTGTAAATATAATTCTACAAATAGATAAAGATTATATAAAAGTATTGAATAAAACGAATTTGAGTCAAATATTATTCTAACAAAAAAATAAGATGCATCCTTTCTGTTTATATTATTATTATTATTATTATTCTGCCTTCTTAGTTTTCAGTTTGAGCAGGGAAATTTTTATTCCATGCTTCACGATTTTTCAGCTTCCTCTTTTAACTCCCAATATTTTCTTCTATTTTTCAAATCATCGATCACTTGTGTTCTTCTTCTTCCTATTCCTCACTTTCCTTCCATCTTTCCTTCTATGGCGGCATAAAGAAGACAAATTCTTCGCAATATGTGTTCAATCCAATTGGCCTTTCTACAAAGAACGGTGGCTAGACGCGTCCTCTTCTCACCTATCCGTTTTAAAACATCTTTCGTTTATTACCCTTTCTGTCCATTTTATCTTCCCCATTTTCCTCCAACACCACATAAGTTACAAGGCTCTGTTTATATATAGGAATAACTAATGAGTGGAAGAAATCGGATAATTAAAACTGTATTCTGTTACATATATACAGTACATAAAATTAATAATATTAATGGGCAACAAAGAATATATTTTCAGAGCCAGAGATGTTCGTTTTTCAATTTTCTCAAAAACTGCACATGAGAATTAATCTTGAAGCAAGTTGTTTGATCAGTTTGGAGTGTTCTATCGATTGATATATGTCCTATCTTTGGACAATATTTGAGTTAAACCGAAATCAGAATTTAAGAGTTAATGATAATTTTAGATCATATCTCATTAACCATACTAAGTACTGCCATCCTACTAGTGTCATAATGAAGAAATTAATTAGGGTAGAATTCAGTATGACTTTCATCTTTGAGGATTCTCGTACAGTAATAACTTTTAGGTTAGAAAGTAGTACGCTTTTATAATTTGTTTCGAAATCTAATAGTTTTTTTTACAATCATCCGTACCATATGTATATCTATATCTATATCTATCTATCTAACTATCTATCTATATATATATATATATATATATATATATATATATATATATATATATATATATATATATATATATATATATATATATATATATATACATATAGTGTTTAAACATTTTGTCGTTTAGAATTTTGAAAATGTACAGGAGGAGTCAAAAGTCCCTACCACTTCTTATAAAATGAAAGCGAGTATAGATACCCAGAATTGGTAATTGTAGGAACATGTTAGGCCTAAGAGGAACCTTATGGTGTGTATCAGGTGAACGGCTGCTATCTTACTGTCCGCTATTTTGAATCTCGCTCAAAAAGTTTAAATAGTAAGGGGATCGTGTGATATATATATGAAACAGGTCTAAAATTTTAAGAGAAACGTAATGGTGCTAGTAGATTTAATATAATTGTAATGACTTTGAAGTTATAATCACATAAAACTCAGATTAACTCTTACAAAATATATTCAACTTACATAACCTGAGATTTGAAACACAAATGCCATCTCGTGTGCCCGGCGAAAGCTCATGTGGTTCGGATCCCAAATTAAGCTATACATTCACTTATGATATAACCTCACTGCTGAAAGGGGCGCTAAAACCCAAATCAACCAGGATATCTCGTACGCGAAAGGGTCAATACTTTTTATACTACCTAACACATATTGTCATTGATTCTAGTGACCAGTCTATAGTGACGAAACCCTTATAAAATCCTGAAATTTTCACTAAAAACTTTCAAGAACACACGTGACAATTTAGTAAAATATCAACGATAACAAGTAACTCTTTTGCTCCATTTCCTTTAGTGTATTCATTTGATTCATTTATTTATTGGCATACGTTATTTAGACACATTTAATCGAGCCATTTCTTGACTTTCCCAATATTGACGATGCAACGGAAAAAATTTTATTTACTTATTTAAAAGAAGAGCTCCTCCGTGGCTAAGTGGTTAGCGTACGCGCCTTTGGCGTGGGAGACCCGGGTTCGATTTCCGGCGCAAGCTCATGTGGTTCGGATTCCACGTTAATCAGTAGGTCCACGTCTCATATAGCCTCGCTGCTGAAAGGGACGCTAAACTAAAATCAACTCAACTCAACTTACTTAAAAGAAGAAGGAGAAGACAATACACTGAGATTTTACAAATGATCTACATTGGATCGTCAATGTACTTGTGATAGTAATGCATTTTAAATATTACTAAATGTTAACACTACAAGAAAGGAAAAATATTTTTTTGTACTAAAATATATCTCACAAACTACGGCAAATGTTTATTCTAGATTGTTTCTTTATTGAAGATAGCAAGTTGCTAAAACTTAAATTAATAATGCACTAATTTCAAGCAATTAATCTTAGTTAATTAATAATTTCATGTCCTAAACATAATATTGCGCAATCACCCTAGTATTTAATAAATGGGAAAGTTGATGTCCAAGACAACAAAATGAACACAAGCTAAGAGAATTGGAAAACAGAGTATTGAGGGAAAAGTTTTGGAGTCAAAAGAGAAGAACAAACAGGTTTTAAAAAGTTACGTAACACGGAACCCCAGAATACATACACATTACCAGATATTATACGAACAATTGAAGAGTTTGATGCAATAAAGGTGTAAGTCTGAAACATGCAGTTGGAGAAAAACGATGCTGAAAATTTAAATAGGTGTTATTTTATTTATTTATTTATTTATTTATTTATTTTCATAAAACAATGTAATATGCTGCATTTTATTCCGATATTGAATTGAAATGATACCAAAAGGCTAAACAAGCATGGTAAAAGGACACAAATGCATTTGATGCAAAAAGGGCGTAAACTCGCTTATACCCTTATTACATCAAACTCCTCAATTAGTATATGACGCCAAAGGGGAGCAGAATATCTCTCACATGGAAAATTTTCGGGTAGGTATATAGTTTTTGTTGGAAATTACTTGTGTAAGACTTCTAGACCTCTAGGTGAAATAGAACAAGACATGAAGATATTATATATATATATATATATATATATATATATATATATATATATATATATATATATATATATATATATATATATAGCCAGGTGTACCAATCCTGACTGAATTGATTTCTCACACGAGAAGAATCTTTAATCCTGCAATGATGATCCTCCAGGTTCCGTCAAGTCATGGAGTTTATCAGTTATATTCTTACATAATGAACTTTTAGAGTGCATACAAATAAGATTTCTTGATTTATCTCGACTTTCAACATAGTTTATATACTGTAGCAACAGGTCGATGACGACTTTTTGAAATACAACTGGAAATCAAATTATTGTTCAATTGACAACACGTTGGCAGCCGAAATTTCGTAGATAGTGGCGCCAGCTGTGCCTCCAGTTAGAATCTTGTTAGTAACTCTATGTTCAGCAGTAACAAAATCTGACAGTTGAATCTAACAATATTATTACTATGTCACAGTGTCACTTCTCGTTAAAACATGCCTATTGTATTTCTTTAAAGCACACAAGTAATCAAAGCATTTAAACTGCCTATCAGTAAAATCGCTTTTCCACGTCTGATTTCAGTAATATAAAATACTATATTAAACGACTGGGAAAATTGACACACTTTCTTTACAATTCATACCTGTTATTCATATTAACAACCCGAGCGTTATCTAGAATAATGAGTCCGAGTATACAGTAACGACTTCTCTTTCTACATATGTTGTAGCATTTTGCTAGCAAGAACAGTTGAGTTTTCAATGCTTCGTTTCAGAAATATTAGTATCTTAATAACGCGTGTTATTGTAAATAAATATGAATATAGACCTTTCCCCAAAGTTTATTTAAAAATAATATCTACATTATCATTGGAGATTCATGTGATTACAGAATAAATAAACCAATCTTTGGAACCGTTCTATTTTAATTAGCATGAGCTTTCCAAATTAATCATTAATTTGATTTTAGCTTTGATAAGGTAAATTGGATCGTTCCCCTTCTGGGAGTAACCGATTTCCAACATGCGCTCTCTAGTCACATATATTGTTTCACAGTAATTTCGGTTTGTTTATCAATATGTTTAGTGCATTAAAAAGCCTTGTAATTCTCAAAAATAGTTCCAGCAAATTCAAATTATATTAGCAATGCAAATAGCAAGGATCAAATGAAAAGGAAGGAATTTGGGAAGTCTTTTCCTTAATTTTATATCTATTAGATTTGTAATTACCTTCCTAAGAAGACATATAATTTTCAATATTTATCTTTTATATTTGAACGTGTTGAATGTACATTTAAAAAGTAGTAGATTCAGACTGTTCTTGAATATAAGTCAATAGTACGGATATATATTGATACTGTAGAATTATGATAATATACAACGAATTTCATATGCATCTCTAAATGAAAATTGAGCAAAATAAAATGACAATTATTGTCTAAAGTGATGACATTTTTTTCTTAAATTCAGAGTGAATACAAAACTACAGAGTGATCTAGAGGGAAGTACAGAATTTTCAACTTCATTAAGTGAAAATAAGTATGTGTTTACATAAAACAAAGTATTTTTTACAAAGAATATGCTTTTTCAGTTATGACAAAATTAAACGATATGCTTATCTTCTTTACGATTAAAAAGTCGAGTTCTCTGGATAAGAAAAAGCATACATTTGAACAATTATTCACACTTTCATACTATTAAAGGTGACTAATGAATATCCAAGATTGAATTCTCTACAGTACACATCCCACAGTGTCGTGCATCACTAACGTACATCACTATCTTGAATTATGGAGTATTTCATTTCTGGTGGCTAGGTTTAAATGTTTGATACTAGGCCATGTGAGTCTGTAGTGAACAGCAAGTCATGTGACTATCTTCAATCGATGAATTCTTCCAGTACTTTTACCCGCATTGATTAATTGGCTCCTATTCTACAGAACGTAATCGTAAGATTTAAACTAAAGATTCCATATACTCGCGTCACATTTACTACAGACTTATGTTCCAGTACTTCTATTATTTATCGAACAGGACCAGCTAGTAAAAATGGTCTTTACATAAGATTTTTTTCTTTAGATAACAAGTAAACGACAACATAGGGCAGATGGATGATGACGTATATCCACCTAATATTTTGATATCTCAGTGTATACTCATCTTAAATTTACGAAAGAATATGCATATACTCAATGGTTTTGAAAAGGTCAAGCATTACATCACTGGCGCAGAAACAGGTACTATATTGTATTGCACGTAATAGTAATGCAGAAATTAATTCTTCTCTAACGCATTATCGCTGAAGTTGCCAGTTACTGTAATGGTGACTTAGCAGTACATCTTATAAAAATCGTAGCATTAACTGCAAAACATTGTATTTTAACACTACGAAGTAAGTATATTCAGTATAATAGTTTAACTTCCGTCACCTAGGCTACAAGAGGTGGATTAAATGCACGTAAATGATCATAGCATTGGTGGAATCAAGATAGTGGAACAAAATGGGAGAATTTCAAGAAAACCTATGGACGCGTTGCGCGTGCGTTGCCTTAAAAAAACGAATGAACCTTTCATCAAGAAATCTGGTTTTATTCTCGCTTGGAGCACTAACATTTTCTAGTATTGGTCCAACATCGTGAGGCAGTTGAGGAGCTACCAGAATAGGTAATGCTCCAGCCTAAGCTCCTCTAGTATAATGTAATTCAATAAAAACGTGATATAACTAACCATAACATTATTTATGCATGTGTTATTCTGTAATGTAATAACTGTTTTATAGATTACTAGCAGCGTTCACCCCGCTTCGCTGCGGTCACCCCGGAACGCAATAAACTTTGTTACTTAGATAATTTTTACTTTTTCGCTTTCAAGTGATATGATAAAAACCATAGAAGATTGCAGTAAATGTTAACATTATATCGCCTGTCATTTATGTTAACCCGCCCCGCTTCGCTGCGGTCACCCCGGAACGCAATAAACTTTGTTACTTAGATAATTTTTACTTTTTCGCTTTCAAGTGATATGATAAAAACCATAGTAGATTCCAGTAAATGTTAACATTATATCGCCTGTCATTTATGTTAACCCGCCGAGTGACACGGTCATGCGGGTTGCATATAAATACGTTTATTTTTATACCTATGATGAACTAACAAAGGATTTGTACGTTATGGACACTTGAATGGTCAATTATCTCAAGACACTGGTAATTAAAAATTAAAGTGATATGATAAAAACCATCTAGGGTCCAAATCCTAATAACCCCCCAAAAATGAAAGAAATTGGTTCAGCCGTATTAGCGTGATGAGCTAACAAAGGATTTGTGCGTTCTCTTTTATATAATAGACTAGCAGCGTTCACCCCGCTTCGCTGCGGTCACCCCGGAACGCAATAAACTTTGTTACTTAGATAATTTTTACTTTTTCGCTTTCAAATTGCAGTAAATGTTAAAATTATAGCGCCTGTCATTTATGTTAACCCGCCGAGTCACATGGTCATGCGGGTTGCATATAAATACGTTTATTTTTACCTATGATGAACTAATAACAAAGGATTTGTACGTATGGACACTTGAATGGTCAATTATCTCAAGACACTGGTAATTAAAAATTAAAGTGATATGATAAAAACCATCTAGGGTCCAAATCATAATAACCCCCCAAAAATGAAAGAAATTGGTTCAGCCGTATTAGCGTGATGAGTTCACAAAGGATTTGTGCGTTCTCTTTTATATATATAGATAGATAATAAGATTAGATATTTAATCTTAACTATTTTAACATACAGAATTTCTTAAAATAATAGAGTAAGATTCAATTTAAATATATGATGTTCCTTTCCTAATTGCAGAAGAGTTATGATTCATACAGCACAGTTTTTTCTTTCACCTTCTTCATCTTCAGCATAGAATGCCACTATTTCAATGAGTGCAATCCATAAGAGAAGAGCAATAGGGGAAGTTAGTTCGGGATTCCCTGATTTCAATCAATAATTGTTGAAACAAGAAATTAGATTTTTTAAATTAGCCTGATATATATATAATTGAAATAGTGGATTTAAAACATAATTTCATTGTCTGTCTGTTTATTGCACATGTGCAGATATAATGCATGGTCTTTGAAACATATAAGTGAATTAATTAATTTAAAGCGTAATGATGATGTTTAATTCGTTTTATATAACTATTGAAATCATCATGAATACTTGTTTTATATTTGGAACTTTAAAGGGTTAATGTGCCACTTATACCGATCCTAGAAAGACTATTTGGAAACCATTTTATAACTAATATTCTAAACAGGTAAAGAAATAAAGATTAATCCGGTTTCTGCATAACCATGCATTCTATTTTTTGAAGAAAGCCGATGCAGTCTTCATATGACCACACAGGAAGGTATTACACATTTATCGCTATAGAAAGGATTGGGCAGGGGAAATGATGAGAGGAAAATTGGATTACTTTGTATCACTTAAATGTTAAATTGACTTAACGTTTATAATCTGGCCAGAGAAAACGACCGCGAAAATGCGTTCCTGACATTTGACCGTCGCAGGGTGTGGTGAGGGGGATCAGGGGTGGAGGAAATCCCGAGAGGAAGACCACCGGGACTGACCTGACGCCTAACGCCACAACGAAAGGGTTGCACACCCTCCAAATTCCGTCTATCGTTTCTTAATTATCCATGACATGTGAAAAGTTGAGGGCCATTATTCTTCTTTCCGTGTTCACCCGTAGGTGATTCGTCAACGGCTGTTAGCAGACGAATATAAATTCCACCAGGGTTTCAGCATTCAGTAAGCACTCAACAGTGAATTCATTTAAAGAATATTAAACGTTTCAACAAATGAGTTTCTTTTACTTAATTCAAAATTTTCTTGACTTGAAAGTGAAATATAATTTTGTAATTAATTTCAAGAAGCAAGCTCGGAATGGGTATATCATTTTACTAAACATTTAGTTCTTTCCACATTATTTGTTATTTTTACACTCATCTCAATGAATCCTTTACAGTAAATTCCAGGAGCAAGGACTAATATATTGGTGCTGACTAACCTTGTGTGTAAGCTTTTCTTTTCTTAATTAGTTCAAAATGTACCAAATTTCCAGTTAATTCGTAGATAATAGCTACCAAGCAGACTTTGATAAACGGTTAATATTTTTACCTCATAATCGAGAGGTTTGGGGTTTGAATGTTGCAGATAGCTTTCCTAACTGAATCATTTCTTCTTTAGTAATTGCAACTTGAAAGCAAATAAAATACTGATAAATAAACATTGTGATAGGTATTATTACGTAAATATCTGGAAATATTCATCATTTGTATTTGTGGACTATTTAGGGATGCGCAAATAGAAAAGAAAAAAAGTATCTAAATTGAGAAGGCTTAAGTGGTTAAATAGTTTTTGATCCAACCTTTAGTGCAAGGTTCTTGGTTCAATTTCTAGTGGAAGTATATGCACCAGGATCTTAGGTTAAAATGGGTGTACACATTTCATGCAAGTTTAGTGCTTAGAAAGAAAATTAAGTCTAATTAAGTAATATGTATTTCAAGTTGCTGAGGTAGAGTTCAAAACTCTTACAATTAAGTATCGAAATGAGAGATGGTAAATCTATGGCTTTAGATTGCAACGGAGAAATAAGGTCCAAGATGAAACCTTTTGGGGAAGATTGAGTCCATATGAAAAATTATTTTCTTGATACTTATGACCGTTTTTGCTCTAAGGATTAGCGTGCTCGTCTTTGGCGTGAAAGACCCGGGTTCGATTCCCTGCGGGAGCTCATGTGGTTCGGATTCCACGTTAATCAGTAGGTCCCGTCTCATATAGCCTCGCTGCTGAAAGGGACGTTAAACTTAAAATCAACTTCATGTGTACAAACTTTAAAGCCATGCGTAATCAATACTGAAATTCAAAGTAGTCGCTCTATAAGTTCTCTTTGAAATAATGGTAAGCCAGAGGTAGAAGCGTTTCCTCGTACGTTAAATCGATATCAAAAACAGTTTCCCGCAATATTTTACTACAGAACATATTATTGTATAAAGGAAGATATATTAAATTTTATTTCTTTCGGTTCAGTACAAGAACAAAAGGAGAAATAAAATCTATTCTTTGAATTCTGATTCCAAATCAGAAAAAAATCATTTGTCGCCTCCTATTATCATTTTCGGACTAAAGGAATCAATATTGGAAACAGAAATGGTGGTAGATTTCTACAACTTTCGATTGCAATAGGGAGATGAAGTCGGAGAGGGAGGCTGTTCTTGTGGTTCTATATATATATATAACTGCATCTCGCTATCAATTCGTTTTCTATGGCGGCCAACAATAAAACTGAAAATGGTTGATTTCTACAACTTCCGCTTTTACTAGAGAGACAATGGTGAAATTAAAATCTATTCCTATGACATTAGACAATCGAAATTGGCACACTGTGCTCACAACGATAATGTATATCGTGTATGGAACAACCACTGTAGGACTGGAATAAGCAGGACTCTTCGAAAACCATGATAGTTTGCCATTCAGCATACCAATGCAATTGTGTCCTTTTAACCTCAGGTGTTTGTGCTTCTGGGACATACTCGTATGAAGCCGACGCGAAGTCATGCTTGCCATCAATCCAGCGTTCAGAACCGTCCAATCAGAGACGTCAACACTCTTATCGTGCTCCAGCGTCGAACTAATTCTGTAGACGACAACGTACGGTCTGTCACAATCGTGCGGACAATATATTTGTCATTCCGTAGTTTAGTCACATTTCGCGGTTCAGTACCCAATTTCATTACGTATGGTTTTCATCTGTCTATTGCTTCTACATATCCATCAATGATGTGACGAAAGTTCTGGAAGCGAATCAATTTCGGGTACAAGAATAACATACTCCTATTCGCCGTCCTTATGGCCCCGAGCTACCGCAGTCTCTTTAAATTTGACGTGGACGAGGTGTAGTAATGATTTACCATACTTTCTTGTTCACTTGATTACGATTCGCTACGTGAGTCCTGCGTGAACCGAGGACTGCCACTATCAGTATTATTCCAACAGCACAAAATCAAGAGTGGTGATTTTCCTGTGTATGCGCAGCCATGCTGAAATTGTAATTGTTCATTCATCAATCTTGTCGTAAATTATCCCGTAAGTTTGGAAGCATTCCTGCAGTTCCTTCTTGGTACTGGAGTTTTCAAGTTCTGGGTCCTCACTTTGTATTGGTATTCGCAACATTTGTTGATTCCAACGCAACGCAAAATGAGTAACAAGTAATTACAACTGTTATGTAGAGTACTGCAAACTAAAACGCAAAGTTTGCGTTCCCAATATGCAACTGAACTGTTATCAAGATCACATTCCGAGATTGTTTAGTTGTTATTTTTTAAAAAGCAAAAGTAAATAAATAAATAAATACATAAATAAATAGTAGAAATGAAATAAAAACAAATCCACTTATATTTTAAATTTTCTTCTGCAGAAGCATTGAGCATTTTATGGTACATACAGCTGATACTTCAAGCATTAAAATTTCAATATCGCAAATCAGACACTAGCAAATGTTTCCAATTGATTCTAATGATCTTATCGTGCTTAGTTCATATTTGTGAAATATGATGAGAATATGATATATTCTCCCATACAAATACAGATATTTTATATAATAAACACTCTCCGCATTAGCATTCTAGCATGAGAATATCCATCTTAAGATACGCGTAGACGCTGAAGACCTAAATATATCAACCGAGCATGTGGTGGTATGCAAGTAGTGATACAACGAAAAGAAGACCCAAAGGATTGTTGGTGTGATTCTTCCGTCGAAATTAGATACCTGGAGAACATTCTTTGTTTTTCGTCTTCCCCCTACATTCAAAATAGAAGAAGAATCCAGAATGGAGGAGGATGAGAATGAGAAAATCACAGGAAGATACTAGTTTTTTTTCTTGTCGTTCAAGATGGAGGATGGCTGCAGGAGGGAGGAAATGGAGTCTCTGCTGCTACTACTGCTGAATATTCATTGCCAAGAAATCTTGTCTGGACTTCCAAAAGCCAAGATTTGGGGAGAACACCCGCCATGTGGTTTTCTCAGAGAGATTCAGCTTCTGTAACAGAACGAAAAACAGTTTTGCAAAACCGTTGTCTTCTTTTCGCTTTACTTTCGTTCAAAAACAGCAAGATTTTGATTTTCTTTTTGTACCTCCAGTAACCCCTACGCGGAAACCATTCCATTAAAAGTCATTTGTCAGAGATTGATGATCTTTTCTAAATTGTCTGCTTAGCATTTTGTTATATTTACTCTGTAGCAAAAAATTAGCATGTTTTCTAGGCTTCTTGAACTTTATATAAAACAGAGAAATACTGCTTTTACACTACAATTAAGCGTGCTCCTAAGCTTTACATTAAAAAAAAATCTATTCTCAGGTTTATTTTTATTTCATAAATAGTCGTACATTAATGGAAAATCTTCCTTGAATACCATTTAGGATTTCGCCCGGCGTTGTACTTACTTATGCTTTCAAATCAAGTCTGGACCTGCTGTAAGTTATCTGAATAACGAAACGAACAATTAATCAAGAGTTTTCGGAGGTTTGCTAACCTTATATTTGCAAAAGTTATTAGGTGAGCTCTAAAAAAGAAAAAGAAAACACCAATATAAAAATTTCGAGATTTGGTATCAAATCATGAATTTTTAACTTTCTATCTTAAAACTGGAAGTTTTAAGGATGTGCAATTGCATGGAACTAGAGTATGGATAATGACCACATAACCGATAAATAATGATGAACTAAGAAACGAGAGGTAGCGTTGACGTAGCTAGAGGACAATATTACTGAATTACTCAGTATCTGTTTAAGCTGCTAACTGTTGGAATATGAAGAAAATTTACGAAATGTACGAAATTAGGATAAGAAGAAATTAAATGAATATCTTTATATTATACGACATCACTCATTTATTGGTGACATTTGTGTCTGTTCGGGTTGTGAAACTTTGTAAAAGAAGTCATATTATTATTATTATTATGACTATTATTATTATTATTATTATTATCATCATTATTATTATTATTATTATTATTATTATTATTTGAATATTATATTTTTATTTAGTACACATAACTAGTCTGTATGTGTCATTAGTCAAACAAGTAGATGCATACTTGTTTCTGAGTCTGGCATTCCTACACCGACTAATGTGGAGAATGTAGAAATTAAAATATAGTTTTGTAGAGAGAGCAAGTGAAATTTTCTATTAAATTACGCAAGAAAGCAGTTGTAAATACAAATAATGCATAATGTAGATAAGTGACAACAAGAAGAGAAATAAGGAAGAACTTAAGAAGGAAAGACGATTTGAATGGACACAGTGGAACATTGAATTCCCGCAGCCATATTGGGATCTAGCTACAGAAAGTAATGGGAAATATTTCTGCCCGATTAATGAGGAAGACTTATCCTCTATAGGTTGCACGGGACAAGGTATCTGTCTCAACATGTAATGTATATTCATATTGGGTGGTCAGGATGACACACATGCGATAATGTTAATTATGTAATTAGGAATGCGCACGAGACCAGATTTGTGGCTGTCTCGACTCGAAAATGTGCTGTAAAAGTGATGTCTCGACTCGAAAAATATATATTTTTCTATTGGAAGAGCCGTGTCTCGACTCGAATTTTGTCAGGAAAATCCTGTCTCGACTCGTCTCGTGCACATCCCTATATGTAATTAAATATTTTCTTGTAGTAATGGACTAAATGGAAGGCACATGCGGCACATAGCTTCAGATTTCAAATTTCTAACAATCTCGTGTATCTACTTTACATGCACTGTGTTATGACCTATCATGTCATCACTCCATACCATCCTACAACCTCCAAAAATCTGAATGTACATCAGCATATACATTAGAAAAAAAAATACCACTGCACTTTCGGGTAATATGTAATTTAAGTGATATTATAAACGTGAATACATTGAACAATCCAAAATAACTTTAAACGTTTCTTCTCTTCGTTATGCATATTTGTGTGAATGTATAGTATAAAATCAACGTATAATTTTATTTGTAGTTATCTCAGCTGTCTGAAGCCAGACCGAACTAACTTTTCTCTCGTGATGTGGATAATTGGTTCTTATGGAAAGAGTATCTATTTAATACGAGCTGTTATCCTTGGAAACTGGGTTTTATGATGTTGTGTCAACTTCTACACTTGTTCTAGTTTGTTGCGGGATAAGATTCGATGTGAATATGCGAAATGCAAATGATTTCATGCTTAAACGCAGACATTGGCGAAATTGTGATTAGTGCACTCTGGTTTATTATTAATTATTCTTTTGTTTAATGTGCATATGAAATAAAAACAAACTATATATAATGTTAGTTCGTGTCAAGTTACCTCTATTATCATAACGGCGAATTTTCTTCAGCACGAAAATGTAGTTAGTTCGGTCTGGCTTCAGAGTGCTCATGGTTGACTAACGTGAGGTCGCAATATAAATACAGACAGGAAAATAAGAGTTGAAATCCAAAGGTTTGGATCTTTACTGAATCATTTTCCAGAACAATATGATTGTCTATTGTAAGTTATTATAAATAATTTATAAGTTTCAGTAAATAGTATTTGGTGGCTTAATTCAAAAACTTCTTCACGTCATTGATTGTGTTTTGATGTGGCCTCAATCACAGGACACTACACATATCAAAACGATATACGAGTAATCTCGTAATAGTAAATATTTAATCGTAAACACCATAAGAAAACGTTCACTAATGTTACGTTAGTGCTTCTTGAGGATCAAGGAATGAGTTCGTTTCATTGAACCTGCCGTTCTGAAAATTTCAACCTTAGAGAAGTTCCTACACATTTTGTATTTATTTTGATATATGTTTTTCCTTTTCTTGTCTCTGCAAATTGGGGTATTTGAAGACATTAACGTTAAAACTACATTTAGCACCCCAGGGCATGTGCATACATTTTCAATATGCTCCCACTATGAACACACCATGGATCGATAATTCGTTACTCTTGCAAAATAATTGTGTAAATGAATAACGAACATATGTTCAAATAATAAATATTCGAATAATGTACACACAATTATTTCAAGTAATTATCCGAATCGTCAATTGAAATGAAATGAAATCTTTGAATTTTCCATCCAATGGTTATGCCGTGTAGGCTAAAGGAGACGCTGAGAATGAAAAATGAATGAAATAGTGGAATGGAGAAAGTAGAAGAAACAGGAGAACCCCGAGAAAACCCATGCACTCGGTGTTTGCCCACTACAAAGACTACTTGGCACGAACTGGTATCGAACCAGGGACCACATGCACCAGAGATGAAAACTACCACTAAACCATTGCACCTCCTTGAATAGTCAAATCTGAACAATTCTAACATACCAGGAACTTCTCAGGAAATATTAAATGGCTAGTGCAATAAATTCTATGAAACAAAGAAACCATTTTTCATTCCTCAGATGTATCAAACTATCATTATAAATTTTAGGTGGTGGGGTTACGATGACATTATGGTGTACTGTAATCATCATTACAAGCTATCCAAAATCGTGGATCGCAAGCGTCGCACTGAATGTTCTAGACTGAACTATAGTTTCCTTTACCTATGTGCTCTGCGATTAATGGGTTTCACTTCGGAAAATTATATATATATATAAAACTCAAAGAAAAAATAAGATCAATCTTAGACACTGTTATACAATATTATAGTAACAAACTTGCAACTCTTTGCGTCCTATTTTAATTAGATGAGATTTTTTAAAAAATAATTTGTTTCACCTTTATTATAAATATTTTTTATTTTCTTTAAGTGTTAAAAACAAATGATTAACTTCATTTGGGGAAGCAGAGTCCCCATTCCCCGGGTAACTACCCTAGCTCTCTTTTATAAAACCTTGTTATAATGTTTGATTAAATTAACTAAATGGATAAAATCAACTATGCCAATCATATTAAATTCTTAAATTTTATTAAATAATTTATCCGACTGAATTATGATAAAGAATTATTGTTTATTTGTCTTTGTATAGAAATATCTAAAGTTTCTTTTTCATAGGGAGGTAAATCCAAAATGATAGCACGACATGAAACATCTTCCTCTACGCCTCGCTCCCTTCTATTCTCTGTGTTCCAGTCTGCTGAGCCGGGGATGATCGTCGGTCGACCTCAAAGAGACGACGTACTCTATTATGTCTTCTCGCGGGTTCCGGAGTGACACCTTTGTGGCAACCACCGTATGGACTCTAACGCGTAAGCTACATGATGTATATACCACTGGAAGAGATTAACTGACTCGTATTACGAAACAAGTTACTATCACAAGAATACCGAGCGTAGCAGGAGTCGCTTGCATACAACAGAAGTGGGCGTGTAAGAATGTTCCTTTTAAATAAATCAGTTCCTTGATTATAAAATAGAGCATATCAGAGATACGTTTCTTTCGCTATCAAAGTGGCACAGAATCAGCCATTGATATCAAATTATAATACTGGAATTTTGCCCGTTAATTAGGTGGAGTTTTAAAGGATAGATCAAACTAAATTTTCCTAGCGTTATAAACTACGAAAGGCTATGACCGGGCAGGTGACTATTAGTTAGATAATGTTCCAGCTCATCGGCTTCCATTGCCCTTATTTCTGGTCTTATAGCTTGTGAAACTACGGTACTTAGATTTCCAAACTATTGGGATTCAATATTCAAGTCGGAAGTGCTAGAGCTATCACTTTCGGTTGGAATAGAGAAATAAGGTAAGATAACCAGACGTCCCATTTCTAATGGGATTTATTTATTGATCACCTATTACAGGAAAAGAACATTCTATAGGCTTACATAATTCCACCTATTAAGACACTAATGTTTTCAAGTATTTCTTTTTTTTCACATATTAAGCGAAACAAAAGATAGAAAGTTAAAAATAAAAATTAGAAATAAATATACAATTAATAGTACAAACATGAAAAAAACAAATAAAATATATATATGTAGTAATTCCACCAGTAAGATATTCAAATATATAAATAGAACCTTATAAAGGCTACAAACCCAGCCCTTCACGACACAAATGAAAGAAAACAAATGGAACATTACCAAAATCCAAAAATCCAAAGTGGAAATGTTTAAATAAAGTTTCGAACAAAAGCTAGACAATTTCATAATTAATATAGTATGGTCAATTTTGTCGAAGGCTTTTGAAAAATCTGTATAAATTGCATCAAGCGAATAATTGTTATTGAGGGAATCGAATATATATTGAACGAAATTAACAAGATTAGTAACTGTTGATCTCCAGGGATAAAAAGACACTAATGATATATTGATATAACGTGATATATCGATATTTACGATTTAACATGATTGAAAATGTTACTATTATCCTCTTTTTCAGAGAATCGTCCGGTATTCCGAGTAAAAGGTAAGTAGGAGGCAAAATGTCCCTTTTCTTCTACATAGGTGTCCCGTTTTCGGCTCAAAATTTTATATATATATATATATATATATATATATATATATATATATATATATATATATAATCATAAAATGCAATTTGTAACATATTTCTTGTGTGGACTTCAATAGTTGTTTTGAAGAAAAGATCAACCGTTCTACAAGGAATTCAGTTATCAAAAGAATATGATACTCAAGTGGCAATCCTGGTTTCTCTTAAAAGTTAAAAGCCAATGTAAAAATTACAAAGTTAGTTGAAATAAATAAAAATCTGGTTATTTTGAAAAGCTAGGGATTTTTTAAACTACCGTTTACCGAGTGTCCAGTTTTATTATTATTATTATTTATCTACTGCTCATCTTGGACAAGGTCGTAGATAGAACTTTTTTTTTTTTTTTTTTTTTTACATACTGAATCCATGTTTTAAAAAAGAGTTATATCCCAACCTATTATCGCATTTCTCTAAGGAATATCATAATTGAGACCGAAAGTTGTAACAGATTTCAATAATTTCCGGTTTTTCTAGAAAGGTAAGGACGAAGATAGAATTTATTCTTGCAATAGAAAATACTGAATCCATATTTTAAAAAAAATACACTTCTCACTATCTATTAGTATTTATTCTTGCGATTCTGAATCCATGTCTTAAAAATCACGATCTATTAGTATTTTTTTTCAATACTGAATCCATATATTTTTTTTAAAAAAAGTTCTCACTATCTAGACCTATTAGTATTTACTCTTGCGATACTGCATCCATATCTTTTTTTTTTTTTTTTTTTTAAGAAAATCACTTCTCACTATCTATTAGTTTTTATTCTTGCGATACTGATTCCACATTTACAAAAACTCTTCTCACTATCTATTACTATTTATTCTTGCGATACTGAATCCATATTTAAAAGATACTTCTCGCTATCTCCGATACTGAATCTATGTTTTCAAAAATTGCTTCTCTCTATCTATTACCAACTTTCTAATGATCAGTGTTGAAACTGAAAATCGTGAATTTCTACCACGTTGGACTACTTACAGGGTTGAGAGGAAGTGGAATCCATCCTTGAAACATTGAATTCACATCAGAAAACTGCTTCTCGCTTTCTTTGATCGTTTTCGCCCTGACATTTGTTGACAAATAGACGGACGGACTATAAAATTTCTCAGATTTATGCATAGCATAGTTTTTAGATCATTTTCAACTCTTGAAAAGAGTGATTGCTCAGTGTTTCAAAGCCATAATTATTAGTGCAATTTAGATCATAGTCTTTCACTTTCAGGAATGAAGCATTTTCAAACTAGCACAAACACTTATTGTTATTACAATTATCTGTAGGAAAACATATATGAAACAAATTTATTAAGATAGAATTTCAAAAAATGACTGTATAACATTAATAGGTTGAAAAAAAGCGCATGCTTTCCATAACAAATAAAATATTAATAAATGATGTTCAATATCTTGTGTTTGCCTGAGATGATTGCACTGAAAAGAAAATGCAATGTGCAATTACATTGATGATGATATTTGGTTTGATTTAGTATCATTAATCTATTAAGACGAGATAAATATGTAGTAATAATTATTACGCATTATGCACAAGATATACACATTTTCTTCTAATAATACAGCAAATTTCATTGTACGCGTATCTGTGGCAGGTTACTGATTTATACAAGCTTGTGATCCAGAAAAATATTTTTTCCTATGATACCATGATACTGATTTAATTTAATTTACAGTGATTCTCTCTCTCTCTCTCTCTCTCTCTCTCGATATATATATATATATATATATATATATATATATATATATATATATAATTTGTTTATTTTTATACTCATCTTAGGCTCAGCAGCTATTACTAAGTTCCCTCAGCGCACATAAAATCGTCCTTAAGTGAATGTTTTGATAAATCTTTATTATAGGTACACACTGCATTTATTTAATGTTTAACCGTCCGCTGATTTTAGCAAATCTTTACTATAAGTATACGGTACATTTACTTAACGTTTAACTTTCCATTACACTGCCCACCAAATAAAAAGTTTCTTTACACCTTCGCGTTCAAAATAGGTGATTCATAAGAAAATGGTGACGCTGATTTCGAAAATCACCATAATAATGCACTGTTACGTCAGGTTCAAAAGATATGAACAGATTTATTATTCGCATTATAAACAGTACAACCTTGATTATCCGACCCAGTTTTTGGGATATTTCTCAGCCCCTATTCAACCGATTTACAGCAAGTTTAGAGGATAAGCTTCTATGGCTATCTAGTTACGTCCCTCGAAATCTGAAACAGTTTGGTTGAATAGGGACTGAGAAATAGCCCGGAAACTGTGTCGAATAATCAATATCTGCTGTATTATACGCACATTAATACGTTTCGATACAGATTGTTACACGGTCACGCCTATAAGGTTTTAACACACTTATAAAATCATGCAACTCTCTTTTGAAATCAGCTTACTAACGTAAATTGACATTCATGCAATCATACGTAACAATGGCGTAGGGAAGAATTGAAAACTTAAGGTTTACGGAGATGAGATGTTTATAAAAGGCCTTGGAAATATCTATTCAAACTTTTGAAGGTGATTTCATTATTAAGTGTCCGCCTTTTCCAGGCTATATCTACATCATTGATACCTTATATTGTAAAGAAATATGCCTCTTATCTTCTTTACAAACGCTTGCGTTTCTGCTACCTCTTGTAATCCTGTTTACTCTCGCTCAGAAGAAACCAACAATAGCCTCTCATCATTGCAGGATCCTTACGACCTTGGTATATCTTCTCCATCACGGAAGTGTCGTGATGAACCCTTCCCCCTTGTTTATCACTAACATCTCCTACATTGTCATGGAAAATGAATGGAGGAAATGAATTTTCAAGGACATACTGCAACCCATGTTTTTGTAGCATTCTAACAAATTTCTGACCAATGTTTTGTCATTTTCTTTTGTTCTGTTTCCAAGAAACCTGCGTACGAAGCTTTTACAGGACTTCCAATCTCCTAACTCAATTCATTGTAGATTTTCAAACGTTTCGTCCAAAATGACTTTCCTGATTTGGGACCCAATAAAAATTCCTTCCCTCAATCTAGTATACGTGATTTCAGGAAACATATTTTTCAAGTACGTAAAAGCGTTACCATTATGAAGCAATACGGCTTTAAAACTAAATATTGAGGAATTGATAAACAATCGCCACTCATCTGGATTGTCATATTTACAGTATTTTGTTTATCAAACTTGTAACATCTGTACTGAAACACATATTCTCCTCCATTACAAAACATTGGGCAAAGGATTGATGCCTGTGTCAAAACTATCACTTAACTCAGTACCAGTAAGTGAACATTTTTGTACCAGGACAATCCCAATGCTGTAGTTTAGAACCTAGAAATTTGGATGCTTCTTTCGACAAATTTAAGTCCCGTGCTAAATCATTTACTAAATCTTCCTGCTTTATTAAATATATAGGGTGTTTCAAAACAACACCGACAACGTTTGGGAGGTGATTCCTTACACCAAGATAAGACAAAAAGTATAGGCCAACCTGGGTGCACAAATGCTTCCTTTCGGAGTTATAGGCTGCCGAAAACATAAAAAAAATGAACTTTAAAGGTTCATAGCTCCAAAACTATGGGACCTACCGTAGTTCCGCGCCAAAGATGCGTAAGCTAACCAGTTAGCCACGAATGAGTTGGAACCTTAGCTAGATATTCAGTATAATCAGATTACAAATTCTCTAAGAACAAGTACTTGTTTCGTTCTTGCTATGAGATGAGAAAATGTTGCTGACAATAAAAGATGGTGCTGAACGAAACAAAGTCAGACAGATGAAATTGGACGACATACTCAAAAATCTTAACTTCAGTTTAAGATTTACGATTATGCCTGTCAGTCCTACGATTATGCCTGTTAGGCTAAGGGAGGGATGATTAAGGCAAGTGAATGACGATGGAAGAATTGGTGGAATGACAATGTGGGAGGAAACGGGAGTACCACGAGAAAATCCAAGAAGACTACGTTGTCCACCACAAACATATTTGGACAGGAATCGAACCAGAGACCCCAGGCACCAGAGGTAAGCGCTCTACCACTGAACCACCGTGTCCGCACAACTATTCAAGACGAGGCTTGATGAAATGTACCTCATATCCAACGAAAACTTTTGCCAGAAAATCAACTTAAAACTCCTTCGAATTTCAAAGTTATTGTTGAAACTTCGAAAATCAAAAATTGTTCATATTTCGGAAACGACACTTGTGTTACGAGGGTGAAACAAAATGTGAATATACTTCGGTTAAAGGCCTTACAGGAAACAAGAAATATTATATTTCGCCCTTCAAATTACTAGCAAAATGAGCGTCAAAAATATTCGAATTCATTTTCTTTGCTTTATTTTTGAGTGACCACTTTGGTTTTTTCTCATTTTACACCAAGTTGCACCGCAGGTATCGAATCATTGTCAAAGTATATTGTATGAGGGTTGGTGTTCCTTCTATAGTGGAAAAAAGAAGGTAGTCACTCAAGTATAAAGCAAACAAAATTGAATTCGGATATTTTCGATGCACTTTTTTGCTAGAAATTTGAAGGACGAAATACATTATTTCTTGTTTCCTGTAAGACCCTTTGTGCGAAGTACATATAGGTTCTATTCATATTTTGTTTCATCCTCGTAATCCAGATCGTTTTAGAAATATCGAATTTGAAAATCGAATTTTTGATTTTCGAGTTTTTAACCATAACTTAGAAATTCGAAGAAATTTGAAGATGATTTTCTTGAAAAAGTTGTATCAGAATATGAGGTACATTTGGTATACATATCACAGCCATCCGTGAAAGGACACTTTTCTCTCCTTATCAGACTATATACCCTTTGTGGATTTAATTGCACTATCTTTTGCATCTTCGTTCACTATTGAATTCAATAAGTGGGGTCCTAATTCATTGTTTTGCCAAGGGTCTATAATACTGTTCATATATTTTAATCAAGTACCCAGAAGATCATAAGTAATTATATTTATGGTATTAAGTGTTTGGATTAAAACAAAGAAAAATTGCTTTCACATAGGAATTCTTATTATTATTTGTACAGTGTCTAGTGCGTAATGCTGAAAGTTCATGTAAAGGTTAAGTGGTGACCTTTGGTGCCCATCAGACGTCACTGAGTAATTATTATTGAAATCTATGAAGAGGGAAAAGGGCGAAGGTATAAAAAAAAGAAAAAAATTGTCACCTGCTGATGCATCTGCATTTGTGCCATCTAGTTTAAAACCGAATGAACTAACCTGCGAGTCGTGATTGGAGCATGCATTATTCAACCACGTCTAATGGAACGTACGGATTCTATATTAATGATTCAGACAGTCACCGAAGCAATACTTGCGGAGAACATTTTCCCGTCATGCACCTGCGGTTTGGACCTCTCTGAAGAAGTGATGCTGGCCGAGGAAATGTGACATCTGTCTCCGGTGAAAATGTTTCTCAGTGAACAATGTGCTAACTGGACACCCACAACCCGAGAAAATACATAGAACCACGACTTCAGTAGCAAATGAATTTTTCATTCATCTGTCAGTTTTTCGAAAGCAGCTACTGGTCCATTGCGTTTATACTTAATTTCTGTTTAAAGAAGAAAAAGAAATCTTTTACGCTTTTTGCATACGAAATATACTAAAGATAGTAAAAGTGACGAAGATTCGGGATCTCAATTAAACAAATCCAGATAGTGGAAAGTTTTGGTTTTACTCAAACTTTCAGCTACGAAACTATTTGGAGATTCTCTACTATACAAGTACTTATATATATATATATATATATATATATATATATATTGAGATCGATAAAATGCTTCCCTCAGCTGTGTATATTGTAGTTCTACGCTGAATAGTGTCGCTGATGTACGATGGTTAAATATTGTATGTACGATGTACGATGATTAAATACTGTATGCTTAAGGCGTGAACTCTACAAAACTACAGAACACGAAAAAAGTACATAAGTATAGAAATTAATATGTTATGTACGATATGTTGCATTCCTCAGCTTTAAACAATTTAGGTAAATGTTTTATACATCTAATATAAATAAAATAAAGAGTTTGTTTGTGTGTTTGTCTGTCTGTCTGTCTGTGTGAGGCCTGGGGACCAGACGAGTGGACCGAGAGTTACCAAATTTTGGTCAGGGGTACCTTGTCCCAAGCCCCAGATCAAGACGAAGAATTTTTTTTTCAAATTTCGAACCAGGGGGTCTCAGGGAAGGGGGCGTTTACCGGAACTGGCTTGGGAACCAGTCAAATTTTAGTCACGAATACCTTGGTCCAGGTTCCAGACCAGAATTAAACGTTTTTGTCAAAATTCGAACCAGGGGGACGTTTACCGGGACATGTAAAAGTAGTAGAAAATGACCGATATTAGGTCGAATTCATAGTTTTCGCGATCGCTGGAATCAATGGTGAAACTCCGATTGCATTTACTCCCAAATTCACACTATTCGGCTCCGGGCCGGGGGTCAGCGGGGGAAGGGGGTGAGATACCGAGACATATAAAAGTAATCCAAAATGACCGATATTAGTGTCAAAAACATAGTTTCCGCGGTCGCTGAAATCAGTGGTGACACTTCCATTAGCGATGACTTGCAAATTTAGTTATAACTGTATGCGGGCCGGGAGTCAGCGGGGCGGGGGGAGTGGGAATCCGAGACATGTACAAAAAAAAAAAAAAAAAAAGCCCCAAATGACCGATATTAGTATCAAATCCATAGTTTTCGCGGTCGCTGTTTATGTCGTCTAGGCTAAAAGAGACGGTAATGATGAGAAATGAATGAAATGAAGAAAGTGGGAGGAAACGGGAGGGCCCGAGAAAACCCACGCACACAGTGTCTGTCCAACACAAAACTCACTTGGCGCGAAGGGGGCTCGAACTAAGAGCCCCATGCATATACCTATTTGATTTCCTCATCACTACTTCCAATGATAAAACTATTACTTCTTAGTTTGAAATCCAAGTTTTAAGGTTGTAACAAAGACCACTGCTTATCTTTGTAAATCAAATTCGGAAAAGTTTCACTATTTGTGTTTAAAAAGATAAACCCATTTGATTTTCTCATCACTATTTCCAATGATAAAATGACTACATCTTAGTTTGAAATCCAAGTGTTAAGGTTATAACAAAGACCATTGCTTATCTTTTAAATCAAATTAGGAAAAGTTTCCCTATTTGTGTCTAAAAAGATAAACCCATTTGATTTCCTCATCACTATTTCCAATGATAAAGTGATTACTTCTTAGTTTGAAATCCAAGTTTTAAGGTTATAATAAAGAACATTGGTTATCTTTGTAAATCAGGTTAGGAAAAGCTCCTATGTTTTGTGTCTAAAAGTACAAATCCATTTGATTTTCCTCATCACTACTTCCAATAATAAAATAATTACTTCTTAATTTGAAATCGAAATATTAAGGTTATAACAAAGAACCTGCCTATCTTTGTAAATCAGATTAGGAAAAATTTCCTGTTGTGTGTCTAAAAGTATAAATCCACTTGATTTTCCTCATCACTACTTCCAATAAAAAAAATTGATTACTTCTTAGTTTGACATTCAAGTGTTAAAGTTATAATAAAGAACATTGCTTATCTTTGTAAATCAGATTAACGAAGTTTTCTTATTTTGTTGTGAAGAGATATATCCATTCGATTTTCTCATCACTAGTTTCAATAATAAAAGAGAGTTTCTTAGTTTGAAATCCAAATGTTTAAGGTTGTAACAAAGAGTACTAGGAAAATGTCACAAACTAGAAAACAATTTAGCGACCACAACGGGGACATACATGTAACTGTCTTAAGAAAGAATATGATGTGGGAGGGAAACAAATAGAAGAAATGTTACAACCGTCAACCTTCTTTTATTTTCTCTTTCTCTCTCTTTTTTTTTAATCCTAACTCAGGCGTCAGTTTCCGACAAAATGAGAGAAAACTCTTGCTGGCAGAATGCCCGGGAACTGCTATGCACGTGAGTTTTCTTCTCCATCGCTGGCATATACTCGTGGCAAAAGTGCAGCAGAGTGGTTTGCGGACGATTATAAAGATGAAAACTTGGACAGGTACATTTAGGAAGTCTCTGGAATCATGGGAGGATACATAGGCATAAATGTTATCCTACAAAATGGTTTAAGAGAACAACTAACTTCACTAAAAAAGCTCTTCCGACTTTTTATTCTACCACTTTTTCCTTCTCTTCTTTAACTGTCCCAAGTGAAGCAGCAAGATACGACACTGCATACTAATGAAGTTTTGTTTTTTCTTTCTTCTTTCTTCCAGTTTCTTTTTTTGAAGTCCAGACACTAAAACGTAAATATCTTGGTTAGTTTCTTAAACTTTGACTGATTTACTGAAAGTCCTTTGCAAAACACAACTTTCTTAAGTTTCAAATATGTCTTCTGCTTCTTCGTCTCATCTAAATGAGTCTTACCATTCTTCTGGCGCCATTAGATGTCAAGGAAAAGACCTGCCTTTAGATTTTCTGTACAGCTTTGTTGGATTTCTTTCTCTGCAAATGTCGAACAATACATGTTAAATTCGCAAATATATTATATGAAATTTATTAGTTTCAGTTTGTAGCCATTCTCAATATTATGAAAAATGTCACTTCTCGGGCACTGATTTTTCTTCTTCTTATTATTATTATATCTGAATAATTTCATGTAACGTAATTGTCTTTAAATTATCTAAATTTTTCGTATACTGTTTAAATGGAGCAGAGTTTTCGGTTTATGCGTAATGTACTGGTTCTGAGCACTATAAACTAGTGGAACCGATGGGTATTAGAGCGTGGACCGCTATAGATGAGCTTCTTATCTCATAGGCTACTCGGAAAGCAAATCTACACACAATCCTAATAATTACAAAGATTTGTAATTTAAAGTGAAGGATTGTTGATAAATCTCCACATTGCTACATACTCATGTTTATAGTCCCCTTCCTCCCCAAGAAAGAAAGAAAAAAAAAAAACAGAACTCCAGATCACTTTCGTAAATTAACAAAGTATATATCTTTTTCTTCTTCAAATGCGAACCAAATTAACATCACACTATTTGTTACATTAGAGTAACCATCATGGGCATTCGCTAGTTGATTTTTTAAAATTTAGTTACTAGAGATACTAGGTATATATTGTTGGAAATAGTAACTATGTTGTAATAGTAAAAGTGTAATAATATATTGTTCAAAAATACTTTAATTGCTACAGGTGTTAATGAAAAATATTCAAGTAACCGGGCTGAATCAAGAACTAGGCCTACGTCAGCTTTACAATATTACAATATTTGGGCACTCGTATGAGACAAGTTTCTGAAAGATACCTCTTGGTCGAAAACTCTTTAGAATTTAGAAAGTTTGACAGGAAATGTTATTCAAAAAATTTACTTACTTATTATTCACCATTATATACCTACAATTTTACGAAACAAATGGATCATTGAAGTAATAATACATTGTACTTGAACGGACAATGTGATTTCTCCCCAGCATTTCCACTATGTACGTTCAAATTTCAAAACACCTTCACCGGACCCCATTCACTAACTACTAAACAACCGGAGAGAAATCTGTATGATTCCATCGACCTGTTTGTCCAATTTTGCAGAGTGTATAAACAAGCAAGCAGTTGGAAGCTAAAATTCAGCAACGAAGTCTTCATGGTTTCAGTAACAATCAAGAGGAAAAGATCGAATAACAAGTATAAAAAAGTTAAAATTCCTTGTTGGTTATTTCATAGATAAATTACACAAAGATTGCTGAATTTGATTACAAGAAAGCTTTAATATCTTGCTTGTTATAAAATATTCCATTTATGACTACAACCAAGGTTTCTCATAAATCAAAGAGCCCAGAATATCATAACTCTTCATAACACAGTTATTAGAACATTTTCGATAAACACCTACTGTCAACACACAAAAATCCTTAATTTGTGTTCTCTAATTTCGTTTATAGTACTTTGACTATGTTAATGAATCTTATACTTGAATAATTTGTGCTTCTACAAACGCTGTAGTGTAGATACTCTATTTGAAGATAGATACTAGCCACTTGATAAGATGAACTTGGTAGAACCTAAATAAGAGAGAGTGTTTCTTTTTTTAATTTTAAAAGCACATAAAGTCTGGAAATTAGGGACAAGTATACCTGATACATTGAGAGTTAGGATTAGGATACCACGTATACAAAAACTAAGTGATGGCTACATTATCCAGATATTCATTTGAAGAAGTAAATTTTATTCATTCGATATAAGGCTCATTGGCATCTAAGAGTCAAGAAACAATTCTTGGAACGAGTTCAAATACTAAGAATGGCATATTTTATTCAAAATAGTTTAGCACACACAAGTACCGTGATACCATTTCCGAAATCAGAGGAATACTCTCTGTAATAATGACCTGTCAGCTATGATCATCTTCTTCTGTTTTAACTAGTAACCAAGAGCAGCACGCATATTTTCTTTCCTTTGTACAGTGGTTCCGTCCGAGGAAAACGGGAGCATATTGGGCGGGAGTGATAAGAAGAAGGTATTCCTCCCACTTCAACTACCTGTTTCTTCACATCTGGAGGCAACGAAAGAGAATAGATGAGAAAACAAAAAAAGGTCTAGCAAAGAAAGGAGAGGAAAAAGATTTTGACAAGATATTCTGGTCACGACTCGTTTCTTAAGTGCATTAAGTTACTCGATACAGATCTCCAAACGATTCTGGAGGCCGCTCCAGAAACGTGAGGACACAACTCCAGAAACATGATGCAAGTGTAAACGAGATTCTTCCAAATAAGGACTGAGGAGTAATTCTTTTCTTCCTTCCTGGCTTTATTTAATTCCGACCTCAGTTTGATTTTCATTACCCAAATATCAATCAATTTATTAGACACTGTAATGTAAGGTCTCTGAGGGCATCGAATGATCTTTCAAAAGTCACGCAAATATCACGTTCATTTGTAATCCTTATATAACGATCGGTCGTGGCGAATTGTAAATCCACTGGATTCACACAATCTTTTGTCCTTTTCTTATCGAGTAACTTTAGGCCAGCGAAAGATATTTAATGGTGAAGAGAAAACTGTAATGACTAAAGAAAAATATAAACTTCTCAATCAATAAAAAATAACTGGAAGCTATCGAAATGAGAATATGAAATACAATGAAAAAATGCATCTGGTTGAAACGAAAAATATATGAAGAAGTACTAGGAAAGAAAAAAAGTTGAAGATGAGCAATAGTGCAAAAAACTTGGGAACAAATTGGACATATGTTATTGAAAAAGAAAGCCTTATTATGAAAAAGATAGTAATGCATGGTTAGAGATCAAATCTATGGTTATAACGGAAAGAAGGTGGACAAGAAAATTGCGTTGATGGTCGATATTAAGGAATGTAATTTGTACATGAAAACAATATTAGTAGAGGATTATATTTAGGTAATAAATGGAAATTATTTGTCGTAACAGAGTTTTTTGATGTTTCTCAATTCCGATATTCCGATATTTAGCATTGAATGGATTGGAATTAAATTTAAAATATACTATTAAAAGCGGCTTCTGAGGAATGTTATGCTATCCTTTTTGTCTCGTTTCTCAGAAAATGTTACTCAAATTTACTGAAGACCGATAGACAAAAATTGCGATTTTGTCAAAAAGAAAGAGTTTAGACCTCATATATCATTTTATCAATAACCATACACTTTGCAATTTATCTGTTTTTTTCTTTCTCTCTCGAAAGTCTTTTTTTTAAAAACAACATTACTACATGAAATGTATATCTCCAGTTGAAAGTGAAATCTGAACAGTATTAGTTTCTATCTGGTAGAGAATAAGGATCTTCCACATCAATAACCAAGGGGATAAAATTGGTAGGAAATCAAACTTCAACAGTTTTACTCATATTTCTTAAGCCAACACATTTCCGCGTTATTCATTGTTGCTCAAACATTAAGGAAAATATTGAAATTTGAGCAATAAGACACTTTCTGCATTGGAATCGAAGTAATTTAGGTTACTTCAATTTAATTTAAACGTAATTGATAATCAATTCAATTGGCTGAATATTGCACTCGAATTTAGAGTAATAATAATAATAATGTCATTTATATACAAATCTATAAATATATTCATTAGATAATTAATCATAAATTAAAATTAACATGTCAACACCTCTTTTCGAGCTCATGAATACAAATTATCCGCAGTATCTTCACTTTCTTCTTATTTTAACCTTAATGATTTATTGCAGGCAGTGTTAAAGGAGCAATTGAAAGTGAACTTGGCAACAAGATGTTCGCAAACATGATTCCTTATTCACTCTGAACTTAAGAACAGAAACTTCCTTCATACTTGTATTAGTAAAATAATGAAGTATTTATTTCCTTTACCACCCTCAATCTAGCACTTCAAAAAGGAGACCACTCCCGTTTCCTTTTCGTCTCCCATATTGAAATCTTCAAATTTCACCCCCTTTGTAGTGGAATTTCCTAAATTTATGGCAATAAATGAGATATGCACAATCTGTAATAATTCGTAAAAATATTATTTGTTGTTGTATGATTCATAGATCTATAATTTTTTTATTTACCATTTCCAGGTTATGTCTATCAGTATATATGTGTAGCACCTAGCCAGAATTCTATGCTATTATTATAAACGTAGTATTTTCATATACAGTATAAATCATATTCTTTATTTCACAGAAGGATTATTGGTATAAAACATAGGTTAGGTTATGATACAGTAGAGTATAGAAGAGTATAATAGGATAGATTAGGGTAGGTCTTGACCTATTCTATGAAACTTACCCCTAAATCATAATCAATTTATTGACAGATGCATTCAAGTTATCGAATAATTTCAAGTAAACACAAGAAATACACTATTATGTAAATTTCAATATTCCCAAAACATTATTTATGATATCTTGAGCAGGTTCATTATTAATAATACTTCTGCTCAATTACAAATTTGCTAATTAGCAGTTTTCATCTCAACAATCTGTTTCCAAGGCTATCCCTATAAACCAATTTAGTGACATTATGATCTACGGTTCAGAAGAAACATATAATCTCAGATAAATTTCTCCGCTAGTTCGAGGAGAAATTTCAAAATACCTGATAGCAAATAACATAAGTTTATTTATATTCTGTGTACTGAAACAATATTCACATATCAAGTGATTTTATGTTCACATCTCAAAAGAAACATGCAAAAAATATTTAAATATCTCACTCTTTTCCCAAATTCGTGCAATTGAATGTGATGTTTGTCAGCCTTCAGTGCAGTAATTTACCCATGAAATGTAAAACGTATAAAGTTTTAATTAGAGAGGGAGGTAGAAACTTTGTGTTTGGGGGAGGACGAAACATTGACGATGTACTATAGATAAATTACTGCCTCAAAATCCCAATCTATTTTCCGTACATCCAACAGTTCAGAAGAAAATATTCTCTCTTGTTCTGTTTCAAGCAAGCGAATACAATAATACAGCAATTTGCGTCAATTTGCAGTTACGTAATAAATCTCGAAATTTACAACTAGTGTGTTTGAACATGTTTGTTTCTTTGACGTCCAATGCAGTATGCAATTACATACAAAGTACAAAAGAATATACTACATCCAAAGTATTTTTTCTGTACAAAAGAATATATAAACTATACAAGTTTCGTGTTTATATATATATATATATATATATATATATATATATATATATATATATATATATATATATATATACATACAAATTACATAAAGATTTATGAAACACATCACTTACATAAGTCATGGGTTTAAAATGTTAGTACTTTTTGAACTAAGAAGTCTCAAAATGTAACGCCTTTTTGGAACGATTGAAAGGAAACACGAGAATTTGTACTAAGATTTTTATATGTTTAAAACAATAGTTTTCGACGCACCTCACTTTACTTTTTCACGCTGTTGGCCAGTTATATCAAGAATCAGCTGGTTATGATTGGTACTCTGAAGGTGATTCAAATCTTCGTCAAATCAAAACTAATATATTGTCTACAGAGAGTAATTTCTTGACTGTCTAATAATTACCACGTAATATGGAGGGGAATTATGGAAAGAAGCAAGTTAACTTTGACAATGTACAAAATAATAGGACATAGCTCTAGTTTACAGGAGGTAGGTACTCAGACTCTTGACAGCAATTTTTTGTGGTGTAATCAGTAGTAGTATGATGTTAGAAATTCCTGGTTTGATTCCAGGCAAAGTAGGTTCATGGTGATGAATATCGTGTTCATGAATTTTCTCTAAGTTCTCTTGTTTCCTTCGACATTCTCATTCCAATATTTTTCATTATCATTCACTTTGATTAACTATCCGTCTCTTTAAGTATAAAGGGCGTAAAAATGGGACGTCAAACTAGAAGTTTTCCTTCATTTTCTGACTTTCAGTCTATTATTTGTTGAAACATTAGCTTCTTAGTCCTGTTATTGTACTTCAACTGACTTCACCAAAGCTCTTTTCCAATGTTGCATGGTTAAGGTTCAATATAACAAAAATAATAAACTAAAAAGTAATTTCTTTTAATTATGAAAAATTTTCTCGTTCATAATAAATCTTTTTATTATTCTTTTTTGTTACAAATGCTACTGATTTTTTTTTTAAAAAAACTTTGATCTGTGCAGCTTTTTGGGATTTAAATCAGAAGAGGAAGCATTAAAGCTTGTTTTTAAAGGTATTCTGGTGGTATTAGATGTGAACAAATCTGAAGTTACAAAAAGCTTTATATATATATATATAACCGTTAATGGCTCTGAGTAATATTGATGAATTAGTTTACATTAGATTATATTACAATCTTATTTCCTTTTTTCCCGTTCAAAACACATTAATTTACTCACAGAGAAATATAGAGACCAATCTTTTTCTATCAGTTAGAAAAATGAATAGTTAATGCCTAAGATTCTTTTTCTTGGGTACGCTTAATGGAAAATGAAATTTATGAATAATAAAAAAAAAGAACTAAAGATTGATGGAAATTCCGGGAAAATATTTTTATCTCGTATTTCACAACCTTTATCTTTGATTCCATAAGCACTCGGTTTCTTTAGTTTCCCTATCATAAATTAAGAAATGTAAACAACATCATAATATGTAGGGGAAAAAAGTGATGGGTTTTAGATGAAGCACATAGTATAATTATGATAGTCAGCGAATTCAGGCAGTGTGGGTAGTATTAATGTTTCTTCCGACATCTGATTTTGAAAGTATGTAAATAGAATGATAATACTACAATTTGTACTGCAGTAAGATCTAAGAACTAAGTAAACAATGATTACGAAACCTCATTGGGAATATTAGGGCTGTATAATCATTGTAATATGAGATGACGATGCAATCTGAAAGTGGAAGCAGAAAGCTATTAATGAAGATTTATTATTTGTTTCGGGAACATAAACAAAAACTAATTAGGATTTAATTGTCCATATCGGATCGGATGAAATATACATATGATGAGTGTTCATATTCACAGCGTTCGACACACTCTTTTTCACGTTACAAAATACTACAGAATTCAACGACGAACTTAGTGAAACAGATAGTATTATAATACACAATTTGTTGTTGAATAACTTGTTGATAGTACATATGCCGTTATAATTGATTTGAAGTCCTATTTCTTAAGCATTGAGGCATAACAAATAATTTCTTTTAATAAAATCTCAGTCTCATTAAAATGCCAAGTTTATTATTATTATTATTATTATTATTATTATTATTATTATTATTATTATTATTATTATTATTATTATTATTATTATTATTATTATTATTATTATATCTAAACAAATATTAAGTTCACTCGCGACACTGTGTGAGTGTATGACAACATTATTTAAAGAACATCTGTCAACGAGCCTTTTAGCATCATATACTTTCGAGTATTGGATAAAGAAAAGGGCTTTTTGTGTGGATTATCATAGTGAAAAATAATTTCTTTAGCGAGTAAGGGATTGGTTAAGTCCCTTTCTCGGGAAAGAGAGATTTATCAGGAAATGTTAGGATATCCCTGGATATGCCGCCCATTGAAAACACAGAGTCGGTACCAACATTCTATGAAAATAAGTTTGATTACAATTAGAACATATTATGGCATACGTATCTCATATGTACTATATAAGCTTAGATATATTCAACTCAACCATTGTACTCGAACACTGAAATATTGAATAAATAATGGCTTCCTTCGTAAGAGATAATACAAGCATATCTTCTACATGAAAGTAGATATCATGAAATTGACAGTAGTTATTACATACTTTCACAACACCAGATTATTTTTAAAAATATTTGGAGAGTTTTTGGGTCGAGAAGCAAACTTTGTAGTACTTCTTGAAGATTCTAACGTAAAATTTTATCAGGGAAATTCCCAGGTTCGATTTCCAGTGCGAGCTCATGTGGTTCGGATTCAGCCTCAGTGGTAAAGAGAGACACTAAACCAACCATTTTTCCAATCAATCATATATATATATATAATTTTTAACCAATTAATTTGTAAATATTAGACAAATTCAATTAGAATATTTTGTTAAATCTCTAGTGAAAGACATAATCCTCTGTATAAGTAACTAAAAAATTGCATTGAAAATGGTCTGTGTATTAGAAAGTTATCTCTCAGAATCGATCATTGATCTATAGACCTGAGACCGATTACTAACGCTCTGCGAGCATCTAATTGTGTTTTTGTTCATATAGGGAGGATTGTTCTGTTCCAGACAATCGACATCCCCTTGCAGTCCGTATTGCTGACTCAAGTGGGAGCCCGTGGCCATCATCATCATCCTCTAATCGTTTCTTCAGCTATTGTTGTGGAGGGCCAGTGCTTGCACTGACCGACATCTCCGCGAGGACGTATTGCTTCCTCAAGTGAGAGCCACAGTGGGCTTCCTCAAACTCTTCATTCATACTCTTGCCTCGAAACACTTTCATCTGAATTGCATCATCTGCTAGGTTAAATCATCATCATGCCCCCCTCCCCGACGGGAGCGAAGGGTACAGCCACGAAACCAGGTCACTCTGCTGGTACGAAGACCACTAAAGCAGATACCTCTAAGCAGACTGGATCTCGATCTCGCTCACGATCTCCAATTAGGCCCTCCAAGGAATCAGACGCTAAGAAACCAAGGCACTTTAGCTCTGATGGAGAATGTTCCAATGCCTCAGTGACTGCGAGAAACACCGAGATGGACTGGGCTAATGCGCCATCCTCTCCTACTCTGCCAGCTAACAGAGAAACCATGTATAATTTCATCCTGAAGAACTTCGATACCAAGTACCGGACTGCACGTGCCATCTTCATGCAAATCAATAAATATGTTCCGCGCGCTGATGTCCACCAAATCATTCCTACTAGGGATGGAATCATATTGAAATCTCCAAACCCTAACTTTCATATTCATGTTAGGAACAAAGCTACCTATGAAATTTTTGGGCCGCAGGCTGTGTTGACACCTCTCAATCCGAGCCAACGGAAAACACCTCCGCCACCTCGTCGTCCACCACTTCTATCAGTAGTTATCCGAGGCATTGAACCCGAACTTACTGATGACGAGATCTTTGATGAGCTGCGATACGAGGGCCTGGAAATCAAAAAATGTATTAGAATTCGTAACAACACTGGCCGTACCTACCTTGTGCGTGTTTTGACCGACCAGCAGCAAATAATTGATCATCTTTTAGCTAACGGTGCTTATATCTATCGCCGCCGCTACAAGGTAGAGCCTTCTCGCACGCCCCCACCTCTTCCAATACGATGCGAGAAATGCCAAACATATAACGATCATTACATCCATAATTGTACAAACACCGTCAAATGCGGGTACTGTAGTGGCAATCATCTGACCCGAAATTGTCCCAATTCAAGCGCACCTCCTCAATGCACCACTTGCCCTGAAAAACACCCTACATACAGTTACCGTTGTCGTGCCAAGCCCACACCTGCACCTGATAAACCAGAATTAGTAGCACCCATCAAAACTTCTGATGACAGCACCCCACCTGCAAACTCGCTGACACATCCTGTCACAGTAGAAGACCTCTTAAGATTCATAACTCTTACTTTACAGAACATCCTGCCATTCCAGCGCCAGCACGTCCTCAACCAAATCATTCACTCCGCTAAACTTCTTTACAATCTCACATTACACGCCACATACAGTGGATCCAACGTTCATTTCCAAATTCAACCTATTGAAACGGCTGTTTGAACATGTTCCGTAGTATCAGTGCTATCTCCATACTTCTGGTCCACACCATTATGGCTTACAATTTCTTATTTTTGAACATAAGATCTCTTCTTACGCATCAAGTACTGTTTCAACAACTTCTGGAGGAAAACATCACCGCTTTTGCTCTCAACGAAACGTTCCTGGCTCCCTATATACCCTGCTATATTCCTAAATATGTTCTCCACAGACATGATGGACCGAACGGCGCTCGGCTCCATGGAGGTACAGCTCTTGGCTTGCAATCACGCATTCCCCATCGATCTATTATTCTACCTCCTGCTCTTCAATTGCCCGAATACAATGTTGTTCTCTTATATCTCAATAATCATATTATAGCTTTTGCAACTATCTATGTCAGGCCGAGACAGGATATACCATATCAGTTTTTTCAATACCTCTCTGACACCTATCGTAAATTCATTATCATGGGAGACATCAATTTTCACAGCCGGCCTCAACACGAAAAACAACGATTTTTGAATTTCCTCACGCTTAATACGACCGGCCACTTCCATGTACTTCCTCGGCCAACTCGACCATCTAGCAATACCACACCTGATGTCGTTATATCCTCTACAACACTCAACTCTCATATCAATATTGACGTTTTAGATTCTTTGGGGAGCGATCACATACCTATCAAGCTGTCTCTTGCTACCAACACTTCTTCACACAATTCCATACCGAAGAGAAAAGTATATGTGTATCATCAGGCCAACTGGCCAGCGTACCAAGCGACCATCACCGCAGCACTTTCTGATACTCTAGAGCTAACATCACAACATGACCTAGACACTGCCGTTCAGCATCTCACTCAGACCTTACATACAGCTGCTGATCAACACATTCCAACCGCATATATTTCTCCGCACAAACCGAAACTTCCTCCACGATACCTTTCTCTCATAACTGCAGCTCGACGTGCCTACAGAGAATACACCCGCAGCCGTAATTTAGAAGCACTTCGCCTCCATAGACAATATCTTCGCATCACTCATAACTACATAATCGCATACAAACGCCTTCACTGGACCAGAACTTGTAATAAACTCAACGAAACATCGCATCCTACTAAATATTGGCGACAATTCAATCAACTCGTTGGCAAATTTCAAAGGACACCATACCCACTAGTTATAAACCAGCAAGCACTCTCTTCTGATCAGGACAAGGCCAATACCTTTGCCGCCCACTTCCAAAATATCTTTACTCCCTTACCTGGCTGGCATACTCCACAGCGTTTACTTGCAGAAATCGATCGGTTATCTGATCCTAACTTAACACATTTGCAACCACATCATAGTCACGCTCTGGAACCAAATAATGCACTCACAGTACCCATCCAACCGCCAGACATCCAGTCTACTCTCCTTAAAAAACGCAATACTGCACCAGGCTTTGATGGGCTTACCTATACTCTCATTAAAAACGCACCTCCTGTTGTCTTCACCATCCTCAGTTTTATTTATACATTTATACTCCGTACTGGTTTTTTCCCCATCACTTGGAAGTACTCAAAAGTATTACTCTTTCCTAAACCTAATAAACCACCCTCTGACGTTACCTCTTATCGACCTATACAATTGACGTCTACGTTCAGCAAAATATTTGAACGTATATTAGTGCGTCGTCTCCAGACTAACGCTCTTCTACCATTGCATCAAACTGGATTTCGCCCCAATTTCAGCATTCTGGACCCCCTGTTACGTCTCAGCACCTCTATATACAATCAATTCAACCAGGGTCATCCATCATGTCTGGTTACATTCGATCTAGAAAAAGCATTCGATAAAGTTTGGCACCAGGGTCTTATATACAAGTTATACTCTTTCCAACTTCCTCTCTCTTACATACGAACTATACACTCCTTTCTCACAGCCCGACTTGCTTACATATCGATCAATGATGCTCTGTCATTTCCAATATTCCTTAATTCTGGCGTTCCTCAGGGATCTTCTCTCTCTCCTCTGCTGTATTTGCTATATGTCTCCGACTTACCAACCACTCCTGGTACACAACTTTTCCAATTCGCTGACGATACTGCATTTCTCGCTGTCGGACGGACAATTACTGGTATCCAACAACGCCTTCAACAGTCAATTGACACATTTGTTGACTGGTGCAACGTTTGGCGTTTGGCTATCAATGCTACTAAAACACAAGCTATCGTTTTCTTACCATCTGGTCGTCGATCTAGAGTACACCGAAATCCTCATTTGTTACGACTTCATGTTGAGAACTCACAAGTCACCATCCATAACACTCTTAAGTATCTGGGCATTGTGTTCGACTCCAAGCTTACTTGGACACCGCACCTTCTCACTGTCATCGAGAAAGCCAAAAACAGACTTAACTTACTGAAACGACTAGTTGGTACCACGTGGGGTCTACATTCAAATCTCCTCCTAAACACTTACAAAGTTTTCATGCGTCCGGTCTTAACCTATGGTCACACAGCTTGGTTGCCAGCTCCTCCTAAGTACTATCGAAAGCTAGCAATACTCGAACGCCATGCATTTCGTTTAGTCTTCCGTATCCAGCTCCCCCACCCAACCCGTCTACTCTACGACCGTATTCATTTTCCCCCGCTCTTATCCCATCTTGAGGCTCTCCGCTTAAAATACATTACGAAACGCATTACAACTGCTCATCCAGTATTCCTGAACATTCTCCGCTATGATAGAGACTATGACACCCCTGCTGTTTATTATCCGACACCTTTACAACATCTGATGACCCTGTATCATTTGAACATCGGCCGCGAGAACGTCGATCCGGAAGTTTTCGACATTTATCATCCTGGCACAGTTTCACCGCTCATCTATCCATCTCATGCACAATAAATCAACCACTAACAGGGCTGCCTTTGTCTTCATTAGTTCCTGAGTCGCCCCAGGAACAGAAGCTAACAGCATTCGTCTTACTAACAATACCCATGTGTTGTGACGTCATAGCACTTCACCCTCATGACATCTACCACTCTTCCTGTCTTGCCTACCGTCTATTTCTGTGATTGCACCGTATGTTTTATAGCTCCAGATGAACCTGAATCACCGCAACTGTGTTTTGTTATGTTCTCTTCATTTCAGGCGCCGAAGTTAAGGAACGACTACGACTTATATGTCAGCCAGACGATCTTCCTTAGCATCCATGCCAGATGAAAATTGCCCTCACTTAATTGATGCCCATCCCTATGAGTGAACTGAATAAAATGTTAAATAAAGATGACTAAACACCACCTAGACCCTCTCATATTAAAATTGATGCTCCTATACAATCCGACCTCTTCCCGAAGAAAGGGCGCAACCCTTTAAGCGGGTAAACGTAAAAAAAAATAAAAAAAATAGAAAGTTAATGTAACAATGAAATGAAATGAAAACTTAAATTTAACATCCCACACTTACGTCTTTTTGAACCGAAGGGTAAGAAAGATCACTGAAAGCTAGTGGGCTTAGAACATTTAGTGGAATGAGAATGTAGAAGGAAGCAAGAAATAATGAGAAAACCCATAGACACGATAAATTTACATGCCCTGGGAGTGAACTAGGGTCTCGCATTAAACGTGAGTGCTCTACCACTGAGCCACTGTACCTTCTCTTAATCCCAAAAAGACGTGTAGAGGAGGCATGCAATTTACTGGTGATTGGACATGTAATATGTAGGGGTGAAAAATATATCTATTAATGATCGCAATTCATGAAATTCAGTGAATGAAGTTCCGTCACTGAAATCTATTATATTAGAGACGAAATCAATCTAATTTTCATGAACATTTTATATTGAAGATTTTTTGTGTGAGTGTGTGTGAAAGAGAGCATAGAAGCGAATATCAGAGAAACATGATTCCTTTTTGTGGTAGAAAAGAACAGAAAGGCTGGAAATTCTAACAATTATCGCGACCACATAATAGGCTCGTCTTTCTTACAGTTTCGTATTGGATTCTTCGAACTCATTAAGTCTTCTAGTTCTTCAAAGATTTCAGAAATAGCTATTATCGTAAATGTCACCAATCTCACAATAGACATCGTCTTCTTCTAATAACAAAGAAACCAGTCCTTCTTTGTCTTATATTTTAATCTATAGCTTTCAGATCATGGATTCACATTTCAGTGTAATTTTAATTTAAGTACAGGCGGGATCCTGCTTTGATCAAATTATCTAATATTATGTGCCTGACGTTCAATAATAATTATTAGAGTATAATATTGTTGTATGGTGTAACACAAACTTCTTTCGTTTATTTAATTTGGTATGTTATTTTTATTATACAATATTTATGTTTGATGGGTATCTCTTTTTCTGTCTTAATCCTACGCTTATTTACTTTCAACAACTGCGTTATACAGTGTTAAAAAAAGCATCGTTCAGGGTGTCAAATTGTAATTCCTATTCTACCCAAATAATGTGGAAACAACCCAGTATTTGTTGCAGAAATAATATCTTCTGTCGATGTACTCTTATGTATCAAAACCAGACATCATATATATAAATTCTAATTAGATTCTTTCCCTGAGTGAAATCTACATAATAATAATAATAATAATAATAATAATAATAATAATAATAATAATAATAATAATAATAATAATAATAATAATAATAATAATAATAATAATAATCTGTATTTATTCCTCTTCAGAAATAATATATTGGTTGTTCCTTTACACTGTGCGGGAAATTATTATTTGTTTAATTCTTTTTCGAAACATTATCAATTGATCTTCTGTTTTAATACAAAAAAGATAATTAGCAAATAATTGTTATTTTCCAACCATATCTATAATCTTATCGTATCCTCATTTTTACATAAGAAAGAATGTTAAATTTAATTTCGTGTCAAATTTTGAAATAGGGTCTATGTTACTACACACATTTACTACGGGTACACATTATGTCTGATTTTGGTTTACTTAGGAAGTTTTATTGGTGTCATGGAAGGCTTTCTTTCTCCTTACAGTTGGTGGCAAACAAATAAACAAATCATATACCTAAATAATGTACTAACAGAAAGAGTCCCATAAGAAATAGATGGAGTAGATCTCAACGCAAAAGTAGCCGGTAGAGCAGCCATTATGTGATACAGGATAACTTTACATCAACGTAACATCTCTTCCAAAGTTCAAATGTGTAGTATAAAGAAAATGAAAACTATTGTATACAAATGGTATAAAAATTCTCTTATAATTACCTTACTTGGTATGTTTAATAATAGAAAACTCCTACAGATAACGACTGTAAAAAAAACTTTTGTCAATATGTATCAAGTTGTAATTTGCTGTAATCAAACAAACTGCTATATGTTTATTTTTCATATGAGTTCTCATACATAATTTAACCTTATGCTTCAATATTAGACAATATAATCCCGATTATTGGAACTATTTTAGTACTTTTCTATTTTATTTCATATGATCACCTTTAAGATTTATATTTTGCTGTTGCACATTGGTTTTATAGTTTATACTAGTTTTGGACACAAATATGTTAATCATCTTGTATTCTGCAAGTAACATACTTAGCTAATGTTATTCTTAACCTTTAGACGTGTAATTTAATTAAAATTAAAACTAAAATATTATTATTATGAAATGGGAAAGGGAATTTTAAGTCCTTTAGTATTTTTTTATATCAAAATAATTAACTTATGTGTAGTATTGCCCACGACATGAGAAATTTCTCGTCTGATCTAGAAAACGAGTCGAGGCAACAAGTAGTATTTAAATTTGAGACGGGATAGAAATTTTGCAAGTCTCGCGAGCAACGCTATTTCACCCAAGTCTTAGATCTCTAACATTGTTTTAATGTTATATAATTCATAGAACAAAAACTATAAATTGATAAATTTATAATACGTACACAACAAAGAGCATTTATCAACGTTTGATCTAGATGTTGTATTTATTGATCTAGAAAAGGCTTTAGACCGGATGAATTGAAAATTTGTTGATCAGAGTTCTAACGACGGTTGGGTTGGAATGGAAGGATTCAAAAACTCACAAGAAATTTATGTATGAACCAAGAAGAAAGTGTTAAAATAGGAGAAGAAATGACAGAGGAGATTGCAATTGGAAGGGGAGTTTAATGTTGTATCTCGTCGAAGTTATTTAATATCTATCTAGAAAAGATAGTGAAGAAGAGCCTACATAATGAAGAACTGGGTAGAATGGTTCACTGTATACGGTTTGCAGATAATATGGCTCATTGCGGAGTTGAAAAAGAAAATCAATAATGTATTATAAAACTTGATTAAGGGTTGTGAAGAATATGAGATGAAAATAAATATTAGAAAGACAAAAGCCATGGTGATTGGAACGAAGTAGTCGGTGTCGAATAAAAATAGGAGAGCAGAATAGAACATGTATCTAGTTTTCGATACCTGGATGGTATTATTAGTGCTGACATGATGTGTGAACGTGAGATAAAAGGAAGGATAGGAATGGTGAAAGAAGGATTTAGAAGGAAGAAAAGTATATTTTCTGGATCCTTGAATAAAGAGCTGAGAAAAAGACTCAGAACATACTTCTGAGTCTCGGACAGAAACATAGACATTACGCAAAAGCGATGAAAAAGATTAGAAGCCTTCGAAAAGTGGGTGTGAAGAATAATAGAGAGAATTGGTGGGTCTAACGGAAAACAAAAGGTCAGCTGAAAATAATAATTTTAGATATAGTGGAAAGAGGAATAGAAGCTGATTGGGGCATTGGCTGAGAAGTAACTGTATCATGAGGGACATGGTATCTAGAGGATATAGTGGCAGGAAAGAGAGGGAGTCAGCAAAGAAAGCTGCAGCTAATTGATGATATTAAAAAAGAAGTATCATACATGAAGACAAGAAAGTTAGCTGAACTCTGTGGTCCATTGAAGATTCTTAGTTGCGGCAACTGGCCTGTCAATTTAGACAGAATATGTATGATGATAATGATACCAACTCTTAAAGGAACGCAAATTATTACACAATATACTCCAATAATAAATATGGTTTAAATACTGTTATATCGTTTAAATACTTTTGTGAACGCGAACGTATTCCAATGAACTCTATATGTAATTAGGAAGAAAATCAGGGCGTAAATTTAGAACGATACGAGATAATAAAAGCTTTTCGCTATCTGAGACAAGAAGAGAAAGCATTTTTTTGAGAATTGAGAAGAGGCAGGACTTGTACAAAATTAGCAAGACCAGACCAGAAAACCTTATTTCTCGTCTCGTAAGTAATACAGTACTATTTATGAGTCTTTAATGGGCATTGCCCGGGTTTGATTTCACCTAGAGAAACAAAATTTTCAATATTGGGGCACTATTATAAAGTAAATGAAGAGCTACTTGAATTAAGGAGTAGCGAATCCCGGTCTAGAAAACCAGAAATATAAGAGGGTGGTAACTCATGAACTGATCACAAATCGTGTAACTAAAACTGGATGTATCGCTTCGCGAGCTGTAAAAGCAAGGAGTTCTATTCGTTTCATTTCTTTCCTAACCATGCGTACAGACCTGCCTTGAAGAACACTCGATGTTTCGGGGATCACGGTTTGAAAACCAACGATTTATCTTGAAAATTTCTTTTTTAGGCTGATTAAAAATTTCATTTTTTTAAATTACAGATTTTTACTTCTGACAGCTTAAATCAAATGATTATCATGGTGTCAAATTCTGTGACCTGAAAATTGCAGTTCCTCCATTGTAACTTCTTCGGGAATGATGTAATGGTGTTGTTTTATTTCCTCTGTGATTTCTCTTTAAGTCGAAGAGGGGTGTGGATGGGGGTCGTCTGTCGAGATAGTGTTTCTCCCGATCGCTTTGGCGTGTGATGTGTGGCTGCGTAGGAATCTCAGCCCGAGAGAGATTCTCTTTATGGAGTGGTGGAGCTCCAGTGAGTACTTGGAAAGCGCCTTGGACCACATTTTTCATTTGCCGCGGCGGCGGCGCTCGGGAACGGCGGCCGTTGGAAAATTAGGCAGCAGAGCCTTCCTTGGTAGAGAGAGTGAATCAACTACCGAAATTTATTACTGCTCTGCTGGGAAGCGATAAAAAATGTGAGACAACCGAGTCAGATAGGGGGGAGGGGGGTTAAGGAGGAGAAGAAAGAGTCCATGACGCTTACAACGCCATTTTACACCAACGAATCTATCCTCTGACATCCAACGGTTTTTTTTACCTCTTCTCTCCCCTTTTTTCTTTCCTTCCGAAAGACATCATAACAAACACGATGGAAACCAGTGATAAGTAGCTTCCCTTCTCATTCCGTCACTTCAATTATCTACTTATGAAGCGTAATGAGATGACGGAATAGGAAGCTTTTTCTGATTCGGTTGACAAAAAGGAAAAATATGCTTACTGTCTCTTAAAAAAAATGAAAAAATGAAAAATAAAGGGAAAACTGTATAGACTTAACTGATGGTATGATAAAATAAGTTTATCTGATTGAGACACTCTATTTGTCATTGCACTATTTTATTAAATTAACAATTTACGCAATTATTTCTTCTTTTTTAAAAAAAATAAAAAAGAAACTAATTCTAAATAATGGACGGAAAAGTCTCAGTCTATATGTCACGCTAATTCCTAATAATAAACTAATATGCTAATAGATGTCGCTACCTGCACTATCAGTTGCCTGTTGAATGAAGTCCTGAATAAGTGCATAAATATTGTATGGAGTTTGGGGAAGTTGGGGTAGTTAAATATAATAATAATAATAATAATAATAATAATAATAATAATAATAATAATAATAATAATAATAATAATAATAATAATAATAATAATAATAGTTGCTAAATGTAAACAATTACTACGACTTTTTTCATTAAGCATTTAAAGTATAGTATACAACAGGCTGAAGGCTTGGGCGGAATAATTAGTAACTGTAAAGCAAGGAAAACTAATAACTTTGTGTTTTTGCTTTACACTCATCATGGTGAGTGTATGCCGCACCAAGAGCCGTCTGCTGTTTTGCTTTACTATCAAGAACAAAGTTCAGAACTGTGTGTTTTCTTACATCTGAGAATCTTCTCGCATTTGTATCGGAGATATTGCATTTCCATTGATGCCTATCATGATTAGGAGTTCAAACCTCCAATATTTATTTATTTATTTATTTATTTATTTATTTATTTATTTATTTATTTCATAAGGACAACACAACAGGCTTAATGCCCAGTTATAGTGTCGTATACAGAATTATTTAACATACACTATTAAACATACACAAATATACGTTATCTAATTATACATAAGTTATTGCATGATAATTCTTTTGAACTTGTTCTCTGACATACTAAACACATCTATTACATGAAGTCTAATCATTTCATTATATGAAGCACACATTCTCCACAGAGGAGACTTATGTAATATTTTTGTTCTTGCTTTTCTACAATAAAATGTCCCAGCGTTTGCTGTTCTAGTCTTACCTGTTGGGACACGTAATAATACTTCTGAAACTAATTCTGGACAATCAATTTTACCATTTGATAATTTATGTAAGAACAACAAATCAAAAACACATCCCTTTTTTTCTAATGTTTGAAAATTAAAATTCTTTACCAAGTCTTCATAGGAAACATACTTTGGATAAAAACCGAACCAATTTATTATTATTATTACTGTATCTCGATTTAAACCGGTTTCAGCTTATAAATATACCACATTGATTTGATACCTAGTCTTTCGTTTCAGACGCTGCTATCGGCTGAAGGAATTCCACTCCCTTTCGCTAAGACTTTCTCGCTTAGCACCTGCTGAACCCTTATTGGTTCAACGCGTGGGTGTGTCGGGGTGTGAGCTTTAGTTCGCATTTTTGCCACGGCTCAAGACATTTTGGCAGCACAATAGTAATCTGACAGCCGTCTCTGGCACATGCAGATCATTTGAAGAGTTCTTTTTCTCCAAAGAACTTTCTAACCATATGATAGATGTCTAAAATTACGGATTTTGTAGATTTGTTAGGAGATGTTTTGTATTTATCTGTACAAGTTGTCACAGTACTTTTAGCGACAATTGCTGTAGTTGAAATAATGATATGCCCTACTGTGACTTTCTGACATTTCGATAAGTTTTTGATCTCGCCAGCCATTTTATATATATATTTGGGTATTTTGGTACTGAATGTTGTACGTATGTTATGAGGGTTACTTCTTGTTCCATTTTATTGATAATAGTGAAGTCTGTTTACAGGTATCTTTACATCCATTCTGATTTCTTGAAATGAAATCTTTAAGTTTTACGTCCCACGGTTATGTCGGTTGGGCTAAAGGAGACTGTGATGATGAGAGATGAGTGAAATGGTGGAATGAAGAAAGTGGGAGGAAACGGGAGAACCCCGAGAAAACCCACGAGCACGGTGTTTGTTCACCACAAAGTCCACACGGCGCGAGCTGGGATCGAACCAGGGACCCCAATCACCGGAGGTGAACGCTCTACCACTGAGCCACCGCGCCTCCTCTGATTTCTTGATCCCAGTAGAGTTGGTATTTATCATTTTCAAGTACTGGACTTGGCTCGTGTTTGTAGTATGGCTTGGCTTGGTATCGTGATTAGTTCCATGTTATGTACCAAAACCTAGTGCACGCTTTTTGCAACATTATTATTATTATTATTATTATTATTATTATTATTATTATTATTATTATTATTATTATTATTATTATTATTATTATTATTATTATTATTATTATTATTATTATTTAGTTAGATAAGATGAAAGCCATGACATTGCCTAAGGTTTAGATTCGAAGCCAGGAAATAAGATTATGAAACCATTGTCATGACGGAACATGACTCTCTTTCTGTTGGCTAATTCTGGTTGCTTTTCTGGATTGCTTCGTTCAAACAGTCGACTTGTGCATAGTACAGGACCGAATTGATGGTTTCGTCAGGTTGCAGCAGCTCATAATGGACAATTCCCTTCCAATCCCACCAAACATTCAACTTTCCGTTTTCTTCCACATTCTTGTTTCACCAACGAGTCTATAATCAATTACTTGCACTGATCACCTGTGCTATTTGACCTGAAGTTCGAGCTGTAGAACATTAAGATTTTGCTTCACACCCACCTTGAAACTGAGTTGCTTGAGCCTGTTTGCTGACTATCCAGGCTTTGAAGTTGTTTGTGGAGGGTCATCATGACAATGTGCGTCCAAACACATCTTTGATGACTCGGAACAAATTGACGAAACTGGGTTGGGAAGTTTTGATGCTTTCACCGTATAGCCTGGACCTTGCACTGTCTGTCTACCATTTGTTTCGGTCTCTGTAAAACTCTTTTGATGCTAAAAAAAATTAGCCGACCGGAGCACCGCTGAAAATCACTTGGCCAAGTTTTCAACGATAAAGCACAGAAGTTCTACACAAATGGAATTATGAAGCTACCAGAAGAAGGTCACAGGTAATAATGGTCACTATTCACTTGATTAAAACTGATTTTCAATAAAGATTTTTTTTTGTTCAGAAATGTACCAAAACAACGCCGAACCTTTTCATATGACCCTATATATATATATCTATATCTATCTATCTATCTATCTATCTATCTATCTATATATATATATATATATATATATATATATATATATATATATATATATATATATATGAAATAAACAGCAGCAATATTTAAAAAAAAATACAGTTAAGTAGCAAAACACTACATTTCTCGAAGTATTTCTTATGGTTCAATGGTTCTTTTTCTAGTACTCAGAAAGCCATAATCAATTGAGAGTTCGTATGTTAACAGGAAACAATTTTGAAAATATTGATTTTTTTTTTTTTTAAGTAAAATTGTTAGCAAACTGCAAAAATTCAGAATTGTTGTGAAGAGAACTTCATATGGCTTTCAACTTCAGTGACTGTTGAATATGTCTTTCTATAAACAAGACATATTGCAAACACACGCAAAAGTCTTGCTATATGTTATGGTTAAGGCCCGGATTTTTATGTAGTACAAAGTACCGAAATATGTACATAAATATGTAACAAAAATCAATGAAATATGTAAGAAATATGTTAAAAATATGAAAATATGTAAAAATATTTTTTCGTGTTTATTTTGTGTCTGCTATTTTCTTAGCTAATAAATATACTGTAACACATTTATGTAATAAAAGCTTAACAAGTGTAAATAACTTCCTACAGATACGTACAAATTTTCAGGAGAAACAAATGAAAATATGTAAGAAACTAAAAAATCACATTATTGAACATATGAAGAGGAAGCCATCATTGAAAACAAGAAACTGACTCAAAGCGTGCACACTAACAAACCGGTCGCGAAACAATCCTTTCCCCCTTTGTTTGAAGTAAAAAGTGGCGGAGTAGCCATCGAGTCATACAAAAGCGATTTTTTATTCGATTTAAGAAACAAGTGATAAAGCCTAGCCGCTCCAATCACTTCCCTCTCACCGGCACCCCCACCCCCACCCATAGAGGTTGCACATACAAAAAAGGTGAGAAAGCTAGCCAACTGCGTGCGTTTTAGTTTGTTTTGTCGGCACACATCCGAGTGGCGTCTGCTTGCAAAGGCGATAAGCACAAAAATCCTTATATTGTTTTTCTTCTTTATATATAAAAAACATCTTTTTTTTTTTTTTTTTTTTTTTGAGGATTGGAAGCGATAACTGACGACGTTTCTTTGCATATTGTAGAGGGTTTGTTTTAACCCAGCTTTCCCGCAATGCAAATCGGTTGAACAAAGTGAGAGAAAAAAATACATATAATTAAATAAAGTACTTTTTGAGTTATTGTTCCATATATAGGCCTATTTTCATTTGCGTATTATTTAAAGAAAATTAGCGAAAAGGAGCAAGGAAACTGAATTTATGTAAAAGTATGTACAGTAGACGGTAAATATGTAACATACTTCCAAATGTGTAAAAATATGTAACGTGATTTTGGTTTATATGGCTCATTACTTTGTAATTTGCGAACATTTCATATTTTCACCAGCGTACATACAAAGGAAAAAATATGTAAAAACATAAAAATTCGGGCCTTAGTTATGGTAGTTGTAGTAGAATGAGTCAAAATTGAAGCTGGAGATAATGTCATTCTTTTTTTGAAAAAGAAAAACTTTTTAGCAGAACCCCTCTGATGGAAATTATAGCGTAACATTTATCTAAATTTCATCTTCAACACCATTGTGTTCCTAAAATTCCTAAAATTCATTCAATAACAACATTTTGTGAAAACTGTCGGTAATCGGTTTCCTTCAATCCCCGCACTGAACAGATGCAACATCAGTTGCCATGTGCAATTTTTAGTGCTATATATGAACCAGTCAAAACGTTCATAACACACTAAGATATTAAATATGATGAAACAAATTCCATGACATCTATTACCTACTTTTAAACATAGTCAGTGCTCCTGACATTCAATACTCTTCCTGCCTTCCTCTAATCCTAGATATGACGTTGATGAAACGTCTGTTGTTCTTACATAAAATATTACTTTTTTAATACATTTTGCAAAATTTTCCATTAGTTTCAACTAATTATCTCTCGTCGCCTTAAAGTTTCAATCACACACCCTGTGTCATCATAGTTTTTATTCACTTTATTACTGCTCTGCTTGTAGAATCATTGAAAATAAACAATGACATTCGGAAACTAGAACTGCAAATATAGATTTCAAAATTTATTACTGTATTTACATGAATATATAGGTGCCCCATATTTGAAAAAAAAAAAAACATATATGTAGGGCTAAAAATCTTAATGAGCGTCTATAATCGCAGACAGAAATACCGATAGAGACCAGTATATTCTTTTTAATTAGCCTACGAGACGAAAAATACGTTTTTAATTTCGAGATTAAATGAGAAACATTGTTGTTATGTGTATGGTTTATATAAACATCATACTCTATTTCCTATATAATTTAACATAATCTGAATACGTAATGTATTCTGAAAATATATATTTCTTCTTGTAAATAGATAAGAAACATTGAAGATCCGAATTTACACCCTCATTACATGTCATTACGTGATTTAATGATTTAGGATTAACATTAAATATGTTGTTACTAGCAACTCTATTTAACTCTTTACTACTTAAACTATTTGGTATATTCCGTTGTCTTTTGTACTATAGTATGTTCAAGCATTGCATTTTTTCAGAGTGGATAGAAACACTGCCGGTAACTTTATATAGAAAGATACTTCTAACAAGTCACTGGCTTTATAGCCAATGATGAGCCCTTCGTTTGTGTGAATTTTCTGTAGTGATCTTAAAGGTGGTGTTTGTATAAACGGATTCTCAAAACTGACATTAATTTTTAGGGTGATGCTTAAATTCGAGGGTTGCCTACAGTGGCACAACCAGGGTTTTATTTCGGGAGGGGTCAATAGTACCTAGTACAGTAGTCTGCAAACGATGTGCAGCACCATCTGATATGGACAAAATTGAAACTTTGAAATATGCCCCAGTACAAGAAATTTAGTTATACCTACTATTAACATGCTAAAAGGCTTTAAAATGAAAATTCAAATTCAGAATTATTAAGACGATATTTCGCTGGTGAACAGATTAAGAATACTCTTCACGCACGATGCGTGTATGTGTGTAAGTTTGCATATTTTTAAAGATACTGGACAAATGACAAGTAAAAATGATTGCTTGGAAATTTCACAAACATTTTTCTAGAGCGCTGCTGTTTAAAATAGACCAATTTAGTTTCGGAAGGGGGCCTGAGCCCCCGAGCTCATAGCTGGTTGCGCCACTGGTTGCCTATGTCCGAGTAAACACAGTATTCCGAATGCCCAAACCGCCCTTGAATACCGCTACTCATGAGATAAGAGATATCAAGCACTACCAAGTCTGGTCGAAACAAACGCGGGCGATCGTTCCTATTCACTAGATGACATTGTCATTGGGGCTTTCATCCAGAGTCATGAAGACAATTGAGGAGCTACTTGAAACAACGAAGTAGCGAACTCCGGTCTAGAAAGTCACCATAAACGGCAAGAGAACAGATGTACTGACCTCATATCACTTCAAAAGGCATGTGTGCCAAGAAACGGCTCATGAGCTTTGGCCGCAAAAGAGTTGTTGAACCAAGAATTTAATTTTTATACGATATTACAATGTTTGTTCAACACAGTCTATCCTGTACATGTTGTTCCACTAAAATATATATTTCTTTTTACGTTCCCCTATTCATTGCAAAAATTCTCTGCACATTTTCTTTCCAATTCGTTATGTTCAAAAACCCAAGCTATCACTTTTATTGGATAAGAAAATAATCAGAGGTGATGTGACAAAAGTTGAGTGTGTTGAAATAAGACAATCCACTCGGAATATTCAGTTAATTGAAAAGAAAAATTGTCTTTAGAAAATGTAGTTTTCGATTAGCAAAAATACTGACTAAATAGCAGTTGTTAAATTCAATAACATCCTAATTACAGGTTAAAAAGAACACTCACTGATCATTTCTTGTACTTATATGTTTCTAAGAAAGATTACGTGTATGTGATAAAAATGATATTACAAGGTACCTTATACTGTACATGTTTACATTATTGTAAATGTACACAAGCTATAAATAATATTCAAATTGACAGATACTTTGTGGTACTCGCAGTAGTATCACTTTATATTCATGAATTTCACGGTAATATATAATACGCACTTAGAGGTTGAGCGTGAACTTGTCATTCTCAAAATTAAGTAGTAATAATTATTCTTAGTCACATAACCCATTGTTTGACGTGGAAATTCTCTATTTGATGCTGAATAAAACGTTTTCATGGTAAATTAAAACTTCAAGGTTTCTTGGCCAAGAATCAGCCGGAAATAATCGATGCCTTCAGTAGAAACAAGTTAGAGAGTTATGGGGAAAAGAAAATTGTCAATGGTTACAAAAAAGATGTAACTCTTAAATGACGTATTAAGAAAAGAGTTGACACTGATCTGCACTAAGGCTTAGAAGCGCCATAATTAAGTCTTGAACACGAAACAAAAAATGAAGAATTGTAATTTTTTTTTCTCCAGATACGTGTATACAATGCTCCAACGAATAGTGTCACTGTTGAATCACTTATTATTATTATTATTATTATTATTATTATTATTATTATTATTATTATTATTATTATTATTATTATTATTATTAAAGTGTTGCATTCACATGTGTTGATTGTAGGAGACTCGTGCTTTGTTCGTGACTTCAGGTCAAATGGGGCAGATGATCAATGCAAGTAATAATGATTATGTACTCGGTGGAACAAGAATGTAGAAGGAAACAAGAAAACAGAAGAACTCCAACAAAAACCAACACACAATGTTGTTTATTAGTAACTCAAATGAGTCAAGGAATCTTTGTGTGGGGGATGATCCCAATCGATATATATATATATACAGTGAAACCTCCCTTAACGGACACCTCTACAATACGGACAGATTTTTTTGTCCCGGCAAAAATATATGTTCTCTTACGGAACAAAAGCCTCCCTCTTACGGACACTCTCAGATACGGACGCGGACAGTCCTTTTTCCTGCCAAACGTTTCAATAACTTCTTCATAACGAACAGGAATTATTCTCGGTTCTGTGATATATTATAATAGACAGAAAGTCTTTTCCTCACCACAGGTGTATCTATCATGAGTCTATACGTGGTGAACCATCAAATAGAACAACTTCAAGCTAAACTTGAAATTATTCTTATTTGATCTAAATGAAAAATGCTTTCCTTTCCCATATAGGAAAATATATCCAAACATATTTGGCGTATTATTCTTCATTAGTTGATACGCGGTAAGGTCTATGTGAATTAATGGATTTTTTACAAGGTGATGTACTTAAGAAAATTACCATACATACATTATCTTTTGCAATATACGAATATATTAACACATCCCCCAGCAATAATATTATTTAACAGAAATGACTCTCAATAATTCAAGCACGTACTAAATAGAATATTTTTCATACTGAATTTTACGTATTTACGCTCATACATAATGTATTTACTGTATACAATTACCCCTGGGAGAAATTAAATTTCTGTAATCTCTCTGTAACGGACACCTCTCAGTAACGAACAAAAATTAATGTCCCATTGGTGTCCGTTATTCAGAGGTTTCACTGGATATATATATATATATATATATATATATATATATATATATATATATATATATATATATGGTGTCCCTTATTTTGGGTAATTTCGTGTTGCGATTCGCACACTCCCCAAATGTATAATGGCCATAAACACGCATTAGTGAAATAGCAGCTCTCAATGAGAACGCTAACCCGTGCCGACTTGACTCCAAAGTCATGAAATAAGCTTTTTATATTATAATATAATTTAGAATTTCCAATAGTGATAACGGAGAAACTAAAAGAAACAGAGAAACGAAACTTTGCACGAAGGAACTAGAGAAGGAACGACATCTGCCCGTATACAGACGAACATCATTGGATGAACAGTGTTGCCAACCGAAGAGAAAGTTTTGTACTTGTAAATAGTATGCCTCAAATTGGAATCAACACTGAAAATCAAGACCAAAGAGATTGTAAACGCAGATCAGTGTTGCAAACTTCTCGAAAAATAAAGTGAAACATGTGTTGGCGCACACAGAGAGTGAGGTAGGGGGTCTACTAACGTTTTATACACCTTAAATCAGATATTGACAAGCCGCTGAAAAATGTTGCCATCAAGAGATGGGAGAAATTGAATTTGGAAGAGATACAATAACTCGGAAAAGGTCACTAGTACTGTATTGTTTAAAACCTTTAATGCAAGCCGGAAGAGCATGAGGGGTAGTGCCGTGGTTATGTGAGATTGATAGCTCACGTACTGACAGATATGTTCGGTATCTTATTAAAGCAGAGAACTAAGGTTTGCAAAAAATAGCAACGCTGCACAGCGGCGGCTTTTTTATTCTTGATGTCATCATGGTTATCAGCGTCCTCAAAATCCCACTAGTACATAAACTTATGTAAATTGAATGCTGTTTTCATATTTTTGCCAGCCTTCAACTAATTAAAATTTTAATTGAAAGTTGTAAAATTTATTTGCTAACGAACTACCTATGTGGCGTATAGAACCAGGAGGTTCAATTTTCAATGCCGTGTTCACAAAAGCTCTCCATCGATTCCTGTCCTGAGTCAACTGGATCCAGATTCTACTTTGTATTCCTATTTCTGCGAGATCCATCTTAATATTGTCCTCCCATCTGCGCCTAGATCTTAATGGTCATTTTCCGATTGAATTTCCAGTTAAAACTTTGAAAGCGTTCCTACTTTCTTTCATTCTGGTTATATGGCCTGCCTATCTGAGCCTCCTAGATTTGACGACCTTAACAATGTTGGGTAAATGGTGTAAATTGTGTAGTTCCTCGTTATGAAGTTTCCGTCATCCCTCATTCCCGTTCCTCTTGGGTCCGAATATTCGTCTCAGGATTTGTTCTCAAATACTTTCAGTCTACTTTCTTCTCTTAAAGTAAGCAACTATGTTTCGCAACCATACACTAGAACAGGCATGATTATCGTTTTATATATTTTAAGTAAAAATGAATCCTTAACGTTCAAAATAAACTGAAGAAATTGTACATCATATTCTCAAATAATTATAACTTTAATTTAAGATTGTAAGGCTTATTTGATTGATCACTTTATTAGTTGGCTTAGGAAACTGATCTTAGGTCACGTAGAAGTATTAAAGACAAATTTCATTTAATAGTTATAATAACATACTCACGAATAATATTTTTGAATAAAATTTTGATTGTGGAAATCGTTACTTTTGCTGTATTGAAAATAACTTTCTATTTTAATTGAATAAGTATAGAATATATTAGTAACTCATATTTCGGGAAAGATATTACTTTGTTTTTAGAAACTGAATTAAAAGTTAAAGAAGGAAACTAAAAAAACGAGCTACATACGATTTTCTTTTTCTATTTACCAAGCATAATTATATAATCATTAAGAAGGAGAGCTAAAAAAACTTTTTAAAAAACTCAGACACTCGTTGTGCTTATGTCCTGGGAAATAACGATGTTGGCTAGCTTCACAATGTTGGAGAAACCTTGAAACTTTGAGATCTCATAGGAACACGATCTCATGGCATGTACTATATGGTATAATTGTGAAAGCTAAGAGTTTCTGAAACTATGTAATAACTTCGTTGATAATTAACATTCTTAAGATGCTTTGATTTCCAAGAGAACAAATTCTTGTCATGATAATTTTATTGTACTTGTGTCGGTGTTTGACTTTCAATGAATTCACCGTGAAAAGGAAACCTAAATTGACAAATTCTTAGTATAAATAATGGCTGACATGATACTAACAAGTTAGCTATTTTAATAAATACTAAATTTAATCGAATACACAGAGGGCACACATACTGAGAAAATAAATTAGTTGATTGCGCAAGATCGAGAAATCACCAAAAAGCAAAGGAAGGCCAAGTAGATGGCAAAGACATCAAAATATGTGTCCTTTGTTGGTTTTTTACTATCTCAGCATGGAAGAGCGAAGAAAACGGGAGGGAAAAGAAGAAAATCCAGTGACAGCAACATTGTTGTTCCTGTACTATATTTTTCTTATCGCACTCTTATATAGAACAGCAGCTGCAGTAGTCGATGCCTCTCCTTTTATGCTGTAGCTTTTCGGTGCCAGCTGACTCCACTGGGGTAGGAGGCGAAAAATCAAAAAAGCACACCTGAATTGTTCGATACCATTTTGTGTATAACTTCTCTTTCTCCGCTCTTAACCCTTGAACAAAATGAAGATAAAGAAACGAAAAAGAAGGAAGATCGAACTGCCCTTGCTGTAAGAAGCAGCCATTGATCACATGTAGCGAGCGCCTCCGTCCCCCCAAGAGAGGCGGTTTTCTCCTCAATCAAAACACTTCATCGAGAGATCGTAATGGAATTTCAACAGTGCCACCTGCCGGCACAATTGTAAATTACGTCAGGCGTTCCAGTGATAATGTTCTATTTCTTTTAGTGTTTCTTTCCCCCTCCCTTCTACGTATTCTGCTGTTTCTTGAAGGTGTTCTTGCGGATTTCTGCAGTATAATTTTATATTTCTTGTAGTATTCGGCTTGGCTTAGCGGGTGCCCTGGATATCGTATCTAAAGTCAAAAGACTGGAAAATATTTTTGTTAAAGAAGACAAGAAAAAAGAAGGAAAATAAATGGCGGAGGAGGAGAAAAATACAGGAATAAAAGACAGAATGAAAAATCTAAGAACGTAATAGAGAAAAAGAGAAGAAAAGGAAGAAAAGGAGATTTCGAGGGTGGAACAAGAAAGTGATTTGTCGGATTTTTCGATCACAATCGTGGGAGCAAGAATTCGAATGAGAAAACAGCTGTGAATCTGTGACTGGAATTAAGATTTTCTTTCTTCGAATGACTCCGTTTCTCTTTTGCGCATACGCCATCTGAGTGGGTAGGAGGACTACAAGCTTTGGAGCCTTCGAGTGGAGAAGGAGGTGTAGAAGACTACACAATGTATTCTTGTAGCATTAAAGTCACTTGAATCCTGATGGAAGCACAATGTCGTCGTTGACAGAGAGATCAACTATGGAAGCTCTTTATCTGTTTTGACAATTACAAAAAATACGTAACAACCTCATGTGATTGACACACCCATGGAAACACGTAACGTCACACATGATGAAGCAGATATACTCTTCAAGTATTTGACATTTAAAATTATTGAATATCATCCTAAAATTAACAATGGATGATGCTTCTGTGTTATTCATATTTACGTAAAGTTTGCAAGTCCAGTCTTAGATAATCTTTGTTTAAATAAATTATAGCGTTTTATTTTAACACATAAATGTACGTCAGACATGAATCCAAATATATATATATAGTGCACCGATTGATCGAATCCGGAACTACATGCATAGAAAATATGCCTACTAACCACTCGGTTATTCGGTAGCAACAAAAAAAGGAACGTTCTCCTAGAATCTTTCGTTGTGGGTATGGTGTATCAGATTATGATAGTTCCTTACTGTTTTCATAGCGTAATTCAAACATAGCATTTCATAAATGGAAATAATATTGAAGATTTAGGAAATTTAATTCCACATGAGAGAATTTTTCAATGACGTTTCTGCATTTCTAATTAGTTTTTACTATATAGATTCGATGAAAAAAAAAAAAAACATTTGAGTTTGTTTTCGATACCATACAGAGAAGTATATTTAATCTACGCTCAAACTGATTACTCAAGTTGATCATATATTTCGGGGTATTGGCAATAGAAAGTGAAGATATCCATTTATCCTGATGTCGGTGACTGTATTATTCATTGGTGTGAAATTTGTCAAGTTCCTCTGAATTTCTTCCAATGCAGTGCAAAACTAATTATTTCACGTAATTTATTTGAAATTCTCTTAGTATTTATTAGGCTACAGAGAGCGTTTATCTAAATATTTTGTTTCAATTAATACAAATATTTTAACTATTTCTATGTCCATTCTACATTGAAAAAAATGAAGCCAGTTTTTGAAGAAGCTACAAGGGAAATATTGGAAGCATACGGCTGAAAAGGAGAAGTTTGATTAAAGGTCCCGCTCTGCAAGCTTGTGCTCGAAAAAGATCAAACAAATTATGTAGTTGGCCTATCTGAGCCAATCTGAAGTCTATCGTGAGAAAATCACGTTGCTTCAAGACTTCCTCACGTTGATCATTGTATATGGCTGATGAGGTTTCATAATATTATGGCAGATACCCAGAATGATTTCCAGTTACCAGCTCCTAATGGTATATGTCTGCAACAAAATATGTTTGTGAGACTAAATATTCATTTCAAAATTGTTACTATGAATAATACACATAATGACGAACATGTACCATTAAATTAATTACAAATTGAAATTTTATTAAATATATGTATCTTTACAAAGCATCTGTTGTTGGATTGAAATGTTATAGCTACTACGGACAAAGAGAAAATCCGATAATATCAATAAAATTATGCTCATATAAGGCTTCTTTCAATGTCGGTCTTGCGTATTTATAATTCTATTGTGAAGGACGCCAGGAGCGAAATAAAAATGATACAATCTCAATGAAAACATATGTCGATTAATTTGTGTAATTGCCATGGCTGGAGGGCAATTTTTAAATATTCTGATTTATCAGTGATAACAATAAAGAGATGAATGATGTACAAAAACACAACAAATCAAGAATAGAAATTTACGAGCAATGTAAACAAACAGGTTTTTCAATGTTATATTTCATGGAAATTACTCTCAATCACCTGTTACCGAGACAATATATTAAACTCTGAAAATCAATATTAATATTTTCGAAGAAGATTTGAACTACTTTTACTCAACTGCAGGGAATCGAAATATCTCACGACTATGCCCTTTAGGGCCAAAAGAGACGGACGATTAATGAAAGTGAAGCATTAAGAAAGAGCTGTAGAATGGAGATGTAAGAGGGTCCAGTAGAGCTTCGAGAAAACATACGGACACAGTCTGAGATCAAACCTAGAACTCGTCGGAACTGAAGTCAATGCTCTACAGCTTCTTTCTTTTATATATAAGTTTGCACCAACAATAACTCTCTCCACTTTGTTTTGAAACAAAGCACGTACACAAAAATCTCGAGGGCACTTAAAAAGGACAATGCTTTTCAGGACTCAAATTCCTGATGGGTTTCGCCTCACAATCTTCAGCCTAACGTCTGAAACCGCTGCATTACACCACAGCAGCACACTGAGACACCATTCTCGAAAAGAAGGATCATGTTTCCATGTCTATGTGTGCCATAATTATGCCCGTTAGGCTAATGGAAACCCATGATTAAGGCAAGTGAATTATGATGGAAGAAGTACTAGAGTGAGAATGTGGGAGGAAATGGGAGTTACCCGAGGAAACCCACGGGCACGATGTTGTACACCATATGTATTGGAAGAAGCATAATAAGTACAATCAATTACAATAGATCGCAGATTTTTTTAAGTACCAGAGGGCGATTTCAAAGAAATAGGTTTTCTGTCTTTCCGATAATATTTTCAAAATATTTTAGATTGTTAGACGTTAATGTTAAATTATGAATACCGTTTTCCACTTCTGTTTTAATGTTAATACTGTAGTATTTAACAGGTTTTATACAATCAACATTTTAGGAATTTTTCCAGCGACATAATGTGCTTTTGAAAGTGCAGATACGCACAACATAGTTATGTAGAAAATTCATTCTAAGTAATCCTAGAACGAACTGTAGTGGCTGTCCAGATAAAAAAAAATCAGATACATTGATTGCAATGTTGTCAGTTGATTACATTGTGTAATTGATGTCATCTTTTTTCAACCTTATAGTGTCACACTAATGCCACCACGATTCATGCAAACCAATCAAATATCTTCAAAAATTATCACTCCAGATTATCTGTACTTCATATTAGTTTCAATAGTCGTAAGATGAATATTGATTATGTGAAATGTTAGCATTCGCAGTTAGTTTCAAGTTGTTATGACAGCTTTAAATGTGTAGGCATCAACTTCATAAATAAGAAAATTAGCGACGTCTATAAGCTTCTAAAATATTTCGTATATTTTCATCTGTATTTTTTCTCAGGATAGGTGCCTTCTCGTAACTAAGTGATTACCATATGTGCTTTGTATGCACATGACGCTGAGTTCGGTCCCAGATGGAGATACAAATCCTTGCATAAAAACCCAAGCAATCCAATTAAGCAATGGGTGATGAAGAGGGAAGTTCAATTGGTTCGGATCAATAAATTGTTTCATTTTCTTGAGTGTATGCTCAATGAACATGAAGTATTAAAATGCTTTTGAAGAAAATGTGCACCTTACTACAGAAATAACAGTTTTCTTCTAGAAGTCACAGCTTTGTTTCAGAAACTTTGGAAAACTTCACCGCAACGAACAGAAGACCACAACTGCAGCCACAGATCAAAACTTCAAAATCCATTTGACATTTGTGTTTATATGCGTATGATAAATGACTGCAGAATTTTATTGCTTTCTTTCTTTTAAATAAGAAAATGCTACTTGAGTTTTATTTCTTAGAATTTATAAAGTTTAGATTTCGTAAAGATGATGCTAGCAAAAAGGGAAACACCTATTAAAGGATCAGAAGCTTCCCAAGAAATAAAACTAAGTATAGAAACATGCTATTGCATTGTAAATGCAGAGAGGTTTATGATTATTGTATTTGCACCCGACATCATTTAGAGAACCAAAGATTTCAGTTTCATGTAGGTTTTAATGCCAAAACCATAGAATGGATTAAAATAAATCATATAGTGCTACGGATCATAGGGAAGAAATTAAATGAAAATTCATTGTTATAGTTCAAAAAAGACAAAAGACTTGAAACTTGGAGAAGAATGGAAACATAAAAGGATAGAGTGGGAAACAATGAGGAAGTATTGAAAGAAGAAGACAGCAATAATGAAGGTAAATAAAAAGTGGAAAAGACACTGGTTAGAACAATATTTAAAAACAAATCTTATTTTGAAGGACTGGCAGAAAATATTCTCAGTGAATAATAATGGAGAGAAGAAGACTATAGTACATTAATTATATTAAAATGGGTAACTCCTGCTTCAAGAAGCAGAAGAAGATTAGCTCATTCGATTTGATTCGATTTTGAGTTTAGCATCTCTTTCAGCAGCGAGGCTATATGAGACGTAGACTTACAACTTAACGTGGAGTCTGAACCAAATGAACTTCCTCCGGAATCAAATACGAGTCTCCTAAGGACTCGAAAAGACGTGAATGGTAACCGCTTAGCCACGAGGGTGATCAAGATATATTTCATAATGTGATGCATGAAATATAAACATTGTACGTTTTTTCTGCCAAGTGGTAGCACAATTCTCTTCGTGTTGATTACAGATACGTAAAGAGAAATAATAGAGTAAAATTTAGCAATATAAACAATTTACAATGAGTAGTACAATAATAGATTCCATCACTTCACAAAATAATAATAAATTACTGTAAATTTATTAAATATTTAAAGAAGCGCAAAATAAAGACAATTTTCGATTTTCGTTCATCAGTCAATAAGTTGGATTTACAATGCACAAATCATATTTGCAAAATCAAGAAACAGTAAATTTGAAGACGATTCGTTGAGCAATGTAGCAACTAGGTTTACGGATTGACGATCAAAAGGATTCAAGGGTCTTCAAAAATAGCTTTTTCAATATGCATGTACAGAAGTTGGATAGAGTAATGTGAACAGTAGTCAGAAATCACATACGAATTTTGAGGAAATAATTTCATTCCTTCGAGCTCCCTCGTGGCTATACAGTTAGCGTGCACGTCTTCAGTGCCAAGAAACCAGGTTTCAATTCCTGGCGGGAGGTCATGTGGTTCGGATCCCACATTAAACTGTAGATTCCCGTCTCATATAGCCTCGGTGCTGAGAGACACGCCAAATCCCAATACACCCACTCAACCAATTTTATTCCTTCGAAATGATTTGTTTAAAGTATGTATAAGCAGTTTTGAAGAATGATATTTACTTTCGAGACCTGTCCTACCCTGTTCTAATTTCGTGTAGCCTATTTTGTTTTCCTTAATTTTAATAATGTCATTGATTGGTTTTTCATTAATTTTATAACTCTTGCAATGACAATGGTAACACGGTGGTCTCACTGTCGCAGATTCACTAATCTACTAACTACTAATCTTACTAACTGGAACAAAAGGTTTGAGCCTAATTTCTTTTACTCGATCTCTGCTAAGCCGTCAGATGAGAACCACATGAGATGACTAACCAGGGATAAGAAAAATACTTCATTGGACAACATATCCTCCCCGCCAAATATACAGACTCTTCCGTTCAATCATTTTGGAGTAGCTATCTCGAAAATATATCGAGTACAATGGAAGCGCCTGCCAAAATATAGAGTGCATGATGTAATTCGATTTCTCCATGAGGAAGTTCATAACACAGCAACAATTCATTCTCAAATGAATAAGGATTACGGCGGGAACATTGAGAGTGATGGCTGTGTGCAAGAGTGCTGCAGAGAGTTTAAAGAAGAGCTTACTGACCGAGAGTGGTCAAGGGTGGAAATCTGTGGTGACAGACGACTTTGATGAACGCGAGAATCATGTGATTCGTGAAAGGTGTAATAGATTTTGGTTCCTGAACTGTCTGGGTTCGTGAAAGACGTAGTAGATTGTGATTTCTGAATTGTCTTTGTTCGTGAAAGGCGTAACACATTGCGATTCGTGAATAGTTTTGGTTTGTGAAAGGCGTAGTTGATTGTGATTTCTGAACTGTCTGGGTTCGTGAAAGGTGTAGTTTGCGATTTCTGAACTGTCTGCTGAGTTCTCTGAAATTTCAAGATCAGCGTTGGAGCAATCGAATCACACTGGCTAGTACTTCAATTACACTCACTAGTCAGAATGTTTTAAAAGGTAGCTGTTTTAAAAGCGAGAATGTTAAAAAAAAAAAAAATAGCCCTCGTATTAACCTTATGGTATTAATACAAGCAAATACATCAAAACTTATACGATTGTTTGTACAACATGTAAATTAGGCAAGAGTAATTCATAAAATTCATAAAATTACTTTTACTATTGCCCTAGAACTCTGTTTCATATGTTATGACTTGTGAAGAATTATTGGTGTATTCACAAGTTTTAAAGAACATGAAACCATAGTCCTCCGAGGACTATAGGAGGCAAGAAATGTAATTGTTTAGTGATGTGGTACAATACTAAGTCAGCCAAGTTTTCGTTGTGGTGTCATGGACGCAGACAGAAAGCTAGTCCGTTTCTAACCAGACATACTACAAAATATTTCATTCTATTACATTAAGAGTGTATAGTATCTTATTTATGTCAAAATACGTTTGAACCTAAAAAATAACAAACAAGATATCTTTCTTTTTTGGCAAAGTAGAGCGTGATGTACAATACGAGTTATGTATCTCTCCATGATTCTAAAGCCAAAATTAGCCAGTTATTGATTAGGTTACAATATGAACATGGAAAGCTGTCCACACAGAATTACATCTCGTGAAATATGATTTAACGCAGAAGTACGTATGTTTATTGAGCAAACTCAATTGAAGTGGATATATCAGCATGAAAATTGCTGCCTTTCACTATCAGATTCAATTAAATGCACTGTGCACCATCCGTGTATTATTGAAATTCATGCCATGCAACATCGGACATGGTTTGAAGAACATAATGGATATAATCGAAATATTAACAAATAAACACCGACAATATGCAATAAAGGAATACAGCACACGAATTTAAAATTCAAAACTCTGTCAAAGTTATAAAGCACTGTTCGACCGATTTCTGAAACCAGGTCACAAGGTTTATGTATTGGATTTCAGTCAGTTTTGATTATGTCTTGTGATTAATAAATAATTAGCTGTTTTCGATTTATAAGAACTAAGTTAAATTACATTTATAAATAACTAAGTTAAACTGAGAAAAAAAATCCATAGCAACACAGGCGGGCATAGTTGGTTCAGTGATAGAGTGCTCACTTCTAGTGCGAGGGGTCTTTGGTTTGATTTCAGCCCATGCAAGTTTGGGTAGACATCATCATATTCGACGATTTTCTCGGGTTTTCTCCGTTCCTTCCCGCATTATCATTCTACTAATTATTTCATAACCATTCAATTTTATTTATCATCCGTCTCTTTTAGCCTTAAATGGCATAATCGCGGGACATAAAAGTGCTCCTTTCATTTTTTCCATAGCTACACAACTCATGCAGGGATACGTCCAGCCAGACGACTTTTAGGTGAGCGGATCAATAACCACCGTTTTTAATTATGACTTCTTGATAGCTATTTTTATGACGGATATAAAAGGGAGCCAATCGCAAGCAGACAACTAAATATTTTCTAATCTACAAAGAAGACAATATTGATGAAACTGAAATAAATTTAAGAGACAGATTTTGAAACTTTGGCTAAGGGTAAATTTAGACCAGAGGATTTTGTACATTCGTTTGTTTCGTTGACAACGCTTACAACTTATGCTATTCGTGAGCATGAGAAGTCTTTTAAAAAAGCTATGTACGTTCATCTATCGTATAGGAAGTCTTATAGAAAGGCTATGTCCTTCCATCTGTCGTACAGGAAGTCTTATAGAAAGGCTATGTCCTTCCATCTGTCGTTTAGGAAGTCTTATAGAAAGGCTATGTCCTTCCATCTGTCGTATAGGAAGTCTTATAGAAAGGTTATGTTCTTCCATCTGTCGTATAGGAAGTCTTATAGAAAGGCTATGTCCTTCCATCTGTCTTATAGGAAGTCTTATAGAAAGGCTATGTCCTTCCATCTGTCGTATAGGAAGTCTTATAGAAAGGCTATGTCCTTCCATCTGTCGTATAGGAAGTCTTATAGAAAGGCTATGTCCTTCCATCTATCGTATGGGAAGTCTTATAGAAAGGGTATGTTCTTCCATCTGTCGTATAGGAAGTCTTATAGAAAAGGTATGTCCTTCCATTTGTCGTATAGGAAGTCTTATAGAAAGACTATGTCCTTCAATCTGTCGTATAGAAAGGCTATGTCCTTCCATCTGTCGTACAGGAAGTCTTATAGAAAGGCTATGTCCTTCCATCTGTCGTTTAGGAAGTCTTATAGAAAGGCTATGTCCTTCCATCTGTCGTATAGGAAGTCTTATAGAAAGGTTATGTTCTTCCATCTGTCGTATAGGAAGTCTTATAGAAAGGCTATGTCCTTCCATCTGTCTTATAGGAAGTCTTATAGAAAGGCTATGTCCTTCCATCTGTCGTATAGGAAGTCTTATAGAAAGGCTATGTCCTTCCATCTGTCGTATAGGAAGTCTTATAGAAAGGCTATGTCCTTCCATCTATCGTATGGGAAGTCTTATAGAAAGGGTATGTTCTTCCATCTGTCGTATAGGAAGTCTTATAGAAAAGGTATGTCCTTCCATCTGTCGTATAGGAAGTCTTATAGAAAGACTATGCCCTTCAATCTGTCGTATAGAAAGGCTATGTCCTTCCATCTGTCGACAGATATCAGAACTAAAGCAGTAAAAGATAGCAAGAAGTCTTATTTTCGGAATCGATTTCGCGTCCCAACAATTGGTTCTGTTTTTTTTTTTCCTTAATCCTATATTCAAACCGTAAGTGGTAAAAAAAAAAAATAATAATAACCAATTTCGGCACCATAGAGCAAAGAAATGGTAATAGATAGTTCTCCTTTAGCCTAACCGGCATAACCGTTGGACGTAAAACTCAAAACTCAAAGGTGATAGATAGCAAGAAGCGGTTTCTTGGAATCGATTAGGTGTCTGAAGAATAAATCTCGTCTTCAGCTCATTTATTTATTTAAAAAGGAACTGGTAGAAATTCATTAACACTTTCGATTTCAATATTCATCTCCACAGAACAAAACGCTTTGATTTCAATTTTCATTCCTCTGTTGCAATTACACGTTATGGCCCTACTATTTCGGGTTTCAATAGTGAATTTGCACAGTTTAGAAGTTTAGGAACTGTTGGTTTTGCAATGTGAAATGAAACTCATTTGCTTATAAGAGAGATAAGTTAAAAGTGAGTTGCTGGCAGAGACGTGTTAAATGAAAGTGATTGTTATCATAGAGGAAACAAAACTATTAAAAATGTTGTAATTAAGAGATTGAAAGAAAACGAGAGATTTTCGAAAACGATATTATCCACTACAAGTTAACACTACCTGGGATCGAACTAAGGATCATTTTCACCAAAGATGAACACCAAAATATTAGAGAGGGTAATTAGCGTCCTTTGTATACATTGCTATGATAAAGCAACAGTCATGATTACTAGTATAGAGGTCACTTTGATTACAGGAAGTTAAGCTAGTATTTAAATATGAATTGCTGGCGATGAGTTTTGTGGGGACTAACTCTAGTGAAAAACTCAGTTTAGTGGCAACTCTGAAAGAATTTAAAATTCGCTAAACATAAATAGAAACGCAACAGGAATAACAAACAAAAGCACGCGGAAGAATACGTTAAATAAGCAAACAGAAAATAACTAACAATTCAGACGGAGGCATTAACAGTGCCTGCACGCACGCAAATTGTTCCGCTTCCAACAGCTACATGGCTATAGGCGCATTGGGAGTAGGCAGATACATGTTTAATAATAAGTCTTGAGCCCGAAGCAATAATGTCTGCCACACATGTTATCTGAACATTGGTTAGTCACTGGAGCCTCCAGTGATCAAATCCCAACATGTTTGCATGTTGTAGTTGAAATGGCAAATGACACTTGCGTTTCTTTTCTCTCCTCATTCCACAAGCTCTTTCGCAATGGAACAATAACAAATCGAGGCAGAAAACAAAAGCCAAACCGCTATTACTATGATATACCGAGAACCATTGCGTCAGCTGTTATTGATTCGTTTGGTGCAATTGACCATAATGCAGGACGAGTGATGGCTAGAGAAATGAGTGTTATTCAGTTTACATGCAACCATAATCCTTTTGATAGGACCTATTTTGTTGCCTAAAACAATGGATTCTTAATGAAGGAAGGATTGGCGAGTGATCTGTAGTATTACATGCAGAGGCATTTAGCAACTTGCGCGACCATTGAAATGGGCATGGAATTTGTTGTTTACCCAGAAGCAAAGAAGAGCAAGAATAATCATCAGGTGGATGTGTTTACTGTATGTACAGTAGAAGAAAGGAGTCTTTATGAATGTTTGCACAGTTACAAAAGTATTACCATTCAGGTATTTCGTTATGAAGACAAATATTCTATAAGAATAACGGTAGCTGCATTACTAGTTGTTGCTATTATTATTCCTATTATTATCTTCATTTTTTTCTTTTCGTATGACCCGTGGGAAGCTGGGAAACAAAATCCAACGAATGTATTTTTTCTTCTATAGGCGGCTCTTGAGGGGAGTGGTCACTTCAAGCAAAATGAAGAAATAAAATATTCCACTTTAACGTCCCATGATTATGTCTATTAGGCTAAGGAAAACGGATGATTTAGGCACGTGAATGATGATGGTAGAATTAGTGGAATGAGAAAGTGGAAGGACATGGGAATAGCTCGAGAAAACCCATAGACACCGTGTTGTCCACCACAAACTTCCTTAGCCGGAGATCGAACCAGGATCCCACGCACTAGAGGTAAACGCTTTACCACTGAGCCACCGTGCCTCCAAGCTAGAAGACGTTAACTATACACTAATTCTTCTATACAGCTTACAGCAAGAAAATATGTACTAATTCTCTTAGTTTGTAGCGACAAAATATTAATTTTTACTCATGTGACTTCCCTGAAGAGACGCCACTTCATTCTTACCCAAATTCATCCCGCGATGTATGACACAGAGGTGACCAAACGTGTAAGCTGAGTTCTCGGGGTCAATTGACCATCGCGCTCAAGAATCGAGACCGAGGACCTGAAATTACTAGCGCTAGAATTGATTAGCGAGCCAAGCTTGAATCCGAGAGTTGGGTTGAGTTGATTTTGAGTTTAACGTCCCGTTCAGTAGCGAGGCTATATGAGACGTGGACCTACTGATTAACGTGGAATTCAAACCACATGAGCTCCCGCCGGGAATCGAACCCGGGTCTCCCACGCCAAAGACTAGAGTCCGAGAGAGTCCAATCCCATTCAAGATGGGGAGTCGGAGTTCAATTAGGTAAATTAATGCGAGATCGGGCTAGTACGATTCTTATTGATGATAACGAGCCCAAGAGCGAATCTGAAACGTGAGGCTTATTTGAGATTAGTGAGTGTAAGCCTCTTGGAGTCAAAGTTACAAAATAGTCACCTTTGTACGTTGATTACAAAATTAGTCCAGTCAATAAAGATTTTGTGTCGGGACTAATTAAGCTGAATTTCTCAGGAACATTAGATCACAATATAAGAAGTATTTTCTGAAAAGTACTTTTGAGGAAATACTCCCCTTATGATGTTGTAATAACTGGCAAAGTTTCAGCTTGTTACTAATTAGTCCCGACGAAAGGCTACTTTTTGTCTTTATTGACTGAACTAAATTACTGCAACAATGCTTTTAAATTCAGAAAAGGAAGATGTCGCGTAGGTGGTGCAGTTACCTCACAGCAAGCAAGAAAGAATTAATCTCTTCAGGAAAAGTCATAAGTTTAGTACTTTCAGTTTTGGGATTCAACATATTTAGAAATGATGACTCTGTAGCCATTTTTATATTTGGTCTAGGAATTAATTCGTGCGGTTTTACAAAAGATGGCGTAACTAGCTTATTGTCCCATAGTTTCGTTGATCCAAACATGCGTTGAAAACTACTGTCATCGAGCATCTTGTTTAGTATATGTCAGTTGCTTGAAGCGGAAACAACAACATTTTTTCTTCAACTGAAAATGGCGCATTTTGTGCCTGATAAAGTGTTTTTGCGGGGAGTTATTCTTCATTGCTTTAACATGAAGAAAAGTGCTACCGCAAGTCATCATATTTTAGTGGAAGTGTTTGGTGACCATGCTCTAGCTGAGCGAACGTGTCAGAAGTGGTTTGCACGGTTTAAAGGTGGTGATTTCAGCTTGGAAGACCAAAAGCAATTTGGACAGCCAAAAGAATTTGAAGATGAAGAATTGAGAGCATTGCTTGATCAGGATTCGTGCCAAACGCAGGACGAACTTGCAGAAGCATTTGGAGTTGAGCATACAACAGCTTCCAAACGTCTCAAAGCCATAGGAATGATTCAAAAGATGTCTTATTGGGTTTCACATGAATTGAAAAGAAAGACGTTGAAAGAAGAAAAACCGTTTGCGAATTGCTGCTTCAAAGACAGAAAAGGAAGGGATTTTTGCATCGAATTGTAACTGGTGATGAGAAGTGGATTCATTACGAGAATCCTAAACGAAAAAAGGCCTGGGTGAAGCAAGGTGAACCAGGTCCTTCACAACTGAAACGAGATATTCATTGTGCAAAGGTTATGCTGTATATATGGTGGGATTTGAAACGTGTGGTGTACTATGAACTTCTGAAACTTGGTGAAACTATTAATGGACACCGCTATCGACAACAATTAATGCGTTTGAAGCAAGCTCTGGCCTGAAAACGACCAGAATGGAATAACAGGCATAATAAACTTATTCATCAAGATGATAACGCTCGACCACATGTCGCAAAACCGGTCAAAACCTATTTGGAAAATGTCGGATGGACAGTGTTACTCCACCCGCGATATTCACCAGACACTGCTCCGTCTGACTACTACTTGATCGATTGCATGAATAACGATTTGATTGGACAGCGGTTCACTTCTTCAGAAAATATCGAAAAATGGATCTTTGATTAGATTGCGTCAAAAGATGAGGAATTCTTTCGACACGGAATCCGTAAATTGCCTGAAAGATGGGAGAAAGTAGTGGCTAGCGATGGACAATATTTTTGTTAACGTATTCATTTACTTTGTTTTTGAAATAAAGCTTCAATTTTTATTAAAAACCGCACGAATTAATTCCTAGACCAAATAACTATTAATGGCACGACGTGCAGTCATAAATGGATATACTACCATCGATACGAAAAAGTCGAAGTTGACATAAAATATTTTTTCACTACCTATTCTAGTAGAATAAAAAACTGTCAACTACATCAGATTGAAAAATAAAATATACTTTCTATCACCATGAAATTTCGTTTTTCTCGATTTTCTCGAAAAGCTACACATCAAATTTTATCCTTTAGCATGTCATATTGTTCAGCTCGATATGATCTATCGATCGATTCATCGAATCTAATTCAGCTCGATTATCGTCTTAACTTTCAACAATATTTATGATCAAACAAAAATTAAAGTTTAAAAGTTAATCATAATTTTGAGCTATATCTTATTAATTACACCGTCATATTCCTGCAAAATTGAAACCTTGAGTGTATACTTGCAGAGATTGCATGACACGTGGGTCAAGTGGGTCAAGATTTGTGAGTGGGTCAGTGGGTTGTGAGTCAACAGGACGTGACTTATTGCGAACCACCACCCACCGTGACCAACTCTGACGTACCGACGCACACTGCTCAGTGCATTGTAGACAGCATCTTCTGAATACTTGTGAATTTGTCTACGATTTACTTCCAAAGCCTCCATTTTACTTCCTTTTTCATTTGTCCCTCTTTACTTACCTGAGATGAATATATTTAAGTGAAAAATATTCAGGCACTTTTGAATATTATTAATATTGATATTTGTGATTGTAATAGTAGCAATAGGACTTAACTACTTGACTTCCGAGATATAGTCGAATTATACACTATTTTTTTTCTTTACGTTCGCCTACTTTACCTTGATTGGAGACTTTCAAATTTCATCCTATTTTCCACTGAACAGTATCTGTAATTCAACATGGAAATAATCAAATATGATAATTTAATTGAAATTCATCGTAATATGACCCACGACAACCAGTTTACCATTTTATATCGTAAAAGTTAGACTCACTGGTATTGTAACAGTGCGGTGTTTGAGAAATTAACCGCAGAAATTGAAACTCTGATTAATGATAATTTCACAGCCTTGTTTTATTACAAGCATAAACTCATTCAGTTGAGAGGAGGCCGGGAATCATGGGTCAGAGTTGATCACGATAGGTGTTGGTGAGTGGTGGATCAAAGTGGGTTATGGTGAATAAGTGGATCGGAGTCGGTCACCATGGATAGTGGGTCATGATGGGTCGTGGGTCAGAATGGGTCATGGTGGATGATGGGTTAGAGTGGGTTATGCTTGGTCGTGGGTCACGGTCAGTGGTGGGTCAGTGGGTCATGGGTGAAGTTTTCATTGACTCATACCATCTCTGTATCAGTATCAGTTTCATTTTAGTAAGTGGTGTGAATATCGCATAGCATTACTTTTTTAAGTTTTCAAATAAATTTGTTTTTTGTCGATTTTCTCGAAAACTACGCTTGAGGATTTACCATCACTCATTTAATTTTGTTGAGCTCAAAGAGATCAATCAATTGGTACAGTCTCATCTTGGGACATCATTTCTTCCGTCAAACACCATTAATATTGCGGAATTTCTAATTAGACCATTGCTTGTTAATTGCAATACGCAAAGGTCACTTAAGAATATGTTTTCGTGGGAGGTTATGTCTCGGTGCTAGAAATGTGAAACAGTTCGTAGTTTGTTTTTGGTTGATTTATTGAAGAAACCATGGAAGGTCGACGTCCACGAGTACGTGTGTACACAAAGAGGCTATTTATACCTTTTGATCCTCCTTACACGATGGCCAATGCACACATAGACATTTAGCCTACATAGAAAGAAGTGCGTTTATCTGTTTACTTTATAAACCGCAAAATTTTAACCAGCGACGTTTCCTTCTAACATACTAAACTGACTGTCTCAGATGTTTTGATTTTCCCTTTTATAGCCCTGTAAAACCCCTTCCTTCAACAACTTCTTTTTGGACTGAGTTATCTACGATCCAAGGAAAGTTCTTTTGGTTGTTACAAGATCTACTGAATTCAGTTAAGACATTAAAGTGTAATAAACTCTCATTGCCCGACTCTGGTATTTCTTTTAAGAGCATACACTGACGACGACAGTAGTTATGGCTAATAGACAAAACAGAGCAGCTTTAAAACTGAAGCCTCTCGAATAAACAATACAATCTTATTATGTGTCTAGCGTCATGCAGTTGTAATCCTCGCTGTCAGTACGGACATTTTATTACCAGTGAAACCGTTCCAACCGGTATATATATGATTATATTACAAATTCGCGCCTCACAGATGTCACCAAGCAGCACCTTACTATAAAAAACAATCATAAAGTATAAATGAATTATAGTTTCATCCAAAAGTATCAGAGAAATCGCAACAAATTTTCTTTTGCACTGTATATTATTATTATATACGCTTATTTCCATATTTTCGTAAGACGATGAATTATTCAAGGCTAATTACAATAATTAATTAAGAATATTGGGTCAAAATATGTTCATCTTTCATGAACCCCAAAAGAACGTGCAAGTCATGTGCATCAGATCTCTTTTACTCTACGCCCATCCAAAGTGGCAACATGCAGTGGCGTAGCATCACCGCCACCTCCAGACCATCCAGGATTAGGATTAGAAATTAGATTTTTGAGCTTTCGGCATCTATGGCCATCTTAGCCCGTGAAGTATGAGAGATGATGTCCCTCGGAGATCACACTATCCGAGGAAATGGAAGAAATAAGGGTCATTCCACCTCAGATCGACCAATTTTCAAAGGTCTTCCCGGTGACCATCATGGATTTTCATGAAAACTTGTACACATAAGCTGGGTAGTATTAAGAGATAAAATACCAAATTTAATAACATTCCGGTAAATAAAACCAAAGTTATAACAAGATACGCACCACAGTGCGTAGGCCCAATATTTGTCGAAATAAGCAATGTTGCCCGCGGCACGTTTTCAGGGTCTCACAACTTTTTCATTATAAATGACATCAAAGTGAAATTTACAGGATGTACAGAACTAAACACATAGTTTGTACTAACAGCAGCAGAATGAATTTCCAGCACCAATTCTGGCTGATATATTCATTTCAAATCAAAAGAAAAAAACGAAATAGTAAAATGTTACAAAGTTCAGCATTTTTTTATGGGAAGAAGAAAGTAGGTGGGGCGAACCTCTACCAGTCCTTGGATACACCATCTTGCCGACTTTCAAGCAGGGCAATAACAAAACAGTTGGTCATTTACTTTTGTTGTAATTTAACAATGAAAATGCGAAAAAAAGCAAAAACGACGAAAAATTACACAAGTTGGCAACGCTGTAGCACAATTCTGATAGCTCGTACGAACTTCTATACTTGCATACATGATGACCATAACATAGTGTAAATGTCACATAAATTACATCTTGTTACTGCAAGGTATGTGGGAGTTATGAATCTGTAAATCTAACTAATTGATTTAAATCTCGAACAGTAACGTTTGCACCAAGCCGCCGTGGCGCATTTGGGAGCGCGTTGGATTGACGTTCGGGAGGACGCCGCGGGTTCATGTCTCGCGGCCAACTATCCTGACTGATGTTTTCCAGGATTTCCCTCAGTCCTATCAGGCAAATGCCGGGATAGTACCTTAGCATACAGGTCCTGGCCGATGCCTTAAGAAATTCCTTCCCTTTTTTATTGTTCTATACCGGTTTCTAGTGTAAAATGGTGTCTGAATTGTACCTGGTGTCTGTTAGCAAATAAATAATAAATAAAATAATGAAGTCAACAATTGACAAAATGTATAATCAAAACTGAACTGAACCGAAATGAAATCTTTAAATTTTATGTCCTAAAGTTATGCCGGCAAGACTAAAGGGCACGGTGATGATAAATAAATGAAGGAAATGGTGAAATGAAGAAAGTGGGAGGAGACGAGAAAACCCACGCACTCGCTGTTAATCCATCACAAAGTTCACTTAGTGCGAGTTGGAATCGAACCAAGGATCCCGTGCACCAGAGGTGAACGCTCTACCCACTGATCCACCGCGGCCCCATAAACAAAACTGTGAATACTTGTAATGTAAATCATGACGAAACGAACTGCTGTTGTTTATTGCAGAATCGTACACCTGGAAATGCTTGCAATGGAAAATTTAGAACGGCAGACATGTGACTGTGGAGTGATGACATCCATGCGTTCTAAGAAAGGACTTGGTTGATGTGGTGCAATCAGTATGATCATACTGTTGATGCTTCCTTTCTTTCTGCTTAGTAATTAAGAGTGTTTGTGACCGGTAAGATGGCTGTGGCATTGAGTGATTACAATGAATCTGCACTAGAGACATGTAGTGTTGGTGTGTTTGTTCAAGATGAATGCCACAGAACAGTATATACTTCTAAATGTGGCTTGATACATGTGACTGACTTACCTTTGCCTGATAGAAACTTCCTGTTGTGCAGAAGTGGTATGCAGACAGTTGGGTCAAGTTCAGTAATGACTGAGTGTATGACTGTGTGCTACCACCACAAAAAGATGTATGTGGATTACTTTCCTTTTCTTCAAAGGAATTGTGTTGATCCCTTCAAAGTGCACAAGAAGGTCATCAAACGTAGCCTTCGTGAAGCTAACATGTCGACAGTTCTAAAGGTGAAGGAGGTGTCAGGGGTGGACATGAAGCCTGGCCAGAAACTGTGTTCCAAGTGCTTTGTTAGACTAAAGGAAGAAAATAGTGTGGACAACAGTGATGAGGACTATGAACCCTCTACGGTGCCATTTGTATCTCCTGAGTTACAGACATCAGTGAGTGCTTTAGGTATTTCACCGATAAAACCCCAAAGTGTTAGCGTAAGAGACAGAGGTAGTTATGCAAGAAAGAAACTACGGCAGATTGACTCAGTGGCAAAACGTAAATTAAGTGAGGATTTCGCGATTGATGAGCATGAATTAACAATAACGAAAGAGCAGTCCAAATGTGACAAATGTTCAGATCTTGATAAAATATTGGAGGACATGAAGAAGAAATGCGCAATGTCAACACGTAAGGAAAAAATGACAGTACTTACTCTAGTTCCAGACAGTTGGTCAATAGAAAAAACTGCTCATGAATTTCAGGTGTCACATTATCACGTCAAACAGGCTAGAAAGTTGAAGATGAGCGATGGACCGCTAGCACATCCTACAAAACTAATAGGAAAGGCTGTAAGTCAAGAAACTGAACGGGTGGTCCAGGAATTTTATGAAGACGATGAGAATAGTAGGATGTGTCCAGGCAAAAAAGATTATATATCAGTGAAGGTTAATGGAGACAAAATTCAGATACAAAAACGGTTGTTGTTGTGTAATGTCTCCGAATTGTACGTGTTATTCAAGCAAAAGTATCCCAATGTTAACGTGGGTGTGTCCAAGTTTTATAGTCTTCGTCCAAAATGGGTAATTTTGGCTGGTGCGAGAGGTACACATAATGTGTGTGTGTGCCAGACACACCAAAATGTGAAGCTAATGCTGTCTGCTGTAAAGTTAAATTTGGACCATCAAGAGGCAATGAAGGTAATAACCTGCGATTCGAATTCGTATACATGCATGATTCACAGATGTGAAAAGTGTCCAGGGAAAGGGAAACTCGAGAAATATGTAAAAAAATATCATGTTCAATGAACTGTGTATGGATGAGGAAGACATGGTCACATTCAAACAGTGGACACATACTGATCATACAACTCTCGAAACCAAACAAGAGACAGTTGCAGATTTCGTACATTCACTTTGTGAAAAAGTAGATAAGCTAACTGTTCACAGTTTTACAGCGGCAGCCCAGTCATCGTACCTTAGACAATCCAAAGATAATTTAGCAACTAATGAAATAATAATAATACTTGATTTTTCAGAAAATTATTCCTTCATCATCCAGGATGAAGTTCAGGGGTTTCACTGGAACAACAGTCAAGCTACAATTCACCCTTTTGCTATATACTACAAAGATGAACAGGGCAAACTGGCAGTGCTAAGTCTTGCTATTATTAGTGATCACTTAGTACATGACTCAACAGTAGTGCATGTACACATCGAAACTATTATCGGCTACATCAAACAAAAAATGCCCCATGTTAGATCGGTGAAATATTTTACTGATGGTGCAGCTAGCCATTACAAAAACTGTAAGAGTTTTAAAAACTTATGTATGCATTACAGTGATTTTCATTTGCAAGCTGAGTGGAATTTTTTCGCTACTAGTCACGGTAAGAATGTGTGTGATGGTATTGGTGGGACAATTAAAAGACTAGTAGCAAGAGCAAGTCTTCAACACACAACTGATGGGCAAATTCTCACACCCCAACAGTTGTTTAAATGGGCGGACGAAAACATTCATGGCATCAAATTATTCTTTGTTTCTGCAGATGATGTAAGAAAGTGTGAATTGGTGCAACAGAGCAGGATGCAACATGTGAGAACTGTTGCCGGAACCAGAAGTCATCATTATTTTCGTCCTGTTAATTGCAGTGAACTAGAAATGAGCAGACTATCTGGAGACAACTTCAGGTACTGTGTGCGTGTCCGTGTAGATACTAAGCAAGAGCTTGATTTTCAAAGACTTCTGAGTAGCATCAAGCCAGGGTGTTATGTTGCTTTTGCATATAACAGCAATTGGTACGTGGGCTGTATAGTTCAGTATTGCCAAGAGGAGGGAGACATCTTGGTGAACTGCATGACACCAGCCGGACCTGCTACAACGTTTGCTTGGCCTCAGTTTCCTGACGAACGCTGGGTTCCCTTTGAACATATCATAATGGAATTACCAGTTCCCTCCACAGCCACTGGCAAGCAGTACTACATTGACCAAGGCATCAACACAAAAATTTGCGAAAAGTGGGACTCGTTTACAAAGAAATATAAGTAATTTAAAGGTGAAAACGTCTCTATTTTAATCTTCCAAGTGTAAGAATATGATATACCTGTACAACCACGTAGATATACATGTACTATCACGTAAATACTGCCTAACCACTGTTCAAATTTAAACATAAATTGTGCACAGGGTTGTAAACTTTACTGTTATAACGCTTACTAATGTCCAGCGCTATTGCAACAGGTTTCTTGTTAATAATTTACATTATGAATATTCATATTTATGCTTATGCACATAGTCAATTGTCGACCATATATTGGCATATTACGGTACGAGCTTTTCATTCATCAGTTATGTTTTACTGATTCGTAACTCCCACATACCTTGGAGTAACAAGATGTAATTTATGTGACATTTACACTATGTTATGGTCATCATGTATGCAAGTATAGAAGTTCGTACGAGCTGTCAGAATTGTGCTACAGCGTTGCCAACTTGTGTAATTTTTCGTCGTTTTTGCTTTTTTTCGCATTTTCATTGTTAAATTACAACAAAAGTAAATGACCAACTGTTTTGTTATTGCCCTGTTTGAAAGTCGGCAAGATGGTGTATCCAAGGACTGGTAGAGGTTCGCCCCACCTACTTTCTTCTTCCCATAAAAAAATGCTGAACTTTGTAACATTTTACTATTTCGTTTTTTTCTTTTGATTTGAAATGAATATATCAGCCAGAATTGGTGCTGGGAAATTCATTCTGCTGCTGTTAGTACAAACTATGTGTTTAGTTCTGTACATCCTGTAAATTTCACTTTGATGTCATTTATAATGAAAAAGTTGTGGGACTCTGAAAACGTGCCGCAGGCAACATTGCTTATTTCGACAAATATTGGGCCTACGCACTGTGGTGCGTATCTTGTTATAACTTTGGTTTTATTTACCGGAATGTTTTTAAATTTGGTATTTTATCTCTTTAATACTACCCAGCTTATGTGTACAACTTTTCATGAAAATCCAAGATGGTCACTGGGAGGGGGTGGTTGAACTGAGGTGGAATGACCCATAAAGGATTGAGAAAGGAAGGAAGCGGCCTGGGACCTATATGTTAAGTACCATCCCGGCATTCGCCTGGTGCGAATGAGGAAAACCTCACTCAGGATGACTGGCCTAAAAAAAGCTTTGATATTTTTTCGACCGAGTGTTCCCGCCCGGGATCAAACCCGGGACAGCTCACACCAAAGTCGAGAGCATTAGCGACTACGCTACTCGCGGCCATCCAGACCATCTAGAATCGAACCACACAAGCGATTATAGGGTATACTCTGGACAGAAATATTGCCCAGATCCACGAGAATTTGGACATACCTTTTCTCAATGATGTGCGACAACACCAACAAACCAAATTCTGGTACAGGGCCAGAACTCAAGACAACCCGGCCATAGCTGCAATTGGAACCAGACCTACACCATCAAGAGTAGCCCACAAAATGCCAGGACCGCAGTAGTCATATCAGAAGAAGGAAAAGGGCTCGCGACAGTTGCAGTCTAAAGAAGAAATACGCTGGCATTTACAAGTCAACCCACGCCACATTTTCTATGGAAGGTAAGAGCTCAGGCTAAAAACTTCGGGCACTAAAATGGCAAGAACTGACTTGAACTTGGATTTGGACTTGCTGTTATTTATTATAATAAGTATGTGGTTGTGTTTATGGTTATCTCTGCAGCTTAACTCATACTATTATGTAAGAATTTTAGGTTTCGCCATTGTGTCAGAAACAAACGCAGCATCCTATTCTATACATAACTGATCCAGCCAAGATATTTGGTACTTTCCTCCTCTCCCCCAGATCCTTCCACTAACAGGACACTTACATAGCAGGCATATGCCTATCATGTTCCCTCAGGTACATGGGAATGTGTCCAGTATGTGCCCTATATACTTCTGAGAAAGAAATCACATGGATGGCAAGTGATAGTCACAGTCTATGTCCGCCCCTAGGCACATGCCTAACATGTACTTGGGAAATGTGCCTAGTATGTTCTAGGTATGTTTCCCATGCCGAAAGTGTCATTGAACCACAAAATTACTCTCCCAAAATAGGTTAAATCGCCTATATTCGTAATGTGTTTACATTAAGGTGAGTCTAAACAGTTTAAATACGTAAAAAAAAAACGCAGGGCTAACCTATTGTGGGCGTGAACCCCAACCCTTTGGATTACTAGCCGCGTGCTCTACCGACTTTGCCACAGAGGCGATAATGAGAACGTCGCTTGTAGAGGGATAAATTATTGAGGTCTTTTGCATTCGGCTAATCAGAGTGCTCGTTTAACCGCATATATTCGACTATAACAGTTTGGGATCAGATCAAATCTGCTCGCCATGTAATTTTATGACAAATTGACGAGTGTCTATTTACTTTATTTCATGGTTTTTCCATATTAACTTTCAAATGATCGGCGACAGTTGCCATCTAATAAAGTTGATGTGCTTATTGCTTCTTGTACACAATCGCTTAAAAAAAGAAGCAACAAATGATAAAATGTCGGAGATGAATTTAGAACACCTACATAGCGAATGCCTAACACATATTGTGCTGTTAGGGTATCTGAAACAATATGTACCTAAAGGACGAACCTAAAACAAGACAGATATATATGTCCCAAGTGACGACATAAAAACAAATGACTGTTAGAGTGTGAAACTGAGCCAGGTATATAAATGCTATATTTGTAGTACATAGTTGAAAATATCAATTAGGTGTAACAAGTACCTAAAATTGTAGGTAGCTGAAGTACATACTTAGCACATGGATATCATATGTGCCAAGTGTCGGGTACCTAAAAGGTAGCTGGAACACCTAAATGGCACATGCCTAGTACATCTTGTGCTGTTAGGGTCATTATCGTGCCACCTCTTCAGTTTATATTAATCATTTCCAACTGTCCGATGCATGACGTACGAGCGTGCTTTTATAACATAGGTCAAGCAGAAAGAAACACAATGAGAAAAGAAATTGAATGGAATAGGGAAAAACAATAGGAATGATAGGAAAATGGAATAAACAAGTGTTGGCACTGTACGTGAACTCATGGATTTGTCATTAGCGTACCTGCAAATCCACCGAGACTACGCTTACAATGTTCTTGCTTACATCGGGTTATCTGTGGGCTACTTCCTCTCTCCGCGTGGTTTACGAAGAAAGAGAGCATCAAACTGTGACATCACAGAGCATTCGGTTGAAAATGAAAATGACTGCTATACACAAATATCTCTTTCGAAGAGGCTTCCTTTCTGTAGCTACTACACGTATACTCACTCATGAATGTTCTTCGCGTGATTGACATGAGCTTTCAATTTATGCCTCTCTATATACTCCCTATTATCTCTACGTACTATCTGAACATTAACTACTATAATTATCGTGACGTTTCACATTGTATAACATTCTCTATTCATTCATTTGTTCCGTCAAATCGTTTTGGACCAAATTCTACAATATTATAAGAGTTTAACAGGAAACATTTTCAGCCAAAGATGAGACACATACCAATCGATAGATGTTATTGAGCTAAATACAACGACATCTTTGACTGTGAAAAAACTAGTTTCTGTGTTGACTTAAAAATTCATCCTGTAAGAGAACCATACCACTTATTCAGATGAAACTAATATTGAAAATTGAAATGAAATTTTTGAGTTTTACGTCCCACGGTTATGCCGGTTAGGCTAAAGGAGACGGTGATCATGAGAGATGAATGAAATGGTGGAATGAAGAAAGTGGGAGGAAACGGGAGAAGCCCGAGAAAACCCACGCAGACCGTATTTCTCCACCACAAAGTTCACTTGGCGGGAGCAGGGTTTGAACCCGGGACCCCGAACACCAGATGTAAACGCTCTACCACTGAGCCACCGCGGCCCGTAACTAATATTGAAATATATATTACGTTTTTCATTATGTCATTAGAAAGACGATACTAGAAAATAATTAAATACCTATATCCTAAAGTTTTCATTATTTCTTAAATTTTAATTTCTTTTAGACCTTAACTAAAACATTCTCCAAAAATAGGAAATATGTCCATCGATAAATCGCGTTAAGATGAATAAAATAACATCTTTTACGGTGAATTGTGATATGGTGAATTATTTTCGAGAAAATTCAGAAAGACGATTTTTATGGCCTTAAAAAAACTATTGAAAGAAATTGAGTAGCAGTTCCATATCTTGGCGTTAGATGGTAGCATACATCATCCAGCAGTTGACATCTACCGGACGAAATTGAAACTTCAGCTGCGTGATCCTCTTTACTGTTTACAGAAGTTTATATATTTTAAGCTTTATTTCTATTAATATCTAAAAATAAGTGAAATCCTTATTATTGTAATTAATTTTTGAGAGTTTTATTGCATAGTTATACGTATACAATAAGTACTTGCTCAAGTTCAATATTGGCCTAGCCTCTATTGGCAAAAATCTGACAACAATGGAAATAAATTAAATACCGTGCATCGTTTCACTACGTAATGCGCGTAATGAAATTCCAAATATGACCTTTTCTGTCATCATTATCAGAGTCACCAATTGATTACTCAAACGATCAACCTAATGCATCATATTGTATGTCTTGGAATGGAAAGTGGAATGAAATTATATATTTCAGTTTAACGTCTCACGATTATGCTCTTTACACCAAGAGAAACGATAACTAAGGCAAATGAATAATGATGGAAGACTTGGTGGAAATAGAAAGCGGGAGGAAACGAAAATACCGCGAGAAAACCCACGGACACGATGTTGTCCACTACAAACTTACTTGCCCGGGGTTCGAACCAGGGATCCAACATACCAGAGGTAAGTGCTCTACCACTGAGCCACCTTACCCCACATATGTTATGGCGTGTTAAATTATTATTACACACGACACTCCAACGTTCTAACGTAAGTAAATTTTGGATAATGTTTTTTAAAGGCAATTTTACTATTTGAAATGATAATACCACTAACCGCTAGATTTCATGTACAAGATTTAACCTATTAAATACGCATCTAAGTATGTAATATTCATTATAACGCAAGAACTTTTTTCTCATTACTACTGAACCAAATGTACTTCATGATACATTCAGAAAAATACTGTCGTCAGAAATGAGAACTACATGATTTACTTTTATTTGGATATATATCACACTGCTAATTGCTGTTGCGCCATACCATTCGAGCTGACTTAACGTTGAAATTTTTATCGCAATGCTATCAATGTACATCATTCAATGTTAATTTCCGAAAACTGTCAAGAGATAAGGGCGAACGGTATATGTGTATACGCAGTAAGTAATACATGTACGTAACATTAGATATACTGAATCTGAACACTAGGTAGAAGCCGGAAAATACTGTATAATAGTACAACGTATAGATTGCTAGCCTTCTCTAATAATAATAATAATAATAATAATAATAATAATAATAATAATAATAATAATAATAATAATAATAATAATAATAATAATAATAATAATATAATGCAGAGAGCCATGTAAGTCTGCAAATACAGTATAAACACGCAATATACAAGTACAATCTCATTCCTTCTCTCTCTTCTTATTAAAAAACAAAAATTCCAGGGTAAATACGGTAGGATGTCTATGAAGTCTAAAGTAATCTATGTATTTTCTTATAGTAGACAGTAGTGTATTTTCTTCTAGTGGCTGTGCCACTGGGGAAGCAAGGCCGACCGGATATAGCCGACTTGTTTTTACTCCATGAACTTTGTCGTACCCCATAAGAAATATCTATTGAAATCTTAGGTACTCCAATTGATTAAATGAAATGAAATTTTTAATTTAGCGTCCCACAATTGTGTCTTTAAGTCTAAACGAGACGGGTAATTTAATGAAATTGAATGATTGTGAAAATTCTACTTGGTTATGCTCTCCCACTGGGAATCGAACTCGGGATCATATGTGCCAAAGGCACACGCGCCAGCCACTATATCAGAAGTGAAGGTTGTACTCTAATCGGTATTGATATATAATAAATAATAGAAACAGTTTATCATTGTATTAATATACAGGGTTTGTCCGGAAAGTAATAGGACTGAGTCGATTTAAAAAAAAATTATTGAGCCAATCGTTACAATTCTTTAAAAACTTTGAAAATAGGCTCCTTCTGCGTCGATGCAGCGCTGCCAGCGCGATTTCCAAGCATTGAAGGCGTCACGGAAGTCATTCTCCGGAATAGCCTTGAGAGCCGCGGTGCAAGCTGCTTGGATCCCCTCTGTCGTCTCAAAATGCTTGCCTTTCATCGGGCGTTTCAGGCAAGGAAACAAAAAGAAGTCCGGGGGCCACATCTGGGCTGTAGGGCGGCTGCGGAAGCGTTGAGATGCCGGCCTTGGTCAGGTAGCTGTTCACAAGAAAGGCGGTGTGAGCCGGGGCATTGTCGTGGTGCAGCTTCCAGTCGGCTTCGATGTTTGGTCGGACCCGATTGACCCTTCGTTTGAGTCTCTTGAGCACTTTCACGTAAAACTTTGCGTTGACGGTTTGTCCAGGAGGAACAAATTCATGGTGGACGATGCCTTTGATGTCAAAAAAGACAATGAGCATCGTTTTCACTTTGGATTTGCTCATTCTTCCCTTTTTTGGGCGAGGAGACGCCAGCGTGTGCCACTCGGAAGATTACCTCTTTGTCTCGGGATCATACTCAAAGATCCATGATTCGTCACCTGTGATTACGTTATTCAAAAATTGGGGGTCACTTTCACACATGTTCAAATTTTCTTGGCACAATTCCACTCGCCGCAATTTCTGGTCGTCAGTGAGCACTTTTGGGACAATCTTCGCGCACACCTTGCGCATGTTCAAATGCTCCGTCACAATTTCATGAACCGCAGTTTTTGGTAAATTTAACATCTGGGTAATTAAACGAATACTTAGTCGACGGTCTGAGTTCAAAACTTCGCGCATACGAGTCACATTGTCGGTGTTTGTCGAAGTCGAAGGTCTTCCAGCACGGTCTTCATCGACGACCTCTTCCCGGCCCTCCGAAAAGGCCTTGTGCCACTTCTTGCTAAAGCATCATCTGGGTAAGCCTGCTTGATCATATCAAACGTCTCTGTCGCAGATTTACCGAGTTTAACACAGAATTTAATCGCGTACCTCTGCTCTAACGAACGCTGCATTTTCGGCTTGCACCACTCGCAGAAACACGCGCGAAAAAGCCTGTCCTGACTCTCCGTGTGCTCGGAGACAACTGACCATCCGCTCGTTCGTTAGCTAGGAACGCCCTCTACCGGATCCAGTCGGTGCGCGCACGCTACGAAGCACAGTCATGGCGGAATAAAAGCAGTCCTATTACTTCCCGGACAAACCCTGTACTATTGACTACATGCTTCCTGTTATGCTGGATTGTAATTTGACAATGATATTATGACAGCATATTTGCTAGTGATTCTTTGGAATGTTGTGGAAACTCATATTACAGGCAAGACTGAATATCTACAAAAATTGGGCTGAGAATATACACAAACAATACGTATTAACCATTCTTTCAAAATATTTCTGAATTACAAGGTATCAGTCCAACATTTTTATTGTTAAATTCTGAAATTTAGTTGGCTTTAGTTTCTGAAAATTTTCAGTTCTTGATTATTAGAATTTAAGTTCGTTTCATTTGATTACTGGAATCCGTAACCCAAACATAGGACTTAATTTTCACCACTTTTTTATTAGCAATTCCTCAGATTGATTGTAGGATAATTAATTATTATTTATCAGTTTTATTACATTTCCCGAGTGATTATTTCCATATTCCTCATAAACCTCTTCAAGCAAAGAGGATAGATGAAGTATGATTTCATTGGCATGATTCATAAAAGCACACTTCGAAGTTGTGGTATATTTCACCTATATCAAGCGTATAAGTTCTATAACAGCGTTTCAGGAGTGATAGGGACAATATAAGGTGAAAATAAACTCTAATTCACTAAACTGTACTAACTGTTTATCTTCACGAACTAATATTAACGAGTGCTATATAGAAAGACAGATTAGTTTATTAGCAATCTGTGTAGTTTGTAGTTTGCAAAGCTACGAAAATTATAACTTGGTACTAGAGATATCAATAAACGAATAGCAAAATCTAATTCTACCTCACTTAAGAGTAAGTACGACGATCAAATTTCAGTATGTTTATCGACTACTGCATACATAAGAAGTTTATCAAAGACACATGAGTGTATTGTTCAGAATTTTAAAAAAATCATTAGACAAGTTTAGTATACTATAAACGAAACAAAAATGCTTAAGTGAACGAATTTAATTCGTAATGTTTTTAATTCTCAATTAATTTTCGGAGTATCTGCCAGGTTTTCTCAGCCAAGTTAGTAATTGTTTCAAAGTTTTAATCACTATCAACTTCTTGATAACTTGGTAGATTTTATAATTATCACAAAGCGTCACCATACCAATCAGAGTAATGTTCATGTATACATGCATTCATACCAGAGGAAAGAGAAAGACATCCAACGCGATCTTAACATCAGTTGGTGAGTGCTGACTTATAATGTCAGTTCATCTTTCACCCAGTTTTCTGTATGAGTGACAGCTCTGCAACTGATGGAACAAGAAGAAGGCACCAGTCAGCAACTCTGAATTCTCACAAGACATGAGCTGAAAGGTGACAAGTGTTCCTCTTATAGCTCTAATGTAATAATACATTAGTTTCTTCCTGAGTTTAGTATTTCAGTGCTTATATTTCATATAAAAGGTATTGTACCTTCTATTAACAAAGCCTGAAGGATAAGGAATTTTCGTATTATACGTGTGTTAATTAGTGGTTTTATATATTTTCGTTAGAAGATAAAGAACTATTACCATGACAATAACTGTCGGAATCTGGATCTTGACTAAGATGTTAGATCAGCATAGTGTAAAGTAAGGGTTATTTGCTCACAAATCAGCTCATTTGCATAAAATAGATAATATTGCAGTAATTGTTAAAACGCGGTATGTATTTGGGTATCTTGTGCACAAAACTAGACCTACAATCACTGCTGAAAGTGATTGTGTTCTTAGTGGTGGCCGTTTTTCAAAACCTGTTTTTTCTCAATCTCTTCTACATAGGTAGGGATGATCATACAGATGGGTAGGTGACAGCGCATAACGATGATATACTACAGAAACAATCTGATATGATGAAGAAAATATGTAAAATGTTTTAGAAACCTGACAAAACTGACAGAAAACATTTGTATGATTTGTATACTATTGTATGATACATTACTTTATATCACTACAATGGAAACATACTCAAAAAAGTTATGAAATGGAAACCTTTAAGAATAATGACGATAATTCTCAAAATAAACCTAATTTTATAATAGATGCGAATTGGATACACATTTCTTAAGAATAAAAACTACAACACATTGTAATGAGAAATTTTAATTACTCCAATCAAACATTGGCCTACAAAATAAAATAATATATAAAGTTTAGTGATCTCACAGCATGTCATAAATTGTGTCTCATTTAGTGTTAACCACAAGACGAGGAATAAAGTAAAAACATTAAAAGATATTGAGGAGAACAAAAATTAAATATCTACAACAAAAATTAAGGAACAGAGTTTCTCATTGTCACTTAAGATAAAGGGCCATCAATGCTACTATGGATAAATACTGTGTTTAAATATACCATCTCTAGATTTCTTGGCTCAATGACGTAGCGTGGATTGTCATTTACAAAAAGCTGTTACTATTAAAGTATTATATGAGATATTCTGTTTATGTACTATTCTTAAATAATTATTGCATTATTTATTGTAATATATTATTCTTTTTATTCTGGGAAAACGTACTTTCACAACTTGCATGAGGGCTAGCCCTTGGTATGGTTCCATTATATATGAAATGAATAAAATAAAATTTCTAATTTTAAGTTCCATATTCATGCTTTTTCTAAAAGAGATGGATGAATAATGAAGGTAAATGATAATTAAAGAATTGGTGGAATAAGAATGAAGGAAGAACGGGAAAATCCTGAGAAAACCCAAGTGTACGATTTTATTCAGCAGAAGCACGTGAAAGCCGGGAGATCGAACCAGGGATCCTTCGCAGCAGAAATGAGCACTCAACCATTAAGCGACCTTGTTTCTAGGTTCCATTATGCAACGAAGCTATAAAAATTGCCATGCTTTCTTAATGCAAATCATTGAGAGGCGCGGTGGCTCAGTAGTAGAGCGCTTACCTCTAGTGTGTAGGGTCGCTGGTTCGATCCCCGACCTGTAAGTCTGTGGTGAACAACATCGTGTTTATAAGTTTTCTCAGGGTACTTCCGTTTCCTCCTACATTTTCATTCCACCAATTCATCCATCATTATTCATTTGCCTTAATCATCATCTCCCTTAGCCTAAAAGGCATATAATCGTGGGATGTTAAACTGAAAGAAGATTTATTGGATGTATGGACGAAATACTTTTACTTTGTCCTAACGTTAAAGAATGAGGTCAATATATTTATTTGTCATGTACGAGACATTACGTGCTGGTGAATTATTATTATAATTTAGTACTGAAGCTGTAGTTATCTGATTACTTTTCGAAGTTTCCTACATTTAGATCATTTTTAAGGAAAAATATATTCTCTAACATTTCGAGATAATCTCATTCAATAAATTACATGGTTCAATTACACATCAAACAAATTCATACTTTCTATTTGCGACAGAAATGTTATTCTTAATTCTTTTTGTCTGTCATTTCAGTTGCATGTGGTAGGCAGCACTAAATTAATCTGTAACACTAGGTATACAAAAGCACGATCAACAAACTTCACTCTTTTTCTGCTAAAACCTGGAAACTCAGAAAATAATGAAGAAATATTACAACTCGGGATTAAAACTATCTCATCCCGTGTTGACACATTTACGGGCTTTAAAAAAATCCTACGGGAGATAAAACGCAAGACACAATTGTGCGTGAACCCAGGTAAAACGTGTGCAATTTCCAGTGTTAGCAGGTCAGCAACGATATTTACATATATTATAACAGGAAGCAATAGTACTTGAATATGCGTAGCAGGTATTAACAAAGAAAATCTACAATATATTTTTTTTAAAGAAAATTTAAAATTATAATTAGTCGTATGTAAAAGTACTAACAAGAACTTGAAAAAAAATATTTAATAAGCTATGATTGTAATAAGCTATGCCATTGATATACCATTGTGAATATGTGATGGCACTATGCATATAAGTTTAGAAAGGCATAAGAATCTTCAAAATTTAAGAAGGAAATGATATTTGATTCATGATCTAATGGGCATAGGATAAACTAGTATACAGTGTTGGTACTGGAAGATAAAGGAGACGAGACGATCTATTAATACCTTTACCTTACATTTCTATCAAGGATAAGTGAGTTTCGTTCAACATTGTGAAGCTAGAATAGATTTCCAAACTATGTGAATTCAATACTGAAACCTGAAACTACGATAGATTTCCAAACTATTCGAATTCAATACTGAAACCTGAAACTATGATAGATTTCCAAACTATTCGAATTCAATACTGAAACCTGAAACTCAGATAGATTTCCAAACTATGTAAATTCAATACTGAAACTTGAAACTATGCTAGATTTTTCAAACGATGTGAATTCAATACGGGAACCGGAAACTACGATAGATTTCGACACTATTCCATTTCTATACTGCAACCTGAAACAACGATAGATTTCCAAACTATGGGAACTCAATACTGAAACCTGAAAATACCATAAATTTCCAAACTATGAGAATTCAATACTGAAACCAGCAGTACCAGACCTCTGAATTCCGACTGCAATACAGGGCTAAAATCAAAGATGGAACTTGTTCTAAGGAGGTTGAATCCATAACAAAAAGAATTTCTAGTTATCTCCTAGAATTATTACTACCTAGGTATATAGAAACCAAATTGAAATCGGAAGTTGTACTAGTGTTTACTACTTCCGGTTTCAGTAAATGTGTAATAACTCAGATGAAACTTATTCTTCGAACGCTAAAACCAAATTACAAAGCTCATTCTTGCTATATCTTACAGTTTTCGGTCTATGGAGATGTATACATTAAAGCTGGAAATGGTAGTAAATTTCTTCTACTTCCGGTTTCGACAGGGCACTAAAGTATAATGACGAAATCTATCTATGCGGTACTAAATTTGTATCAAGAAATTGCTTCTCCTTATCTAATACCATTTAATATCACTATGGCGATCAGTAGCGGACACGATGCTCTATGCCACTAGCTCACATGGGCAGGTATGAAACTAGGTATGATCGTTTTACGTCTAATCCAAGCAGAAGTTATGCCAGCAAATTACCGTAAGAGAGATGGACAAAAATTCATCAGGCAACTTATAGTCTTAATTTATCTACTTATCTTCTACATACGTAAAAAATGGAATCGAGGTTGCCTTTTATATACAATACTTACGGAGAAACTTTTAAACCCTTTGGAATGAAATTTTGAACATTGTGTCTATCTGGAATTGGACATTTATTATGCTATTTTGAACAAAATGCGTATCCTGATACGGGGATTCAAAATGTATGCCAAAAATAGTGTATCTAAGGAAACCCTCAATTTAGGGAGATGAAATTCGTAATATAAGCTCCTCATTAAAAGTAACTGGAAATGAGTCCCAGCATTTTCGAAAATTCTGCTTCTGAGGGTGCAAGGAGAAGAGCAGTGTGTATGTTTTTCTCCTCCATATTCAAATCGACGTTGTCTGTCTCATCATCGCGGAAAAACAGATGAACCGTTTAAAATCAATTTTTGAACATATGCGTAGTTAGCACTTTGAATCGAGCCAGTTTTTTTTTTATCACGTCAACTTTATTAAAATTTGTATCTTAAGGAAGAAAGCAGAACTTAAAATATAGCTACGCCAAAAATAGAGTATATCACAAAACCCTCCTCTTAATAAAATCAAATATGAAATATAAAACTCCTTATTGAAATGAATTGAATTTTTAAAAAATCTTTTCTCAACAGATAAAAATGACACCGATGTTGTCTGCCTCATCATCACGGAGAAGTGACTGAACTGTTTGAAATGTATTTAGAACATAGTTAGCACTTGATTCTAGTCGGGCTTCTGTTCTGTCACTTTCATTAAAACATGCGTCCTAAGGGAGGAGGAGGAGGAAGTTGAAGTTTATATCTAAACTAGAGGATCTTACATAGCCCTCAAGTTAGCCACGTGAAACTCGGTATAAACTCATTAAAAGTTTACATCTATCAGTGTTTCCAAAAACTCTGCTTTGAAAGAGGGCAAGGGTGCGATTTCTATAATACTTTAGTTTACCACTTTGCATTCATAAAATTGCTAAAGTGAGGAAACTATTAAACCGTTTAAAATGAACTTTTGGACATAGCAGTTTGGTTGATCTGGATTTTTATCATTATACTCTGAATGGAAAGAGTATCGTAAAGGAGAGGGAAATGATTTTTTTTTTTTTTTTTTTTTTTTTTTTTTTTTGCAAAGGATAACAGCTGCACCGTTTGAAATGAAATGCACTCAGAAGACAGTACTTGGATCGAGTTGGGTGTATGTCATTTCTTTTCGATTCAAATATGGATCCTAAGGGGGCTCAAATATTTTTCACAAACTTATTCTTCTAGTGTATACCTAGTCAGAGTTGAATACCTATACTCTTTCGTAGAATACACAACTCAATCATTGTTTCTCTCAGAACTTTATTTCAACATTTTAAAAGATATCCTTTTATCTTTAGTCTAGAGTAGGTTATCTCCTCTGAATGACAGGTAAACTTTTGATATCTTGGAACTTCTCTGAACATTATCAAATAAAATTTTCATATTTATTGAGAAGTATCAAAATTTTGATTTAGCACGGCTTATTAAAAAGGTAAAGATCAAAATTTGTAAAGTGTACTAGAATGGATCGGAAAATATACAGAACTGATTGGAAACAGAAATCACAACAAATCCTTCTCTAAAATCTGCTCAGTCAAACTGCATGATATCCCTAAAAATGACCTCATTATAATCCAAAGCTATACTACTAATTTAAAATGTAAATATTATATATTAAGATATATTAGAATTCAACTTATTATTACAAGTATCATCAGCTAAGTCTGGGAAGTAGTATCAAGCAATAATTCAGTCTGTAAACGTATTTGTGAGCTCAGCTTTCCTCAGAACTACACCCAAGGAGCAAGATCACATATACAAGGTGGTCCAAAATTAGGTATATACCCATGCATTGATCAAGTATAACATTCAAATTGATGGATTTATTTGCTTCGGGTCTTCCGAGCTTAAAATGTAAGTAAAAGCAGATTAAGAACAAATAAAGAAACTAAGTCTAACTGATGGATAACAATAAGAAATGATATAAAATGCAGTACGGTACTGTATACCTACTTTTGGGTAAGCAGTGTAAACTGAAATAAAAAGAATAGCTCATAATCTGATTGCAAATGGTGTTGAAAATCGCATTACTTTATTTTTCCTTTAATGCACTGACTCAATTTGCTAGCAAGTTTTGCCAGATGTCAATTAGACAATTTTAAGTAATTGTAAATGCGTATACCTGTGATTCCCAACCTGTGTCGAGTAGTCCCATAGGATGTATAGCGAAATTCTAGAATTAAAATATCATGAAGCATTTAATAATTAGTTAAAATAAATTTTGAGATAGGCTGTACCAGTCCACGCCTCTAGCGGCAGTAACAATCCTCAGTACTACATAGAGCCACTACTTTATAGAATTACGAGTGTACTGGTCTTACACTATTATAATTTATATTATTATTAACAAAAAATTAGACAAGTGTGTTGTCGTGAGGATTCAGTAAAGTACGTCGTCAGTCTAAAATGGTTGGGAACCACTGGCTTATACAACTGTCTCATAGAAATATCTTCCTTACAGAGAAACTGGAGTGGACTACATCGCTAGTCAGCGGAATGTTCAATACCACAAGTGTACCAGCGCCTAATCGCTCTGCATTACTTTGCTAGATCTAAGTTGGTCGGAGTATAACCGTACATAGAAAGTCCTAAAATGTTATTAATAGGGTCCTATGGTACTGTCCTTGCGCCGGTATCATCTATACTAAAGAAATTCCTCTAGAAGTTCCAGAAAGCAAGGAAAGGTTTAGTCTTTTTCATTTATATATATGAAGTACCGTTGCTTCTGATAGCATCTAATCTTCAGACATCTTGCTCTACTTTTCTCAAAAAATTTTAGAGAAAAGAAGCAAGACTTCTGTATATCTATGTAAATTGTTAGTGGATGCAGTGACATGTAATGCTGGAGTGTTGGTTGTCCTCTTTCCCGTGAAAAAAAACAAAAGGGTTTTCCCTCATTGTAAGTTGCTATGCTGCTTGAAACATATCTAGATAAAAACAGAAAACCGCAGGCATAAATTGAAGTAACGAACTACGCAGTCCTGATGCACTAATGAGGGTTGGATGTATCTTCGCTGAGTTAGTCGTTGTATCTGCGCTGTTTGTCTTTATCTAACCTGAGAACACGAGCGGTCTCTTTGCTTCTGCTAGGCCTGTGTAGTGTGTAGATATATATAAGTGTGTATGTAAGAGAGAGAGAAGGGGGAACAGCCACAAAAACTGTCCATGGCTTTCATTTGTTTGTGTTTAGCTTTACGTCAAGTTTACCTTCTTCACAACAGAATTATCTCCGCACTCTTCTTCCGAGAGAGTAACAAAGATTTTCGCCTCTTATATTCCTTTTTCACTTGGTCTTTCCGTTCTCTTTACACCAACATCCTGGTCCATTTCCTCATGATGCAACAATGCAGAATTATGAGCAGAATAAGCTGTGTGTATATGTGTGCGTTTATTTCTTTTACTTTCGCTTAACATGTTAACCACCTTCTTTATGCACTACAATTAAGTATTTCTCAGTTGTGAATCTAGCCCGGAACAAAAATAATTGAAGCTATTGTTTGAAAATTTATAGAAGCGTTGCCTTTTATTCTTTATTGGTCACTTCTAGGACAATATTAATAGTAGTGAGTTGTATATTTATTGAACATTTATTTTCACCGACAATTCGTAACTGTGAATTACACAATAAGTAATGTCTCCGACAATTTGTAACTGTGTTAGTTTCAATTTTTGCCATGTAAAGCGTAACGTATTGTAACTAATTCGTTCAAGTACCGTACCTGTAAATGCGTACAACTTAATTGCTAATTCGTACTTCATGTCTAACTGTAATTGGTGAAAGAAATGATTCATCTTTTATTCCTTATTCTTATTTTAACGAAGTGCGTAAACGGATTTCAAATTAAAATAGTTTGGGTAAACTCATATCTATCATAGTCTGGGTTCTGGCTGGCACCCCTCCCTCCAATTTTTACCTTCTACATCAGCCACTGACATTTCTTTTTCTTTTCTTTTCTTTTTTTCTTTTTTCTTTTCTTTCTTTCTTTTTTCTTTTTTTTGCTGAAAAGAAAACACACACAATTACAACTGGAACCACATCAACATAATTTACAGCTATCTTATACTTAGTTGGATGACAAATGCTTATAGCTAAGGATAGAAAAAAACGGGTAGATAATGCAATACTGGTTAAACTGAGGTATATGTTGGAAATTTTAAAAATGATCTGCGTCTTCATTTGCTTCCGTAACATTAAGGCAACAGTTTTTGGTATTTGTAACTACAACAAGTTCTCGAAATCACAATATTATAAGCAGTGTTCCAAATTTTACCAATCTTCATCATACCTCCGGAACGGTTTGAGGTATTAAGTTTCTGTAAACGGCATATGATCTTTACGTCTATTGAAAACTATCTACGTCATTGGACATTATACTTACCTTAGCACTTTTCCGAAATAAAGCCCTTAGAAACAAGTTAAATTGTTAATATATTGTAACTTTGTTCTTATTTATTCGAAATATTTCACATCATGGTAATAGTATTCAACATTAAGGTACTGTGGATGTGCATTGCCCCGCCTGTCTCACTTGATTATTATTACTGTTAACCACCAAAAGTTTGATATTAATTATGCTGTAGCGTCCTTAATTTCTAATACTGAATAACAAATGTGATTTTCTAAATTTTCATTTAACATTTAGACTTGAAATCAATAATCTAACGTGGTACCATTTGAATATATATATATATATATATATATATATATATATATATATATATATATATATATATATATATATATATATATATATATATATATAACTTTATGTTAGGTGGCAACATTATTAATCTGTTCGTCGCATTGGGAGCATGTCAAACGATTTCACTCTGTTGATATTTCCATGCAACAAAATTTTAGTTCTCTTCTTCTTTCTTTTTGCTATCTAAAAGTTACAGTTACGGTGCTTCAGTGGTAGAGCGCTTACTGCTGGTGCATGAGGGCCTTGGTTCGATCTCCGGCCAAGTAAGTTTGTGATGTACGATATCGTGTCCATGAGTTTTCACGGAGCACTCCCGTTTCACTTGACTTAATCCTCATCTCCCTTAGCCTAAAAGGGCATAATTGTAGGATATTAAAGTGAAACATTTCATTTTATTTCAATTCTAAAAGTAACAAGAGCATTTCAATCCTGTGTAAGAGACTGGCTCACTCGCTGTTTCACGAGATCTCTGAAAATATTAAGCATAGAAGCCTTAAAATTTTGTATTGTCCTTTCACCATAGGCTGTAGATAATATGGTATTTTACAAACTGCGACCTGTAAGGAAGGAAGGGGGATCGGGATTGATAGTTTTCTTTGCCGTTCTCGATCTCCAAAAATATAAGTTGTAGAAATATAAAATTTTGTATAAATATTCTCTATGTATGATAAGGTGGAGATTTAGGAAATGGGGGAAAACGGAGCTTCAAATTGTTTGTAGTAGTCTACATCTCCAAAAATATTATACGTGGAACCTTGTAATTTTGTATAAATATTGCAATATCCCCTCATATTAGTAAAGAATACCACATACTTCAGAAAAAGCATCACCAAACAGACGACGGATGACGTCTCCAATGAAAGACGAAGAGGACTCGAAGAAATACGAGTTGGACACGAAGAGTCACGACGAGGACTCCTGCTACCCCTCCAAAACTGGCTACGAAAGAGAATGCACAGTGGCAGAAGAAATCGGTCACCAACTGCCCACATCGTACCTATCTCTCCAAGTTGCTCTGGGCGAGAGAGACTCCCTCTCAACCTTATATATGCGCTGCTTCGGACAAGAGGTTCCTTACCAGTCTCCGCGCTGTATTGAGCAGCAGATATTATCACTCCTCTGTTCTGCTTCGGAGAAGAGGTTACTTACCAATCTCCGTGCTGTTCTGGGCAGGGGACACTATCTAACCTCTGCGCTGCATCAGGGAAGAGGTTTCTAACTAACAATTATAACCATCCGCGCTGCTCTGGGCATGAGGTTCAATTAGGGAAAGGATCATTAGAGACATTACTTATTGTGTAAATCAGTGTGTAAACTGTATAGAAACTTTTATAATAAAAAAGTGAGGGAAGAAACCGCGTACCGCTTCTCTACCATATATTACAATATTCCACATATACCCTAGGCCGACAATAAAATGGAATTTTTCGAAATGTCACCCCTAAGACGGGAAACGCTGGGTAAACGTTGACGTAAACTGAGACCAGAGAAGTACAAGTTTTTAAACTTCTAAATTTATGCCCCCTGTGCAAAAAACGGGCATTAGTGTTTTATATCAAGTGTTTCATGTTTTATTGCTATCAAATTAATGATCTTTAGTCCTATGCTAAAAGAATTGGCCGGTCTTTTCTACAATTCTCTCCAAAACACGAAAACTTTTAAGTAAAGTAGGAAAAAGTAACTCCTTGTGGATAGAAAGAAGCAATATTTGACATGGAGGGCTTAGCCTTCATTTCCAGAGCTTCTACTGGTGATGGTGATTATTTTATTGTCACTTCAATACATGAGCAAACAAGAACTTTAGACGCGTGTGGGAAAGTTCTATTCTTTGCCGCGTGACCTTTTAACTCAAAAGGCCTTCATCCATCAATCTTAACAACAGAGATAGAAGCAGCCCTGTCAGTTAGTGATTTGTGTTGGAATATAAAAGATCAAGGAATTGGTTTCTCCGCCCAACGCTTTCACTTTTTCTTTCTTTTTGTTTTTTTTAATCAAGACTTTTATATCAATCATCTGCATTTTGTTCTGAAAAGTTTACTTAGTTTACAGTTTAGATCTTGATTTATTTTTCATTATCTTTTAGTAATTTTCAGTGAGGTCTCCTTCCATTAAAACCACAAATAGCAATCAAAAAATATTTTAAAATAAATTTACTTCATGTCAATAGAAGTTAACTCTTAATATATTTGTAAATAGATATCTAAGCAATTAAAGTATCTGGTGACTAATTATATTTATATTTTATATTTTGTATGTTTTACGGAATAATATAGCTGTTTGTCTAGGCTATTACTGGATTAGAAAACGATGTCAGTTTGACAGATTTAGGCGGAAAACCCTATATAGCTTTAGATTTATATTTTAGAGATGTTTGTGTCATGATTTTTCTTTTTTTTTTTTTTTTATCAGATTTTACAATATTTATGCACATGGAGGTTTGGGTAGCAGTTCGAAAATAGAATATCATTGTGAAATAATATATTTCATTAATATGTAAATTCTACAATGTTCAAATAATAATGATAATTTATGAAGAGAACTGTTGATGAACTTACTGCTCCCAAGATGTAATCCAGAGATCAACAGCTTATGTGGTTGTGAAGAGGGTCTCACTATGAATATTAATGCGTAAGATATGACATACGGTTATAAAGGATATGCAATAGGAAAGTAAGCGTTACTTGGGGACACTTTTGTTCCCTTGGGTCGCTGGTCTAGTAGTACATAGGACTACTAATCTGAATTTTGACAAGGGTACATTGTTCCATCCCTCAATTTTGGGAAAAGACATAGGACCATTTTTTAAATTTAGAAATTAGCAAAATCTAAACATTTGGTAGAGTAATATAGAATTATGATATAAATTTCTGAAAGATTGAGTGGCCAATCTCGTTTTCTTGTATGGGTAAAAAAATTGAAAACAAATTCGAAGTTGAAAGGTTTCGGTCTTAATTTATTCTCTAAGATGAGGCTTTGCCTTGGAGAACCCCTCTCAAATTTTGGTATGGGTACATTTACCCAGACTTTAAATTTGGGAATTATCAAAAAACTCAAAATCGTTAATTTTTATAGAGCTTATGTATATGAACCTGTAAATTTAGGTGATCCAGCTTGTTTCTTTCCATGAGTAAAAAATCACCAAAAATATATACGTAAGCAGGAAAAAATGCCAAAAATAATATTTGGAAAGGGCTCATTATTATTCATTCATTAACTTGTAACTGTATTATAACTTATGGTAGATTGAATGTTAGGTCCCTGCAAGATAGGACTAGGACTACATGCTTCTGTCCATTTGAATGGTCCCAAAAATTGACAAAAATATTACTTTGGAAAAGGTACGTTATGATTCACTTCTTAATTTGGGAACTGTATTAGGAAGTATGTGTTATGATTCACTTATTAAGCTGACATTTTATTATAGCTTTACCAGTAGACAAAACTTAAAGAAGGAGGAAATTCTCTTTTAGAATAAAATTATAAAAAGCAACTTTTCACGGGTGTTAAAAAAACAGAACTCGAGGAAAAGTTTTACCACGCACTCTACATACGTACGTATATGCATCAAACTCAGGTGGATTAATAATAACAAGTCGAATTGATTCAAGCAGTTCCATATAGCCGCATATGACGTGCCTACATCTTAAGGTGTTTTGTGCAGATAAGAAGAAAAATGCCATCACTGACCACATCTAAGGAACTTAAACAGGAATTTTCTTCATAACCACAAAAATGTTGAATCGATTAAGTAGACACGTTAGAATCATAACTTTCTAGTATTTAAAAATATCTCCCAATCAATATATCGATTTATTGTTTTATTTAGAATACTCAATGATGTTTTTCTAAAAAGTTTTACAGATAGACCCCTAGATGATAAACGCTAGAAAGGTGGCAGTATAATGTTAAGAGAGGGAGAGAGTTATAGATGTAAATGTCTGTATTAGCTATTAATTAAGCAATAAATCTTGCTTTTAAATTGAGAAACGAATTTAATCCTTAACTTCACGGAATATTAAAATCACAACCCTTTGTGAAGGTTGTGTCTCCTTGACAATATAGGAAATCATAGGGCTTTATATCCGAGGAATGTTAATTAAAGTATATAAGTGACTGACTACCTGTGTAACTAAGCCATAATTTCACAGTTCTTGTACACGTGATACCTCACATCTTAATTCTCAACCTATCCATCTGCTTCAGCTCCTAATTTCCAGTTTCTTTGGCCTTTTCTAAACCATAGCGAAGAGGAACTGGCCATTCTATCCCTGCTCTTCTGGCTTAGTGACTTCACCTAGCTATGTTAGGGTAAGTGCACTTGAACATGCCTTCGGGTAGAACAATCATACACACATACATTAAAATCACAGTAATTAAGCCATAACGTTTTGCTATAAGGAGAACTTTTGTATTATTAACACTTAAACAAATCAAATAACTATTCGCGTAATTTTTTCAATAATTCTTTCAATAACAAATAATCGTTGTTTGAATATCGAATAGTGGTTCGAATGTTATTCGAACCAACAAATAAATATTGGAATACTTTTAAGAATAACAAATATTTGAATAATGGAATGACAATTATTCGAAAAATTATAAACGGGATAACAAATATTCTGATAACTTTAATAGCACACATTTCAAGCATCTTCTGCCTTTGTTCACCTCCTAGATTTGGCGTTTAACTTCCATATCCATATACTAGCACAGACCAGTTATACTACAACGTAGTCCTGCAAGTACACATTGAGGACTGGGATCTTGACCAAATTTCAAAATACATTCTGAATTAAGTTTAACAGTCTGTTGGACGACACTTAATGTAAATTCAGCTCCCAGTCTCAGCTTCCAAAAGCATTATTCACAATTTCTATATGTGCTATTTTCGAATTATGATGTAATGCTGCAAGTAACATGACTGCTTTTATATGCCTTGTGCAGTATAGTTGGATTTACCTGGATATGGGTTTAGTGTCCCTTTCAGCGCCGAGGCTATATGAAACTTGGACCTACAGTTTAAAGTGGGACTCTCACTTGGAATCCAACCCGGGTCTCCCACACCAAAGGTACGTATTAAGTTTATTTCGAATCATGAAGGCACTCATGAGGGGCCCACTGAGTCAGAGCTCCCCCTCAAAACTTCGTAACTAGTTTTAATATTTGTGTTTTGTTTGCACCAGAATACATTCACTGGGTTCATCTGGTCTGAAACCCGTATAAACTTAGTAAATCGACACATATTTGCACACTTTCTTAATAAAGATACATTTGCTTTGATAAAAATGTTATTGATAGTGTCTGGAGAATTAAACTTAAGAGTCTTCGCTAAGAGCGAAATTAAATTACCGCTAATTTTACAGTAATTATGTGATATCTTCAAATAGATAAAAGATAATTGAAATATGGAACAAGAGCGCCCTAGACAATATTATTTTGCGTGAGGTACCGTTATCACAAGTCACCTAGCAGCTTTCCGTTTTCACCTGTTTAGAAACGCGAAAATAAATGCCGATTTTAAAAATGGCTCGAAATCGAAAGCAGATAAGTAAGTCGTGATAACGGTTTCTTATGTAAAATAATATTGTCTAGGGCGCTCTTGTTCCACATTTCGATTATCATTTATCTATTTGAAGATATCACATAATTACTGTAAAATTAGCGGTATTTTAATTTCGCCGGGATGAAGACTCTTAACATTACACCTCTACTTTTTCTTTCCGTGGAATCATGTGGTTCGGATTCCAAGTTAATCAGTAGGTTCCGTCTCATATAGCCTCGCTGCTGAACGGGATGTTAAACTCAAAAGCAACTCAACTCTTTCTTTCCGTATAAAAGCAGTTTTGCTTCATCATATTTTCCTGAAAATATAAGTGGAAGTAGTTAAGAATTACTTATCGTTTTTTCTTGGGTGTAGAATAACACCAGTTCAACATTACATAACGGTAGTGTCTTGTAGTATTGAACCACCCCCAACAAAAATTCCTGAGTTCTCCCCTGTTTGAAATCGAGCACCTTGATAGCAATAATTAGTGACCCTCTACGCTAGAAATTCACATGATTGCTCTAGAACAAACTACCTAATTATTATTTTCCTACATGAAGACATATTTGAGTCACACATTTTCATTAATCACTTTCAAACTCTTAAGTATAATCGTCCAAGTATTCTAGGGTCTTCCAGATCCCAGTGTGCACTTTGTGTACCACAAAAATAAGTGTGTAGTTTCAGAGGTAAATGTCTAAGAACTTAGAGGTACAAATGTATTTTATTCTTATTTGCATTGTTACACACGGAAATCTCTCCAAAACGTTTCACTAAAGTTTCCCATTTTGTTTTGGATGCTTTCGTATTTTTATCCCCGAGAAACCGTTAGTGTCCTAACACTGTCAGAGAAAAGATTGTAGAGAACTCAACGCCTGGAAAATATAAAACTTTTTTTTTCGTACCCTAATCACCTTGTGGTAACAAGCTGTTATTTATTTTATGTGACTTGCGAGGGACACAAAACATCGACAAAAAAAAAAAAAAGCAGAGCATACATGTATAAGAGTTAAAGAAAAGGAAATAAGAAAAAAAGTTGTGGAAATGAGCAAAGATTCAGATGAGGGGGCTGGACAAAGATAATATTTTATCGTGTTCACTCTGAAATTCCTTCTGCCTTGCATAGTTAGCTGTTCCCATCTTTCCGTCACTTACAAATGGCTTCCTTCAATTACGCCTTTTACAAAATGCCTTTCCCATTCAAAATTAAAAGAGATTGTTTATCGTTTATAGGATTTATTTTGTGTTGTTTTTCTCATCTCGAATCTATTTAACCTACATAATTTTCTCTTTTTTTTTTTAAAGGAAAAGGAAAAGTGGGCCAGGCTACTAAAAACTCAAGGAAAATTATTCTTTTATTATATTTCTCGATAAAATTAATTTTGTTCGCCTGAATTCTTAACAGGAAGTATAAGTTTGAATAACATATTATAAAAGTTGGGATATAAGTTAGTTTAAAATGTAGGGGCACGGTGGATCAGTGGTAGAGCGCTTACCTCTGGTGTGTGAGGTCTCTAGTTCAATCCCCACCCAAGTGATTTTGTGTCTACAACATAGTGTCTGTGGGTTTTATCGGGATACTACCGTTTCCTCCCACTTTCTCATTCCACCAGCTCTTCCATCATCATTCACTTGTCCTAATCATCCGTCTCCCTTAGCCTAACAGACATAATCGTGGGACGTTAAACTGAATGAGGTTTTCCTCGGTTTTCCTAATCTACACCAGGCAAATGGTACCTAACATTATGCAGGCCGGGATGGTACCTAACATAAGGTCCCAGGATGCTTCCTTCCTTTCCCATTTCTTTCTTCCTCTCCAATTCCCGGACAGTTTGCTCGCCAAGAGACGTAATCCTCATATGTGTGATGGGCTAAAATGATCATAAATCCCGAAAGCCCAGAAACCTACTTCCTAACCTCTTTCTCTCTGACTTTTTTTTTAGGGGGGGAAGGTGGGTAAAAATCAACAGCAGGGAATAATACAATTTTGAAAAGTAGACCGTGTAATACCTACAAAACATTATTAAATGAACTCACATTTGTTTTGAGGATTTTTCAGATAATACAGAAATTTGACATCTGATAATTTTGACGTCATAAGCTGGAGGTACAGTTTTTGGGCTCATAAGATAGTGCTGGAAACAATTACTATTTCGTAATAACAGATAATAAAATTAAATTAGCGTAATAAAATTACGTAATAAATTACGTAAATTACGTAATAAAATTACTATGTAGCTTACTTTCCAAAAATTCTTTATTATTAGTTGTATTAGAGAAGAGGTCCTACCTACGGCCATGAGAACCTACGGCCATGAGTGCAACAAAGTGCTGTCTGGTTCAGTTATTAAGAAAAAAAAAAGTACTAAGTTATATAGGAAATATGAAATACACGAGAAATATAATTCGGAAGTTGTATATATCAAATAATATAGTGTTATATAATATAATTTTAATTATTTTCGAATGTATTACTGATGTAAATAATAATGGTACGATACATTTAAAAATTAGGACTATTCCAAAGTATCGTATTCGGCTTTCTTGAAAAATAGGTACTATCAATACGGTCTTTAAAGGTAAACAGGTTAGCCATCTCTGTATTAGAGGTTTAGAAATTACAACTCCATAGATAAATGTTGATTTGTCAACGGAAAAAAAAATTAGCAGTAAATAAATATAGAAAAGTGGTAAAATTGTAAATCCACCACTGCTAAATACGTGTTTAAAACAGAAGCAACGAGACTTCTCACAATTATAGGAAGACGTTTAAATCTTCCTTCGGTGAGTCTTGCTGTCATTGTGAGAAACACAATGCGAGTTTCGACTCTATTCTACATGATACACAAAGGTCAAATGGTATTGTAAGTAGTCGGGATTCACTTTATATTGAATATTAAGAGCTATATACATAATAACATGTCAGTGAACAGAGGAGACTTTTTATATTAGACATTTCACAATAGTCCAGAGACCTCACTTGTGTTATCAGAGATATTTATCAGAAGTACCTGATTTTATGGTCAGAGATCACGCACTTTGAAAGGGTACAATTTCTACATAAGAACTGCATAGGGTGTACTTATTTACACACGCAAAATGTTATCAGAAAAGACATACAACCGAGATTGTTGATAAACAGAAAGCGCCAACAAATGGTTGGAAAGAGAAAATTGATAGAATTTGGCTGTTAAATTCTATATTACTATTAGAGTTCAAAGAAACAAAATATCTAAAGATGGGCCATATACTAGTCGATTTATCTCATTCAACTGAACATAAGACATTCGTGAATGTAAAAAGCTCATGTGTAATTTTTCGAGAAAATGGAGACAACTGATTTCTTCTTAAACCTAAAAATATTGATCACGCCAGCCACTTACTTAAGTGAAATCATCCTGAAATATATCCTCGCATTAAGTTTATTATGACACTAACAAGGAGATAATACATACTATGATTAATGAAGAATAGCTTGAAAGTATCATTAACTCTTAATGTTTAATATCTGATCAACTAAAATATTGTCCAAATAAGACAGTCCACAGATCATATCAAGCTAAACAAATTAAATTCTCATGTGCAATTTTCGATAAAATCGAAAAACGAACTGTTTGGAGGTTTAAAAAAAGACATGTTATTCATTGCCAATAATAATTGAGTTTTTACTTTGCTGAAAGAAGTTGTAATTTATTTATGTAGCATAATAGATTGTTAACTAGTAGACTGTAAACTATTTTATTTTGAATTTTAGATTTAACAATATGGAATTAGACACTCGTACAACATACCAGGTTATTACAAATGATTGACCGATTTCATAAATTCACTGTAGCTTTGTTATTGGACATATTGTCACAAAAATTTGCAGACTAATTGAAAAACGCAAAAAGTTGTGTGTGTGTGTGATGTGTTGCAGGTTCGCTTCTGATTTCTACCACGAGAGCGTAGCAATGAGATTTTATTCAAGATGACGATAGGCACACAGAAAATATATTTTGCTCGAGTTTCATTCCCATCAGTCTGTCCTAAACAGTGCAACGAAGTTAAACAAAGATCCACCGACTGCCAAGTCCATTCGGCGATGATATGCACAGTTTACAGCTTCTGGATGCCTCTGTAAGGGAAAATCAAGTGTTTGGCCTACCGCTCCCCATGGATTGAACCGATGGATCGGTCGTGGTGCGGATGAAAAATGAAATGAAATCTTTAAGTTTTATGTCCCATGCTTATGCCGGTTAGGCTAAAGGAGACGGTGATGATGAGAGATGAGTGAAATGGTGGAATGAAGAAGGTGGGAGAACCCCGAGAAAACCCACGAGCACGGTGTTTGTCCACCACGAAGTCCACATGGTGTGGTGCGGATGATGATCAGCAATTCCTATCATGGCCTCCACGCTCTCCGGACATAACTCCATGCGATTTTTTTGTGTGGTGCTATGTGAAAGACATAATGTTTACTCCACATCTACCAACAAACTTAAACAAACTAGAAGAATGTGGGAAGAACTTGAGTTTAGTTGTCTTTGAATTCAACGTTCCTTTCAGCAGCAAGGCTACATGAGACGAGACCTACTGACGAACGTGGAATCCGAATCACATGAGCTGCTGGGAATCGCACCTGGGTCTCCCACACCAGAGGCGCGTACGCTAACCGCTTAGCCACGAAGGAGCTCTGAGAAGAACTTGATTATCGACTTGATATGTGCATAATTGCTAGGAGGGCACATATGGAGAATTTGTAGTATGTCACTTAAAAAATATATTTTGAGCTTTTCAATACGTCTGCAAAATTTGACACACTATGTTCAATAATAAATCTACAGGGAATTTATGAAATCAGGTCAAACATTTGTAATAATCCCGTATTTAAGAAAATATTCAATATATATTCTGAAGAAGTAATTGATTTTGATTAATTGATTCATTGATTTATATTTACTCCTTTTGTGGCCAGCGGGACAATATACAATGACACCAAAGTAAGATGTGAACCATTGTAGGGTGTTCGATGTTTTCCCGCCGAGATCTCATGCATTCAAGACACATATACTAGCCATTGGATCAGGGAAGAGGACAAAATATTATCTATTGATCGATTAATGTACTAATGGAAACCTCAGCTCCGAGACTATTTTGTGAAAAGATCAATGGTCAACAAATTCTTCTCATAAACGAACTCCTAAAATAAGAACAAGAAGACAAAGTATTATTAGGAATTATATACAGGCGTTACGGCATGTATTTGTTTGCTAAGTAGTATGGCTTCTATAGCAGAATATAAAGCGAAAATTAATAGATTGAAAAATATCGGAAAGCTGTGAAGAAAACAGGATATTAGAACATTAAAAACATAAAATCGAAGAATCGAAGACAATATCGATTGAAACAAAGGGAAATGTGCCAACTATAGTAGTTGGAGGAGAGAAAGTAGAAAAAGAAAGATTTCAAATGTGAATGTGAAATTTATATACATATATATATATATATATATATATATATATATATATATATATATATATATATATATATATATATAGAGAGAGAGAGAGAGAGAGAGAGAGAGAGAGAGATGTATATAGATATAGACATACAAGAATAGCGCAAGAAGCTTTGGGAAGAAGTAAAGGGTAATTTGTGCGTCGTTAAACAGTTCTGAAAAAGACCCATCAAACATTTCATATGGAATAAGTAGTGTACAGGGCAGAAATGTGTGATTAAAATCGACTGCAAACATTTGAAATGAAAGCATTAAGGATATCAGGAGGGTGAAATGAGTAACGAATGAAAAGGTCCTAGCAAGGATTGAGGAGTGAATATTAATACAAAAGATAGTTTTAAAAGGGGGAAAGAAACCATTTAGAATATTATTTTTTAAAATAGTTGTCTGTTAAGGGGAATGTGGAAAGATAAAAAGGAAGGCAAAAAGATTGTAATTGAAGAAAGATATTAAAGAGGGTGATTGCTACAAAAAAACGATTGATTGATTGATTGATTGATTTTTAGTTTAGCGTCCCTTTCAGCAGCGAGGCTATATGAGACGTGGACCTACTGATTAACGTGGAATCCGAACCACATGAGCTCCCGCCGGGAATCGAACCCGGGTCTCCGACGCCAAAGGCGCGTACGCTAACCGCTTAGCCACGGATGAGCTCTACAAAAAAAAAAAAAAACGAATTAGTGAAAGGCCACATTGCACGAAAACTTGTTTGCAACAAGTGACCCGACAGTGATGAATGACAGAAAAGTAGAGATAACGATTCTAGCTTCAAAGAAAAGTATTCATTTCAGAATATACACGCATTTGTACGTATTAACATTTTCTAAACTTTAAAATTGAGTTTGTGTACGTATGCAACGCCGAGGTTATGAAAGATAGAACCTACTATTAATGCAGGTTTCGAACCACGACCGAAGCTTGATGCTGGTGCAGTAGCGGATGCACAGATCAACTCTATCATTATAGTTCCCCACCATACTATGTCGTCTCCAAGAGAGTCTAATTACAGGAATACGACACCAACCCCGACATTTTCTAACATTTTATCTTTTGGGTGTTACACAAATAATACACCAAGAAATCAAGCGGAGCGATTTTAGGCCAAGTCCCAGAAATATTTCCGACCTCCTTCGTGACCAAACGGTTAGCGTACGCTCCTTTGGCGAGGGAGACCCGGGTTCGATTCCCAGCGGGAGCTCATGTGGTTCGGATCCTACGTTAATCAGTAGGTCTCGTCTCATATAGCCTCGCTGCTGAAAGGGATGTTAAACTCAATATCAAATCAACTCAAGTCATTGGTTGATCAATCAATCTTTCCATTGGTTTTATCTAGTTTCATCTGTTTCATTTTCTCACGGTATCACTTCTTTCATCAACATTAATTTGCACTGAAGTTAAGAACAGGAGGGATGTAACCGAACCAAAAAAACAAAATAAAATCTTTACACATTAAATCAAAGAATCAGGTTTGATCAATTCTAGAACACTCAAATCCAATTCCTAGTTTTATATTTTCAGTCATTAGTTGACCATGTTTTACTTGAGATAAACGAAAAAAAAAAATGTAATTCCTGAGCATTTCACTTTCTTCTACTTTACCATATCGCAAATTATCTCACTATCGTTCATTTATCATTGTCGCCTTCCGTTCATATGCAAATTACGAAATGTTAAATTAAAGACCTGAAAGACGCTTGAGTGTATTTTGGTTTCATTTCTTTTTATTATTAGGCTTTCTATTATTATTATTTCTAGTATCGGCCTTGTTGTGATACCAGGAAGATGGGCATGAGCATCTTATTATCCAGTGGCGGATCCAGGATATGATCAAGGGAGGGGCTAAACCATAGTTTGCAGTTTTATCCAATGTAAAGCAGGATTGAAGCCCACTTTATCCAGTGTATACCTGTGCGTCAAGGAGGGGCTATAGCCCCTATAACCCCTTCTTGGATCCGCGTCTGTTATTATTAGCCTATTATTATTATTTTGATTGATTGATTGACTTGTACTGTATAAAAATAATTGATTCCATGTGGAGATTCTATTTCTGCTTACAAAATTGTGAATGTAGGAAATATGAACGTGAAGAATACCCAAAAGAGTGCAATTAATTACCATCTCGAATGGTCTGCAGTTACTACTGATTATAATTTATGGCGTTAGTAGCGTCTCCGTAATATAAACAGACTGCATCATTTCAGTTATTAAAGATTCTTTCTCTTATGTACGTACATCGAAAGCTTCCTCTAGAAATGTTCCTTAAAGAAACAGATCCGCTGCTTCTTCTTGAATCATTTGATGCTAAAATACCATCCTTGAAAGGTATTCCTATGGCTTCTTGTTGTGCAGTAATTGGACGCTGTGAAGGTTAACTCTTCGGAAACCACGTCTTTTGTATTCATTAAAATATCGAGCGTTTGTCCCGTATTCCCCATTTTCTATAGATTCCTACTTTACTGAGCTGCTCACAAATTCTCTTTCAGCGATAGATACATATTCATTCGTAGAACATTGTCTGTGGTGAATTAATATTGAATTACTCACATTGGGAGTTCATATTGTTCTTAGGAACTGTGTGGTGGCAAGTACAAAGCGAAGACAAGATGAAAGGAATTCGTAAATATGTTGAAAGTTTTCGTGGACAGAGGAAATGTTGACAATAGTTGACAAAGGACAAAGAGCGAAAACAATGGCCATTGTAGCAACAAGGTGCGGGCTCTGAATTTTGTTATTTTGCGTTGGGAACACTGGTTGGTTGTACTAAGTGCAAAGAAAGGATCCATGTACACTACATTCATTCTTTCTCCGTTTACGGTAAACCACGAAAATTAATGAATTCCAATCCTGATGTTTCATACTTTATTTTCACTTGTTTCTGGGTATCTTTAGTTTTATTTCACAGTATGATAGGACATGTTACTCTTTATATTTAAAAAAAAAGTAGCTAGGAAGTAACTTGGGACTCTTGATGAGGTACTGACGTCCCCATTAACCCCCATTCATTCATTCTTGATGAGGTAGACCCGGTAGAAAAGTCAGGGAATTCGGCGTACCCATGAAAAAATGTCCTGGAAAAGTCAGAGAATGTCATGAAAACCCAAAAATCCCTCGAAAAGTCAGGAAATTTTAAATTCAGATTTTATTTCTCACAACTGTTTTTTTTTTTTTTTTTTCTATTTTGCCTTCCCGGTTATTTGGTAGGGATAACCTATTAACCTATACACAAACATACACATTATATATATATATAGTATTTGAGGAGCATAGTATATGCATAGCAACTTATATGAGGAACCCTCTGGTCGGGAAAAATGTAGTTGAGTTTTACCTGTTATATAGACCTGGAAGTTTGTAGATCGTGATCTGGAAAACCTGGAAAAGTCAGGAAATTCGTGCTCGACAAATGAGTGGGAACCTTGAATACGAACCATTTTCCTAAACTTTCTGTTTTAATGTATTTTAAATTGAAGTTCAGTAATAAGGCTATTTAGTCATTAGAAACCGAAACTTCACTCTGGAGACGAAGATTTTTGTGGTCACTTTCTTTTTTTTTTTTTTTTTGTTTTGTTTTGTTTTGTTTTTCAATAGTAATGTAGGAACATGATAGCTAAGGATTGAAAAAGATATATACACGAAAAATTGACTCCTTTGAATTACGATGCTGAAGAAGTACTAAGAGTACCATGAACTGTGAAGAAAACAAATTATTCAATATTGGAGGAAACAAAATATTGAGGTTAAAATTGTCATACTTTGGACATATAATCAGGAGATTGGATTCGCTGGAAAAATTATTAACGACATGAGAAGATGAAGGAAAAAGAAGAAGGAAACAGTAGAAAAGAAGATGGACCGATGGAATTGAAGAAGCAATGAACATGAACATAAAAAAATAGCAAGAAACATTATAGAACAAATACAAACGGAGTTGGAAACGGCTAAACAAGTGAAGAAGAAGACCAAGGTTATATCTGGTTCCAAGCTGCGTGATTTCTTACCGGGGACTGAATACGGAAGCGCACTGTGCTAAATGTTCTGCTGCTATTCAGATTAGAAGCTATCTGTGGAGCGAAGAATATGACATTTTAATTGTAATAGTTGGTTAATATAGGCAAATGCGGTTTCACTATAACTTAGGAGTTGGTGTACTTTTGCTGATCTGATTTCCGAAATAACTTACTAAGAATTCTTTTACACAGTGTACTTATTGCGGTTGACATTCGATACTTCCAGGGCGAATCTCAAGTATACTATTCAAATATTCACAGTATTAAAGTTAATTTGAATAAAGATATAAATTAATATCATGTTTTGTGTATGTTACCTTCTAGTTGCTATTTTGATACTTTTACACTATATTTAAATGAATGAGTTTTGTCCTATCACCACAACTTCTCATTCTCCACGATGTGTGTATATGAGTAATAGGCATCGTAGAATGTAGCACTGATCAACGTACATGAAATTGACAGTTCGTCATTTCATAGACAAGATAATAATTTAAGAGAAAGTACAATAAAATGACAATAAGACAAAGAGATATAATATACAATAATGAGTAATTGCGATATAATATACAGTAATGAGTAATTGTGAACATTTATCCTTGAATATCTTAAGTGTACGCCTACAAAGAAAGGAGAAATAGCAATAAAAATCCGACTTTTCTATTCTGTTTTTCACTTTGTTAGGATCTCTCAGGTGGCGTTTATGAGATTGTAATGATAGTTCATATACGTATGTAAGTATGTTACTCCACATAACTCTTGAACGAAAGCGAATTTTTTATTTCTTTTTTTGCAGTAGATACCAGTAGCTAAAACGATTATCTCAACCGAGTTCTTTAACGGAGTTAATTCTCTCTTCTCAATCTTTCCATTGCTTAACGGTGACTTATTTCAGTCCGTTACTCCACATGGTAACTCTTAAACGAAAGCGATTTTTTAAAATTATTTTGAAAAGACTTACGGGTTGCATAAACACATAGGCGAAAATATTTAGATATTCTTAATCCTTATTATAAAAGCAAAACGCCTCTGTCTGTCAATCATGCGAATTCCTAATAGTTTACAGTTAGGCTAATAGTTGTCGCAAGCTGCACTGTCTTCTGCCTGATGCCAAGAGATGTTTCTAGTGTGGAGACAATTTCCAGAGAAGCCGTAGGCCTGAGAATAATTAGTTTCATTAGAACAATAACAAATTAATATCTATCTCTAGTATCGGAGGATTATAGGAATTAATCATAAGATGTCTTTTGCCCAGTTTTAGTTCTAAGAACTTCCGACAATGATGTTTTCCAAATGATCAATTTTCGCTCTTATCCTTTCCTGAAATTATACAAGTTCACTCCAATGGTAAAAGGGATTTAATTAGGGAATGTCATATGACTAGAAAATTAGTAATTTGTTATCTATGTATGAGTATGTTGAAAGAGCTTTTTCGTGGTTAAGCGATTAGCGTACGCACCTTTGGCATGGGAGACCCGGGTTCGATTTCCGGGGAAGCTCATGTGGTTCGGTTCCACCTTAATCAGTAGGTCCCGTCTCATATAACCTCGCTGCTGAAAAGGACGTTAAACTCAAAATCAACTCAACTTATGAGTATGTTGAAGGTAACGGTTGTTACTCCTATATTCATACTCATACTTTTATAACTCTTAATGTTAAAATTCGAGGTAAATTTCTAAATATGTGGCTCCAGGGAAGATGTATATATAGTCTCTCCCTTAACTACAGTACTTGGAAAATTGATAATGCCTTTAAACCTGATGTTTCTTTCAAGACATTGATAAACTTACTACAAAACATTTTTAAAAGAGGGACAGAAAATAGAAAGAAATGAAAAAAGAATAGATATAAACACCAAGGACTAAGGAAAGAAAGATGAGAGTGTTGAAAGAGCTAAAAAGTTCTGCGCCAAAGTTTCTTGCACCAACTCTTTCGCCTACCTGTAGTCTTAGCAATAATAGAATTAATATGCTGAATTGGATAACAGTGCAGTGTGCAAAGTGATGGAAATAAAAATGCATCTAGAAACGGTCAAATGATAGTTGTTGCACATATATATAATCCTTGAACTTTTAACTATTGAATTCCATCTAGAAGCGAACCAAATAATATTAAAAGCAATTCTTCTACATCAATCAAGTGTCCAGACATTAGAAATAGACGCAGTAGATTTAATATTGTTTGCGCATCTCCCTTCATTTTTATTATGCGTCTATTACTCAGCGGGTATTGCAGTGCTGGCAAATATTTCGTTTGTTTACCAGGGGAGAAAATGTGATAAAAATATTTTATGAGGATATATTGTATTGAGTTTTCTCTCTGATGTGTGTATAAATGTATGGACTTTTCGGTTGTTAACAAAAACCTCCATAATTGCGAAGATACAACGTTGTAAATGTGGTGTTAATGAGACACTATCGGTTCCCAAATTTCACCCTTCCGAAGTCCATCACATATAATTGGTCATCACGAGGTCCTAGTACATCAATTCGCGAATAACAACTCGTTTTTATTCTCTCATTAATATTTCGACCCTCATTTGTCACCTGTTTCATTCTGGCTTTGCTCTTCATTGGCACCATGCCAATATCATTGGATGACATTACAGAACGCCATGTCAAGCACTGCAGACACGAAAGGCTCTAGCTATGTTTATGTGAGGTTTTGAATGTGTAAAAGAAAGCAAAGAAATTATTGTTATATGTGTCTTTCTAATTCTAATCTTTTACTTGCACTTATATGTAAAATGTGATATTCTCTACATTAACGTCAAATTTAATATCTCAGAAAATATACGTATCTTTCATTTTCAGATTTGTAAGACTGAAATAGGACATTTTATATAATTATACAGCCGTGTGACCTAACCGTAAGCACGCGTTGTCCCGCTTCGATTACCGTCTGGGAGAAAGAGAATTTCTAGTTTAGACCCAGAATCTTGAAACAGTTGATTAACTCCTGAGTTAAGAGGCAGTAAACTATAGTCCAGAAACTCAAACTAACAACGGTAAGAGTTAATGTGAAGTCACAGATTACCCACAGATTACCCAACTAGATCTGGTCAGGTTTTCTTCTAAAATATTGTAGTTCATAATTCATGTTAAACTTGACGTAGATCCAAGTCACATAAAGTCTCAATGCTGAAAAAGGACGATAAGCATTACCGTATTTAAGAACCAAACATTCAATTCGTTTCCACATAGCGCATTCAATTCGTTTCCACTTCCACAGGGTGCTCCTTGGAAGTCTTACAGGTCCCACACCTGTCCCGCGACATTCAGACTTGCAGTAGAGACTTTAGGGATAATTCAAGTGAATCTACCTTGGATTTCAATTAGATGCGTCTGTCACAAGATTTAGGTCAATATTTGTTCTTTTTTTTTAAAGTCGTTTGTGCTTATTCCGCAAAGAGCCAAGAAATGTCCCGCAGAAGTCCCACAGGGTGTCCCGTTTTCAAGACGTGGACATCTGGTATTGCGTAGAATGTCCGCGAGACACTCACTTGTCAGTGGTAAAAATTGGACATCTGATAGAAAACTCAATATCCCTAGACTATCGTCCCTTGAACATCCAAGGAATGTCTTAGTGCTATTTTTATTGTTCAATGGAGAATGTAACTCCACTTTGTTATATACTTTGTGTATTCTCAGTAGTATCCTTCTCATAATTCTTCATATTTATTTCTTTAATAATTTGTAAAATAGTTGAAAAATATCGGGAGATGAGATGGAGAGTTTTTGAATGTATTAGTCAAACTGGAAAATAGCCTTGCTGTGAAGCAAATGTGATTCTTTACCTTCAAAGCCGAAATATCTTACTTCTTTCATTAATTTCAAAACAATTCAAAACAATTTCTGAAAGTTTCTTTCGTGACTAGTACTAATTAGTCAGCGTCAAAAAGAAAAATAAAGAATAATTTCTGTGATTTGTTTTTGCTCATTCGTTGTAAACGTTCTGCTTTGTCACCTGTTGACCTTTTGAGGGAATCTGACAACTCTTGTTCCAAGATTTTATACAAGCAAGTCAAGTTTTGTTTGCCTTTTGTAGTTAAATCAATAAACGCATTTTCAGGTAACAAAAGAGAACGTTTGTTTGTAATTACACAAAAGAAGTACAGAAGAGCAGGAGGATTTCCAGAGAATTCCGAGAGGGAAAAGGTGCAATTGAGGGGTTGGCGGGTGGAGATAGGAATAGGAATGATTGATGATTCTTCCCCTGGAGGAAACTGGAAGACTGTGGTTTTGGAGCGGCCGCCACACAAGAAAGAGAACATACTAATTATCGTTTCTAATTGTGGTTCATTTTCTTCGGTTGCATGAAGCCATTGTTTGTGTGATGTTTCGAGACAAGAGAGAAAGATCCTCAGTGGTCTTTGATGAAGTAACAATCAAATATAGTGTAGTTTGTTTCTGTAAGCGGAAGGATATTTCTGTCTATAATCCCTGTAGGTGGTTCTATAACAGAGGTTAAAGGGAAAGGTCAAAGAGGGGCTCTATCCCTGGGGGAACTATTGTTTCGAGGATAAATTGTCTCTAGTGTTCAATAATTCAGAATGCAGACGCACTCTTAAAAAATATAGATGCTTGTCTTTCTTCCAGCAGCTACGATTATAATGCTCTTGTCTTTCCTTCTCTAACGAATGACTGTGTTTGTCTCTTTTCCTCATCTGAATATTCATCACCACTCCAGTCGCTTGCTTCTTCGACTCGTCCTTCGGTTTCTCTGTGTTTGCCTATGATGAAGAGCAGGACCAATTTGTACACTGACTCGAGAATAAATCGCATTCTTCTGTTTTGTTCTTTTTGTTTTAAAAAATCAGCATCGCAAGAAGTAAATATCATTCTTATCGTCATTCATTGTAAGAGCAGTAAATGTTTAAATGACTGTATGTGAGTGCAATTTTCAGTATAGTATCACAGAATGGCTACGAAAGTCGGAAAATATCATGCAATTTAATTTTTCACTAACTTTGAAATTAATAAAACGATTTAAATAAACATAGGTAGTAAGGACGAACTCAAGGAAAGTTACATGCAATGTGAAAGCTCGGAAATTACTTTTGAGGTGTTCGAATAGTGATGAAAAACTGCTATGTGATAGCCAGCCCTCGAGCCTATAGTGGAAATCTTCCATATTTCCTTTGGAACATTAACTAACTAATTCTATGGTCTATGGAACCCGGAGATTCAATGCTGCGTTCACAAAAGCTCTCCATTGACTTAGCTAACTGAATTCAGTTTCTACTTTATATTCCTTTTTCTGCGAAATCCATCTAAGTATTGTCCACCCATATGCATCTAGTCTTCTAATAGTCTCTTTTTCAATTGGGTTTCCAGTTAAAACTTTGAAAGCATTTCTGCCTCCTTCCATTCTGGCTACATGAGTTCCTCACCTGAGCGTTTTAGACTTAATGACTGGAACAATGTTTGGTAAATCGTAGATACTATTCAGTTCCTGGTTATGAACCAAGTGCATTTGATCCTTTTATTGGGTGTGCTTTTACTATCCGAAATACCCCATATATCTTGTAATAACTCAAAGGAAACATTAATCTACGTTTCTTCTACGTTGCAACAAACAATACTCAAATAGGATCATTAATTTAAGTATATTTCCAACTGTGTTTTCTATCATAGCCTTGTTTTACTTTACAATCAGTAATGAAATCAAATATTTTGCTTGGAATATTGTGTAATTAAGATTTTCCGTATAAATAAGTAAATATTCCCTTTATGTTTCTCTTATGTTCATCTATTATCAAATTACATATTTCAGCAATCTTATATTTTCCTTCCACATTCTATACATTTCTTTTTGTTTAACCACCTATTTTGAACATATAAAATTTTGATCCCAACAGCCACTTTTCTTGTTTCTTATAAATTAATTATATTTTCTCCAACTTTACCATCTAAAAGTTATTCAATTTTATTTTTTATATTATATATATATATATATATATATATATATATATATATATATATATATATATATATATATATATATATATATATATATATATATGCATTTTTGTAATGAAAAATATATATATGTACATTTGTAACGAGCATCTTTGTCTAATCACATCTATATTTAGACCGACAAAAATTAGTAAGTGATGATGACGAAACTTAATAATAATAATTGTATTAATATTTCTTCTTTCTCCGACTTTAATTTAGAGTTAACGAATACTTCTATCTCTAGACTAGGAGTTCCGTATTAATATTACATATTGACTTGAATCATTTTAATGAATCATAAAAAATGTAAATTTTAAACATTAATAGATGTGTTTTATTTATTATAGATAAACTACTTAATAGTATTCCCGGTTTGTTTCGATATCACTATCCTGTTTACAAAATATTATATAAAATACGGAAACCTTAATCACTTTATTTGATAGGAAAATGGACAAAAGTTTCTTACAAGTTTTTTATAGAAATTCAAGGTATAGTTATTAAGAAACTTTAGACCATAAGTGTTCATTCATAGAAAACCTTTGAATTCTATGTTGTTTAAAAGTGGCATAGCTAATGAAAGATTAAATTCTAATAAGAAATACTAACAGAAATAAAATGTGCTTATTTCAAGTAACTACCAGGTTATAAAAGTAAAATTATACATACATACAAACGTTTCGAAGTTGTCGAAAGATTTTCTTAACTTTTGCGCAACTGGAAATATTTCTCTGCTACTTAACTTACCTGAAATAAGAAAATAATAAAAAGAAATATTAGTAATAAACTAATAACTCGTATTATATCTGATATAATAATAATTTTTTTTAAAAAAAAGAATCGAACTTTCATAGGTTCAAAGAAATTCAGATGGTAAAATAGCCTCATAGTTCACACACAATTTGGGAGATTTAAGAAGGGCTGCTGGAAAGTTCGTAGCCCAATTCTGAAGGAATGCACGTGGAATGATGAAATTTTATAGTTATTCAATATACTCCTCCTGAAGTTCAATACACTTGCTTGCACGGTGCTCCAATTCTTGCAGAAGAGTTTTGAAAACTCTGAGGACTGTTCCTCGTACCACTGTTCCGTCATTTCCTTATCAGATCTACAATGGTGCCGTTTCAAGTGTCATTGAGTTTGGGGAGTAAGTAATAGTCTGACAGAGCTAGATTTGGGAAATAAGGAGAATATTGAAACCCTAGATCATGCAATTTCACTTGTATTTGTAGCTCTCGACTCGATGGACAAGGGCATTGTCCTGAAGGAACGAAATTCCTTTTTTCGATCTTCCGGGGCGTTGCACTTTCGATTTGTCTTTCAGTTTTGTGAGTACTGCATAGTAATAGTCTTCATTAAATGTCTGATTTTTGGACAGGTAGTCTTAAGTGGGACTCCATCTTTATCGCAGAAGAATGTTACAAACACTTTTCCAGCCGACTTTATCTCTTGAACGTCTTGGGGCAAGAGGAACCTAAGTCATGGCCGGATCCAGGATTCTCTGAGGGGATGCACCAATAGCTACCAGTACAGTTGAATTAAATTTTGAGTTTTTTAAATGCCTTTAGGCAACTGTGACGTGAATGAGGAATTCCTTTGGAAATGCTAAGTGTTTGCTCTCGATGAATTATTTTCCTTAAACCTTCAGAAAATTGACTTAAACTATTGATTTTGCAAAACTCATTGCTAGCTTTTCACTTTAGGTAGTGTATATTTACAACGAAGGGGGGGGGTGCATGTGCACCTTTGCAACCCCCTAAATCCGGCCCTGACCTGAGTGATGCCACTATGTTTCGTTCATGGTTACTATACGTTACAGAAATCGGTCGGCATTACGGTCAAAATGGGAGATGACGTCCTTGGTGCCCTAACTCTTTCATGCTTTTGATCTACTGATAGATTTTTGAGAACCATTTTTTCCGCTAGCTTGTTCATGCCCAACTCATTGTGAATTATGCTACAGACGCGTTCCCGAGGAATGCTCACGATCTCTGCCACACGTTTGGCTGAGATTCTGCGATTTTCAAGAGAAATATCACAAATTTCACCCACGATTTCGGGGATAGTCACTAAACCGAACCACTTACTTCTTCACCACTGCATATGATGGAGGAGAGTTCCGTAATGTTTGACTGATTTTTTCACGAATTTTTTCGATGATTTTTCTTGATGGAACAAACATTTGATGACAGCTATGATCTGACGTTTGTTAAATATAGTTGGGCATATATAATCATTTTAGGAACCTGAGAAAAACAATAAGTATGTTGTTATTAATATGAAAATTTGTATTTATACATAGAGCGATATGTTCTTTAAAACTTTACAATTTTATTATTCTAACTGCACTCCTTCTGGATTAGGCTGCAAATATTTCAGCAGCCTCTGGTAGAGAGATTATCCAAAAACCTTCAATAATTTTTAAGACAATATAAAATCGAATATAGCTATAGAATCAGAAAAATGGAATAATGATAATTCTCTGTTCGTCCACAGAATATTTTCGTTTTCAGAAAGAGTCCAATTATTATTTTTAAAAACTAGATAATTTTGTAATTATTTTCAATTTCACACTTATAGAGTAGTCTCTAAACATTTAATCCAGAGTACTTGTTCATCCTTGCGTTAAGTCAGAACTTATTTGAACAAATTAGGATACGAATAACACTAATATTCTATTGTTAGTGAGACTTAGAATCATTATATTAACTATTAGAACACTAAAAAACAGAAATAATTATTAATAAAAATATTTATATTAAAAATATTTTTACAAATGTATTAAAATTATACATTTTGTATAATATTTAAGTAGTTATGGAAATTTCAATCGTGTACATAAGAATTCACAGGAATGAAGTAACATCCCCATCAAGTTTCTATGGATCATCATAAAATTAAGAACAACTAAAAAAAATAGTTTCTTTTACAAAGATATCATTGTTCCAGTTATGAGAAAACTAGAATTTTAAGTAGTGTCAGAGAAATAGGATCACAAAGACAAAATAGGACAAAAACTGTTTTGGATCAGTCTCCCTTCTACCTAATTTCCTATTTATCAGTCTCCATGTTGTCGTCCATACAACTTCACAATCTGTTTATGTTTGCTTTTGCGGCATGTGACAAAGTTGTGTGTATACTCTAACCAAAACGTATGCTAGTGGGTGTCTGTTAGCTAATGAATACATAGTTTTTACTCTCTCAAAGAGAGACGTAACTAATAGTGTATTTACGTGAACCATCAGTGTCATGGATGATCGATTATGTTTGGTCACCCATAAACCAGTCTGATCTTTCACTTTCCTCGTTTCATGCACATACATATACTATATATACATAGGCCACACAATTTATGGCATGTCAAGTGATCGGTTATAAAATATGTTTTACATCAAACTTCTGGGTATGTTTTCTTGTGGGCGTGTAAGAAAGATCATGAGATATTTGCCGGTTGCTCTATCTATAGTGACTCTGAAGAAGCAAAGTATCCTCGACAAAGTAGAGTTCCCTCGCGGCTAAGCGGTTAGCGTACGCGCCTTTTCGTGGGAGATCCGGGTTCGATTCCTGGCAGGAGCTCATGTGGTCCACATTCCAAGTTAATCAGTAGGTCCACGTCTCATATAGCCTCGCTGCTGAAAGGGACACTAAACTAAAATCAACTCAACTCCTCAACAAAGGAAAAGAAAACTAATGAATTCATTTCTTAAAGAATTTTTTCTTTAAAAAAAACAGTAAACACCAATGACTTTGTATATGTTGGTTGGTTGGATTGGAGTTTAGCGTATTTTTCAGCACCGTGACTGTATGAGTCTTACACCTACAACTTAACGTGAATCTGAACCACACGAACTTCCACCAGGAATCGAACCCGCGTGATGCGTACGTTAACCATATAGTGACGTGGGAGCTGTTATACTGTGAACTGTGGGATACTGTGAACAAAGCACCTGCACTGACAGAGCTCGGAATACCCTCTAATTTCTTATAACTAGGGGACAGCAAGGGACATACGCCCCCATCGCCGCGTTTGCAGTTCATATAAACCAACATCAGACAAACTATATTATCATTATTATTAAAGGAAGTGTAGCTAGTCTAGCGCTGTCTTTTTGTGATACAATTTAGTTGCTGAACGAACTTGTAAGGTGTAACACTGGTGGTTATTTGGAACTTAGTATAACTTAATGACTTTCAACAAATTTTCAGTGCCAAATACAAATATGTCCACGTTATATTTGCTGTAATATTTATCTTGGCCAACACAGTATCTTTTGCAGGATATTTAACTACCATTTATTCTTCACAAAGCGCAATTTGATTTGAGAATTCTCTTGTGAGTAATATTATGAGTGCTATGTGAGTAGCATTATGAGTGATTGTTATGTGGTGCGGAAACGTTAGTTCTTCTGGTTTTGAGTTTCTTTCTCTCACTCGTTTGTTGGGTTTATGAAAAAACTCAGAGTGACAAAAACCTATTGCAACTTTACGAAACAAAGAACCTGGATTATTTTATCACAGGGGGGCCGCGGTGGCTCAGTGGTAGAGCGTTCACCTCTGGTGCTTGGGGTCCCGGGCTCGATCCCAGGCCCCGCCAAGTGAACTTTGTGGTGGACAAACACCGTGTGCGTGGGTTTTCTCGGGGTTCTCCCGTTTCCTCCCACTTTCTTCATTCCACCATTTCATTCATTTCGCATCTTCACCGTCTCCTTTAGCCTAACCGGCATAACCGTTGGACGTAAAACTCAAAGATTTCATTCTTTTTTTTATTTTATCACAGATTTCTTTCTTTAAGAAAATAGATGAATTGTCAAGATCTCGATTCTGTTGCGCAAGATCAAAACAAACTCAACATTGTGTCAGGTCTCGCAATGTGAACTTGACGAACCGCTATCGAATGAAGTTGCTATACTTCTCATTATTTCTATTAATCTACTGGTCATAATATAACCGTGGAACATGAAAGTTGAGGAGGAACGAAAACAGCAAATTTTCTTTACAAATATACAACTTTTCATCAGCCAAGGCATAATTTTGTTTTATTTAGAGTTGATGTATCTTTAAGTGACGTTCTTCATACTAGCCCTTAAACTCCACATTTAATTTCTACCAAAATATGTTCTCTGAAATATCATTAGCTAAAATCAAACGGTATTTTCAGAAAGGAGTGTAACCAGCTATCCTATTTGGTGTGGAAGGATCACAAATGTCACTCACAGGCACGGGTCTAGGGGTGTTTTGGTGTAAGGACGCTTGGCTGTAAAGGATGTTTCGGTGTATAGCCTAATATTTGATTGCATTAATCATATGTTTGTAATTAACAGTCATGAAGTGTCATAGTGTAGCCACTCTGCAATAATGTAAACTGATTAACATTGTTACTGAGTCTCATTGTTATTGAGACAGGATGATAATACAACACCAATCCATTCGTAACAATAATTACGATTCAGAGGTGTCCATAGTCGAGTTTTATACAATAATAATCAAATCTAATTCAAAAATCAAATTTACTGAAAAGTATTCAGCACCATTTCTAAATAGAAATAAATATATTGCACAAAGTTCCTGAGACAGTAATAATATATACAAACTGAATAATACCTTAAAGGAATTTTGTTGAAAAAAAATTACATAGAACCACTCAACTCAGAATCTAAAATTGTACTCAATTCCTTTTAAGACTGTAATTACATCATCAGATTTGTAATTTTCACCAACGTTGCTCAGTCTCTTCGTAACGTCGGCGTATTTTTTCTTTGTTCTGGCTTCATGTCCGCCAATTGACTTATTTGTTCCATTTAAACAGCACCAACAAGGAGACTTACGGAAGTGTAATTTACTGATTTGTATGAAACTTTGCATACTTGTAGAATATCAAAAAATAATCGTCACGTATTTTTTTTTTTTTAATTTTGGCAGTGGTGCGGGTTTAAGGGTAGAAACCACCCTTTGAACGTTAGAGATGGCCTCCAAGCATAAACAGAAAATAGTCATTAAAATAAAAGGTTAAATGATACGGCCAGCTTACTGCCAAGGGGGTTTTAGGACAGGTGATTCAAAACCTGACGTTAAAATTACAAAATTCAAATTGGCGGATCCAATATGATGATTACAATTACAAATTGTCTTATGGTTTGAAATGTTCTGCAGTTAGCCAAGAACAATTATAATTGGCAGGGGCTACTGAGAGAAGGTGCAGACTGATTTGAAACACCTTCCTGTGCTTATTTTAACAGGGCGTGTGATTAAATCTATAGCCAAAAGAGTTAGAAGTCAATGCCAATGCATTTGTCGCGAATGTGAAGCAACACATGTTATTGGAAAAGAAAATATTTATAACTCTGATCAATACGGTTTAATTTGGAAATGCAGACGGGACGTACTCTAGTTTTTACAGGGACACAAACAGTAGAAAGTGTGGCACAGTCAGTAAATTCTATGACTCGTAGCTACATCATACAGCCTTTAATTTCTGCAAATAGTGTTTTGTTATCATCACTGTTAATTGTTTTGTAGGAAAACAATGGAATATTTGTTCTTATAGTCGAACACAACCTCTTTAAATTTGAAAATATCCCTGTGAAAGCATCAAATCCGGAAAAATTAACATCAAGTCTTGTGAGATCATGGTTCCAAGAGATTTTTCTTCAAGCGTCTAATGCAAAGTAAATTTGGTTATTAGTTTCGTGGAGTGGTCATAATTCATCAACTCCGAACCTATTTTAAGAACAAAAGAGTAACTCATATTAGAAACCATTTCTTCAGGAACAACTGGTAGGATTCAGCCTCTTGTTGTGTTCTTTAAGCTGTTAAAAAATTTTCTTGAGACATTTTTCTTATACTGTCCTTCTCTACAACTATAACATGAATTTACATCTCCGTAATAATATATTAAGATCCCATCACTGATTCATAATCAGTTTTCTTCATATATATGAGGATTTTGAAGACAAATTGCATTCAAATTATGTCAAATATTGTACATTCATAAATACAATGCGGGGGCTTACATGAGCTTTAGGGGACCCGGCCACCTGGGATCGGCGCCCTTGCCTGTGTTTGAAAATTCCTTTCAAAATTGTGAAGGATTTTGCGATTTGTGCACAGTTATTGCCGTAATAAGGTGTGTGTGGTGTACACAATGTTTATACATCACAAACTTTTTTTTATTATATATGATATCATTACCGTAAAACGTTTTCCCAATCAATTCATAATTATAACATTTGAGAATATAAGAAGTTCGGACATAGAGTGAAGCGAGGAGACTCACTATAAATAAGTAACCCCTGCCCATTACAGCAGCATTTAATTTCTATTTTATTTATTAATTTATATTTTCTACTTCATGAATTTATTTCTCCCTAACGAACAATTTTCATTTTGAAGAGTGGACGTTTCGGTGTAAACATTGGAACTTTTACACCGAACCAGCCTCACACCTAAACGTCCTTACACCGAGACATCCGTACACCGAAACGTCCTACACCGAAACGCCCTGCACCAAAACGTCCTACACCGAAACATCCTACACCGAAACAGCCGTATCCCCACAGGCACATCTCTGTGAAAGCTAAAATCTAGAACCAAGCTTCTCTCTTCTTACTAATCATAAGCTTCTGAAGTATGCACGCAACACACTTAGAGGTACCGGAAGTCGTATTGAAAGTAACTTTAAAGTTGATGAATGAAGGAGTGAATCTGTTTCAAACTGAGAAAAATACGAGTAGACGTTATGTCTGCGGTAAATTGAGCTCTAGGTTAAGTGTGCTGTATTTCTTGTATTTACCTTATTATTCTGATGTAAGATAAACAGAAACAAGGTAAAACACGAGAGAGGTTCAAATAACAGACATATTTTATCAGGTAACACAAAAAATGTTACATAACTTCTTGATCCTTCAATATAACACCTTCATTTGAATGAATCAACGTTGGAGAAAACAGAAAAAAGTTCTTTTGGAAATCCAAGTACAAGTATGCATAAAGCATAATTCATGTTCTGTCTTCTAGACCGTACATGCATTTGTCGAAACAGCGTAATGTTCAAATGTCCTTACTAAAAACGTACCACGATCATTAACATGATAACGGGGGCATGGTAGCTCAGTGGGAGAACGCTTACCTCTGGTGAGTGATGTCCCTAGTTTGATCCCCGGCCAAGTAAGTTTGTGGTGAACAACATCGTGTCCGTGGGTTTTTCTCGGGATACTCCCATTTCCTCCTACTTTCTCATTCCACAAATTCTTTCATCATCATTCACTTGCCTCAATCACCGTCTCCCTTAATCTAAAGGGCATAACGTAGGACGTTAAACAGAAATATTTCAATTCATTTCATTATTAGCCTAAAAATAAAGGAATAAACAATTTTTACTGTAAAATTTACTTTTATTTTGTTATAAAAAGGATGAAATCCAGGCGTGCACTTAAAACTTTTTGTTGGGATGGGTCCAAGCCTTTGAGGGGGGTCTAATACTTCAATTCGCTGTTGATCTCAAATTATATTCTAGAATTAATTTAACTGAAGACTGCACACAACTACAACAAGACCTACAGCAAGTTCAAACATGATGCGATGACAACAAATTAGTAATAAATGTATCCAAGTGTAATCTCTGTCTTTTACGAGAAAAAGAAATCCCACTACCTTTGACTATACACTGAAAGAAACTAAGTTGTCTAAACCAAGTACTGTCAAAGATTTAGGCCTTATTTTTGATTCTGAACTAAATTTCAATCAACACATAGATATGATAACAAACAGCGCATATAGAAACTTAGGTTTAATTTACAGAATAGGGCAAGATTTCTTCAGTGATACAACGTTTACAACACTTTATTTTACACATGTTAGATCAAAATTAGAATATTGTTCTACTATATGGACCGCCAATAATAAAAAATACCCTCAAGAAATAGAAAACATCCAAACGAAATTCTTGAAAATGCTTACATACAAAATAATAATAATAATAATAATAATAATAATAATAATAATAATAATAATAATAATAATAATAATAATAATAATAATAATAATAATAATAATAATAATAATAATAATAATAACAATTATTATTATTATTATTATTATTATTATTATTATTATTATTATTATTATTATTATTATTATTATTATTATTATTATCCCAAATATTTTCCTACAATGATCTAGTAAACAACTTTAATTTTCAAACTCTAGAAAAAAGAATATGGATGTTGGACTTGTTATTCTTATATAAGTTAATAAATAATAATATTGATTGTATGGAGTTGGTCTCGAAAATATCATTGCGGATTCCCACTTGCAAAACCAGAGTAGAGAATACAGGGACATTTTATTGTGCGAAAGCCAGAAGTAATATATTATATAAATCCCCAATGTGGAGGCTGTATACATTATACAATGACATTGTAAATAAACTTGATAAAGTGCATGTATTCAGTCTTTCAGAAAACAGGTTCAGATCATATGTGAAACAAGAAATTTTCTATAGAAATAATTAAGAAATTGATATATGTATTTAAAAATAACATTTGCTGTATGTACACAACACTGTAATTGGGTATTAAGCCTGTTGTGTTGTATATTAAATAAATAATAAATAAAAACCACGTCTATAAAAAAATGAGCGGATATTATTCTGCACCCGAAAAGACGATAAGTAATTGTAAAATACTTCCACCTACATTTGCAATAATAATAATAATAATAATAATAATAATAATAATAATAATAATAATAATAATAATAATAATAAAATTTAAAAAGATGAAACCACAAATTGTTTCTATAAGAGAAAGAATACAGATGAAGTGCAAGATCGAATTTTCGTGCTACATTAATCATTTCCTTGTTAAAAGAAAAAAGTATAGTTTTATTGAAAAGTATACAAATGTATGTTGAGTTACGAGACTCTTTTGGGGGGTCAGACCCGGTAGATCCCCTCCCGTTGGTGTGTCCCTTATGAAATTTTATCCGCAATTCTCAATCATATTTCGATTATTTTACTCAACATGGTAAGCCTGGTTTTTAAAAAACGGAATTTGAAAGTAATATTAATACGAAAAACAAATTTTATGGATATTAGGAGGAAACTGGGTCAACGTACATTGACAAGTTCTAAAATGCGAATTAACATTTAAAACGAAAAAATATCGAACTTAAATAATGGTACTTCATGATTATACTCTTTAGCAGGGATAAAAGTGGATCTGAAAAGGCAGATAGTGACATGACGTTACACCGTTTCCCCGACTATATTTGACCATTGTAATTTTTTAGGAACTGGGGGGACGCCGTACATGCACTATGTGATCAAAAGTATCCGGACACCCCCAAAAACATACGTTTTTCATATTACGTGCATTGTGCTGCCACCTACTGTCAGGTATTCATTATCAGCGACCTCAGTAGTCATTAGACATCGTGAGAAAGCAGAATGGGGCGCTCCGCGGAACTCATGGACTTCGAAAGTGGTCAGATGATTGAATGTCACTTGTGTCAGAAGTCTGTACGCGAGATTTCTACACTCCTAAACATCCCTAGGTCCACCGTGTCTGATGTGATAGTGAAGTGGAAACGTGAAGGGTAACGTACAGCGCAAAAGCGTACAGGCCGACCTCGTCTGTTGACTGACAGAGACCGCCGACAGTTGAAGAGGGTCGTAAAGTGTAATAGGCAGACATCTATCCAGACCATCACACAGGAATTCCAAACTGTATCAGGATCCACTCCAAGTACTATGACAGTTAGGCGTGAGGTGAGAAAACTTGGATTTCATGGTCGAGCGGCTGCTTATAAGCCACACATCACGCAGGTAAATGCCAAACGACGCCTCGCTTGATATAAGAAGCGTAAACATTAGACGATTGAACAGTGGAAAAACGTTGTGTGGAGTGTAGAATCACGGTACACAATGTGGCGATCTGATGGCAGGGTGTGGGTATGGCGAATGCCCGGTGAACGTCATCTGTCAGCGTATGTAGTGTCAACAGTAAAATTCGGAGGTGGTGGTGTTATGATGTGGTCGTGTTTTTCTTGGAGGGGGCTTGCACCCCTTGTTGTTTTGCGTGGCACTCCTACAGCACAGGCCTACATTGATATTTTAAGCACCTTCTTGCTTTTCACTGTTGACGAGTAATTCGGGGATGGCGATTGCATCTTTCAACACGATCGAGCACCTGCTCATATTGCACGGCCTGTGGTGAAGTGGTTACATGACTATAACATCCTTGTAATGGGCTGGCCAGCACAGAGTCCTAAGTGGAATCTTATAAAACACCTTTGGAATGTTTTGGAACGCCGACTTCTTGCCAGGCCTCACTGACCTACATCGATACCTCTCCTCAGTTCAGCACTCCGTGTAGAATAGGCTGCCATTCCCCAAGAAACCATGCAGTACCTGATTGAAGGTATGCCTGCGAGAGTGGAAGCTGCCATCAAGGCTAAGGGTGGGCAACACCATATTGAATTCAAGCAGTACCGATGGAGGGCGACACGAATGTAAGTCATTTTCAGCCAGGTGTCCGGATACTTTTGATCATATAGTGTATAACTTGGAGATGGGGACGACCTTCCCCCGCGTTCCCTCTCACTTTTACCCTTGCTCTTTAGATATTAACAAAAGCACAAGTAAATAATTGTAGATAAATAAATTAGATAAAAATAACTTATATAAGTGTCTCTACAATACACTTTACATTAATTAGAATTCTAACTTCACTTTCCCTACAATAAAATGAAGGAATATATTAACGGACTCCAGAATAGCTTCTTTTATTCCTGCTACTAAAACTTAACAACATATTCATTCCACATATAATCAAGTAGTCATAAACCATTACAATTATAATCAATAGACGCTTGTAATTTAGTCAAATGCCCTGCAGTAATTTCCAGTAAGGATCAATAATGGATCAGATTACTATATATATAATCGGGTGTTCTAAAAATGACGCCCACTGACCATAGAGTACTTTTCTACAGGCCAAAATATTATATTATGATGGTACACCCTCTGGCGCCTCCTTCAGCCGCTATAAGGAATCAAAATTTCACAATGTGGCAACGTCGCAAATTAACTTGGAACCATTAGCATTACTCTACGAATACAACAAGCAGTTAATCGATTGCTACACTAATAAGTGATGCTAGTGTCAACTTTAGCTGCCAACTTGAAAGAATGGATATAACTATCTGATAGATTGGTAGATTTAATCTATAGTTCTTTACTTGCAACATTGTCACCTAGTGCAATTTGTGTTTTCAGAGGAGGACTCGAAAGGTATACAAATAGAAATATTTTTTACTTTGTATTTACTTGTAGAATAGTGCTCCTTGGTCCGTGGGTGCCATTTTTAGAACACCCGATATATACATACATATATATGTATTGTATATGTCACCATACTTTGCGAACAGATTCCTTACATCAAAATAAGAAAAAAAGTTCATATAGTCCTGTGCTCAAAAGTGGATAGTTTCGGAGTTATAGGGTGCCGAAAACGTAAAACAAGTGAACTTTAGGAGTTCACAGCTCCACTGCTATGGAACCTATCGTAGTCGGTAAAAAACATCATTGAGGAACTGTTATGTGAACTATCCAAATATCCGTGTTTCAGAATGTTCCAGTACTTGCACAAAAATTCTTTACAGTTAGGTGGAGAGTGTTCAAGTAGTCCCAAACAGCCTCTCTAAAATGATTGTGTAAGTACTGGGAGTTATGAAAGATGGATATTTGGATAGTTCAGATACTACCTCCTCAGTGATGTCTTGACCAGACTACGATCGGTCCTATAGTAGTGGAACTATATATATGGAACTATATAGTAGTGGAACACTATATCGAAGCCCAACTGCATTTAAATTGTTAAACTGTCGAATTCTCTTAGTCTTCTTTCTCGCCATGTGCACTAGCGTAAAATACATTCTATCGAACGAATCTCATTTTTCCTAACAGAAACATGTAATACAAGTTTTACTTCTATTCTGATAAAACAGACAAGAATCTAACAGAAAGTAAAAACAAAGTGTAAATATACTACGGAAATGATTGCATTCAAATTGTCTTCAAGATACATGATGTAGTGAGTAAATCTAAACAGCCTAGAGGCAGGGGCAGGGAAAGGCAGGCAGGGCATCACTATCTTTGTGATGACTAATCAAAGCCTAGAATCCGACCAGACATCTTCCGCATTGAAGATCAATCAGCGCCTTATTTAATATTTCTCAGGCGTCAGTGAACAACATTTAAACTTTCAAGGAGAGAAAAAAAAAAGAAAGAAAAAGTATATAAGTTCTGTAAGAAAATCTACAATGTGCGAGCCCATTAAGAATGGTTCATAATGAGCGTAACAACTTGTGTATAGACTTCTTGAGATAACGGGTGAGACAATAAATTCCGAATGTGTCTCGTTTAAAAACCTGAGTTGTTAATAAGAATTACCTTGTATCCAGGTGGTTCCACTTTTCAGTTCGCTTCAGGGGTCCGTCTTCTGATTACTTGTGTATTTCATGAGCTCGTACGTAAAAGTAAATAGATAAAAAACGAGATAGAGAATTCGAGTAAATCATTTGAAGTATGAAAATTGTGTGTTCCATAAAAAGTAAGGACGTTGACAAAATTTCTGTAAATACCAAAGGATCTAATCATCTAATGTACTTTAGAGTATGTACCACCTAATTCTGCTATATTCTAACAACGAATATTCTAATGTTCCTAGAAACTTTGAAACATTTCTCATCATAGTATGCAACCATTATTCTACCTAGGGGTGTTTGGTATGTGTAGGGTATGTTCTTCTGTACCATAATGGTTATTGTGTGTGTCTTTAGTTTCGAGATCGATTCTCAGTGGCGGTATAGAACTTTCAGTGTTGACCAAACAATTGGGGAGTTGCTCTGATTAAAAGTTGGCAAATTCCAACTCAAAAAGCCAGAATTAAAGTGATCGCAGATGATATACTGACTATATGTTTCATTTATCAGTTAACAGTCGTGTGTTTGAAAGAAAACGTTAGTCCGTTGCCATAGAAACCGCCGTTTCCAGGGCAACAGATCCTGTCACGGTTAGCCAATATTGAAAGAAAACGTTAAAAAAAAGAAGATAAAAGAGCTAATGTAGAGGAGAGAAGTCGCTAAAATTAATTCTCTTTAACGAGGACGATTACGAAAGATCACTTACTGATTGAAATCCAGATTATTTTCCAATAAAGTAACTTCCAATAAACTTTTTGTTATTGTTAATTATTCCATATCGGACTCCCGAAGAAAACTCATCGAAACAACTTATTGACCGTGCAAATAGCGACTACTCTGTCATGACTCCGTTTTCTTTCATTCAGAAATAGGAAAGAAAGAGAAGAAAGTAGAAGGGTAAAAGAAGGAGGTAGGAAAAGAAGAAAGAAAAGAAATAGGGTATTTTAATGAGAAACAGATTACTGGATAATTCCGGAAATATAGTAAAAGGTCGGGAAAGTCGTTGAAAGATGAATCATTCTAAATGTTATTAACGACTAATCAATTTTGGAATGCTTCGAAATAGACACATGTTCCCTCATACCACCCAGACCTAGCTCCAGGCACCACGATCGTGGGGTTGCCCAGACCTAGACCTGGAAATGAGAAAAGTGAAATTTAATTCGTACTGTTACTCTAACCGGTGATTGATAACCATCCAGCATCTGAACTCTGTTCTCTAGGATCGACCACACATATGAATTAGACAAGAAAAAAAAATCAAACTTATCAACTCAATATAAATTTATGTATCGTATCAATAAAAGTCTCAACTTCCTGGAAGAAAGATGTCGTATTTAGGCTCATCCTGCTATTTTTGTTTCACTCCTAGAGCCGATTTAAACCGTTAGTGACGGTCCTTCATGACCTAGGTTACTTACCTTAACACATATATTAAAACATGACACATATATTACAGATGTTAATATGACAAATGATATCACTAAAATTACTTAAATTAAATCTATCATGCATTCACACGCTCACTCACTCAGGACAGTGTATATATATTTAAAGGAAACCAACTAACTACAAAGATACAAATAGTTTATTACATTCATAGTGAAAAAAAAAAGAAAAAAATAATTACAAGGAAAATCTTAAAAGCACAAGTTCTTGGTTATATATTAATAAAATACATAGAGTTATATTTTAGTAAATTTTTATATATTCAATCATATTGACAAATGGGAAGAAAAAAAAATAATTACATGTATCATATCTTAGGCATGCTAAAGCCAAATTATGATTTGCGACATACGGAAATAAGACACTTATTTCACTTTAAAAAAAAAATTTGGACAAAGAGGAAAGAAAAAAAAACCTTTTGGTGTATTAGAACTTAAATGAGTCTCTACCTCACATTGGGCGATAAAATATTAATAATTTTGAGCGTTCCAATCACAAATCACGCACTAGTCGTAGTGTCCAAAACATTTCGCTCCATTTAACTTAGTTTGTGTTTATGTATATATATATCTCTCTCTCTATATATATATAACTAGTGGTTTACAAAAACCATTCATCGACTATATTTGGTTTGTAAGTGGTAACAGTTTATATCTGCAATCGCACACTGCTACGTCTATACCCATCTAGGGATTTCGAAAAATCACTTTCGCCAGAGGATGTTTCTCCTCTTAGACGGTCCATTTCCAAACTTATTAATTGGATAGTTTTAAGTTATTTATTCAACACTGGGACACGTCATGAGACCTTTCCTTTAGATCACTTTGGTATATATGTATACATGGTTCGGATTTTTTTTTTAAAAAAAACGATCTTCCACAGGTGTACGGAGTATGATGGTTCAAATTGAGGATGGGAAAAAAACTGGTCAAGTCACAGGATACATATGCAAGTATGAAGGATACAAGGTGCACTTTCCACGATGGTTTTAGGTTAGTAGTTCAGGGATAATATTCGTTATGATGTGGGTTACGTTTAGACCTGCCGTTACTTTTCAATACATGCCATTACATAATTACAGAGGTTATTAATTACATTTATTCAAAACAAAAGGTAAATTACTTGAGTGGACGGCGGTATTCTTGACAAAATCTACATTCTTATATACGTCTGAAAGCTCACTGGCAAACTATAGCAACCAATACACGTTTAGGGGGACAGACACGAGCGCTCTTACATATATTCATAATACATTTAATATCATACTTTTACTATAGAATCATATTCACATACTAAATACATATACATTTCGACGTATTCATTTCTCTCGCTCTCTCTCTCTCTCTCTCTCTATATATATATATATATATATATATATATATATATTTATATTCAATAAATGCGCACACATTTAAATTAATCACCCCAATAATAAGATTTTTTACAAGGTTGCAAACATTGTCCCAAAACAAATGACTTCCGACATTACATATGAAAAAGAAAATCGCTTTTCTACCTGATACCGCGCATCTATAAATTTTTCACTTTTATATATTCAATTCGTGCTTAAATAATGAAAAAAAAACTTTGTGAGGCAGGCACGTAACACAGAGCATTTCTAAAGATATAACTAGATAAACCAAAGTACAATTTCTGGGCCCAGATCAACTACGAGGTAATCGAAAACCAAAACAGAAAGGAAAGTGACCAACGGATTACAAAAAAAAAACTTAAGAGGAACAACGGTGAAAGAACGTAATCGAAGTGTCGTCAAATACTAAGTCTTTGTTCATTTCGGCGATAGGTCAAAATGTGATGGAGGACCTAATCACTATCTACTTCATCCATGAATCGTGTCTTGCAACGTCTCAGCTGGTAATTTCAGATCAGAGTTGTACGTTAAATAAATCGTAAGCAACAAGATCAAAATCTTGGGGGGGGAAGGTTGAAAATTCGAAAAAAAAATCTTGAAGTAATGAAGACAGAGAGAGGGATAGAGAAGAAGGAAGACGAAGAATAGGGGCGCCAAAGACTTAAGTGAGAAATAACTAACGCTACAAAGATAGAAGTCGAATTTCGCTCTCAACAAAATCCATAGCCAAAATATTCTTAACATGCCAAAAAGGGTGGTCTACTCAAATACGTAGACTCAAGGGGCGCCCTGCTGCCAAGGATGCAAGTTCTGTGTCCATCAGATCCCAATCCCACAAGAGTTTGCTTGTAAGATTGAAATCCGATCCCCGTATCCGGCCCAGACCAGCAGGATAAAAGGAGAGGGGGAAAGGGACCAGGTAACTGCGTCCCCAATTTTGAAATCTCTAAGCAAAAAAAAAATATTCGACCCCTTAGAAAAACTAAGAAGGTTCGAGGACAGTAATGAAACTAGAATAGAAGTATTATCTAAGATATCCCTAACTAGTGATTTGCCGAAATAAAAAAAATTAAATAAACTGAATTTTGGATCGGTGATTTCAATTACCAAAACATCACCGATAGCTACCCTGCGCAGACACGCCACAGTCTGGGATGTCGTTAATTTCCCTCGTCTAATTAAACTAAGAAAAGAAATGAAAATACTTAAAGGGACTAGGGGTCGACATCCGGGTACGCGAATAAATTTCAATAATTAATTGTTTTGATTCTGTAACCCTGTCAGAGCTGTCGCCTCCATGAACATTGTAAGCTAGCCCGAGTAGGTAACGTGAAGGAAAAAAAATCTCACGGAGCAGGATATTCTATTTTAAAAAACCGACCAGAAAATATAATTCACCACAGCCCCGTTCTATAGCTACTATTGTCTTTTTATAATTTATTATTCAATATGTCTAGTCAACGATTATATGATGCTACCCCTTCTATCAGATGGTATTACTATGGTTGATTATTATTATAACACATAAAACTACAAAGTATTACCATAGTCCGACTATATATCGCCCTCCGGTCCGCGTGATATCATGGTGCAGGGGTCAGAACCTGAGATGTTTGTAGTTACACGTATCTATTCAATATCTATATATCAACACACGGCGAAGTATTCACTGGGCTACTATATATTTAACTATATGGGTGTCCTATATTCTATATTCATTTACTACAATATTCATATACTTTATATTCATATTCACATTAATATTCATTTGCCACGACGCTATATTCTACAAACACCCTGTTTCCTCTATCTATGCCCAGCCTATTTACACATTTCATCATAACACTTTAAAATCTATAGTCACTACAAACATTTCCCATTCCGATCACCGCACGACAACCTCACTCGAACTCAAGACTCTTTCACACACACACAATACTATGTAATACTCGGTAGCTTTATTAAGAAGAAAGAAAAAAATCCTACGTATGTTCACTGAAAATAGAATTATCCGCGATAATATTTAATGTTTATAAAATTCTGCAGTAACAATGAACTTCTGCAGCCACGAAGAAAAATGAACATCTAATATAATTCCAAAGCGAAGAACTAGCATCATATCGCCCGACTTCTGTTAAAAATTACGTATTGTTTATTTACTTAAATATCTCGATTTCTAGACTATGCAGAATGTTGAAACTTTCAGAATATATTAATTTTGGGTCACTTGACCTAACTGTACATTCATATGGGCTGTGAATTATACCTTCTAGGTTTTATTTCGGAAAGAAAGGTCAATTTCATGAAAACTAAATCACTAAGCACCTCGACGGAAGAATGGCGGTTAGTACTGACTTTTGACACTAGGGCTAGCGACGATATAATCAACCCTTGAACAACTGAATGTGACCTTGTACACGGAATTATTATACTATATTACGTTCACTTTTGAATATTGTGTATGAGTTCACTTAATGACGGAATAATAAAGAATTTATCGCATAGTAAATACTACACTGTCCATATTTAATTATCTCACACACTCTTTCATCACTTAACTACCACAATTACTACTACTAGAACATGTTTCTACATTACGAACACATACATGCCACATCCATACTACACACTACATTAATACATGTTATACTAATAAATATACACAGACAACATTCAGATTTTACCATTTTAAATCGGCTCGAAAGGAAAAGGAAAGAAAGGAACAGGGCCAACTGGCCCTAGTATTCACTAAATCACATTCTTTACTCAACCTGTTTAATCAAGGCCCTGAGGGGACATATCGGAGTATTAGCTAACAATAGGATCCCTGCCCTGAAGGGGCAGGAACCCGGAAACAAACTAAATGTTCAACTCATCCCGCTGGAAGCCGTACTCCCAATTTGGGAGTCAGATAGGAGCCCTTACTGTAAATTTACACGTGGTGCCTTCCATTTCAACTCAGGCAAAAAAATATAAAATTGTACCATCACCATCTCAGATATTGTTGAAACTTTTTTTGTAGCAACTAGACATGTTTTTAAGAGACCCATATTTTTTTGTTTTGTCGAAAAAAATTTTCCCGCCAAGTAATGGGCCATCAAAGACTGGGAGTACAATTTATGTATTGTAGAAGACATGGAAAATGGTCAACTTTGGAGCCTCACCATTCGGCTATGGAGACAGGTAGAGTTATAATTCTTGTTGTGGTATGTACATAGGGATATAAATAAACTATATTTTATTATAGTTTGGTTTGCGCATGTGTATCTTTTTGTACATAAATTAACAAATGAACGTCAATTTATCTGAAAAGTCGAAGTTTGCGAATTTTTTTCGAGCACTTCCGGTTCGAATTTTAAAATTCTGTTTTCGTGGTTGGTAAGACCTGGTTACCCGCTTTCCGAGAAAAATTTTGCATCGCTTGTGTGTGCAACCGTTTAGTCGCAAAAAATTCGAGAAATTGTAAAATTTTCAAAAATCGCCATTTTTGGGCGCCATTTTCTCGAAAACACCATCTTTTAAAATTCTGAAATTTTGTCAGATTGTTCAACTTTACATGAATAATAAACACACCAAATACCATTCTCGACCAATGCTTCATGAATTAACTGCAGCCTTTTAAAGTTATCGAAGTTTCGTTAACTTTGATGTCACAGTTAGCAACACTGCAAACAATAAAAGTGCAATGATTTGATGATGTTTGTGGTTCACATTCATTAAATGAAGAATAAAAGGTTTTCTTGACTGTTTTTTCCATCATTTTGATCAAGAAGGCTCTCTGAAATAGTAAAATGAGTCTCCCCCTACTCCTCAGTTTTGTTAAACCGAAATAATCTGAGGTGGAAATTACGATTACGAAACGCACAAATTTCAAGTTCACTTACTTAAAATGGTCTTCGGAAACAAAATTTCCCTGATTTTATTATTATTATTATTATTATTTTACATGGACCAATCATTTGCTTGGTTGGTGTCTTCGCTAAGAGCATGTAACCGTGCAGGTGCTCCAATAGGTGTTGGCTCACTCACAACTTGTCCAGGAGTGGATCAAGGGGAAGATTTTTTTTAAATATATATAAATAAAACCGATTTCAGAGTTTGGAGCTCTTAAAGGTACCTCTAAGTAGCAGTATTACCCCCCCCCTTCCAGAAGTCCGTCCTGGATCCGCCCCTGCGTAGCACATTGTCGATAGTCACAAATGCTGAAGGTCCATGTAGAATCATAAACAGCACTTCAACTTCACGTAATTCATGATTTATTCATAATATTTCTGCTACGCACCACTGGTTATACATATATGTATGTAACAAGAGTTCCTTTTTGCAGATTTCATAAATCTACACTTTGAATTGCAGAAGTTCGATTTTGGGGGAAGGGTGAAATTAGTTCATGGTGACCCATTACTGCCATAAAAACTTCGCCATTTTCCGAAAGCCAAAGATGACTTCGTTGAATACCAGTTACCGGTCGCATACTTTCCTTTTTTTTATTCCGAAAGTCGTCGAATTCAGTTCCAGGCAACAAAACGACAGTAATACCCGGAGTTTGTACTTGCACTGTACTCACGAATTCTTCTGTGGTTTTAGTGGGGGCGCGGTGGCTCAGTGGTAGAGCGTTCACCTCCGGTGCTTGGGGTCCCTGGTTCGATCCTAGCTCGCGCCATGTGGGCTTTGTGGTGGACAAACACTGTGCTCGTGGGTTTTCTCGGGGTTATCCCGTTTCCTCCCACTTTCTGCATTTCATTCATTTCTTATAATCACAGTCTTCTTTAGCCTAACCGGCATAACCGTGGGACGTAAAACTTAGATTTCATTTCATTTTCTTCTGCGGTTTTAATACTGTGTATCTGTTTTTGCTTAAGGTTATGCCGCGTTGCCACATTCTTTACACCTCCCCCCTCAATACCGTCGCAGAAACCGGTTTCATGGCCGGTTTCACTGCAAAACCACTGCTTTATCGGACCTGTCTGCATATCGAACATCTGAAAGCGATTTTTAAAGTGGGATGCAACACCATCAGAAATCACTGACACGGTTTAGGAAATTGTAGACACTAATTTCACGTATTCAAACCTTTTTCTATAAAATATATTTTCGCTTTTCTTCGAGTATTTTTAGAATCTTGTCTATGGCTATGAGTACATGAGCCGAATCGTGTGTTTTATCGTCGTTTATTACAACAAAACTGTCAGTTGTTTCATATTCCGGTGATAACTTTGAATTTCACTTTGCAGAATAACAGTCCAGTTTTCAGCCAAGTCCACATGAAGTAAAATAGAATTTGTATCTTAAAATTTTATACGGTGCTTTTCGGTAGCATTTAATTCTCTTTGGATTTTCTTCATGTAGTCATGAATTACAATTCTTACAGTTAAACCAGCAATGTACGATACGATAACAGAAAGTGGCACAGTTTTTTAACGAGATTATTGTTTTCCATATGGCATATGTAACACTTTCATTTTCATCAGGATCAACAATTAAAGACTCCACACTTATTCCTTCCACTCCAGGACATAAACCACATTCTTGAAGAAGACAGTTGTAATTTTCTACGGATCATACTACTAAAGGAAATAGGTCACTCATGACAGCTTCAATACAGGCTGCATCTTTGATTTGTAGCAACGCAGTAGCAGCTAACTTAAAATTTGCACAATACACACACACACACATACACACTTCCCTCGCAGGTTGCGGACTGAACCACTTTAGTCGAATACTGTAAAATTCCGAGTGACCCATTCTTATGTTGGGATTGTTCTGTTTAAAAAGTCAGTAAATTTCTTTGAGACGCGTAAGAAAACTTTTTTTTTTTTTTTTTTGGTCCTCTTTTGATCACTGTAGTGACATCGCACTTAATCGAGACTTTGTCTGCAGCATTCCAAATCATCACTGAGCTAATAGTTCAGGCTTTTTGTAGATCATCAGAATTTATTGGATGGCCATTTCAAGTAAACTTAAAATTTGTGTGTTTCGTAATCGTAATTTCCACCTCAGATTATTTCGGTTTACGAAAACGGAGGAGTAGGGGGAGGCTCATTTTACTATTTCAGAGAGCCTTCTTGATCAAAATGATGAAAAAAAACAGTCAAGAAAACCTTTTATTCTTCATTTAATGAATGTGAACCACAAACATCACCAAATCATTGCACTTTTATTGTTTGCAGTGTTGCTAACTGTGACATCAAAGTTAACGAAACTTCGATAACTTTAAAAGGCTGCAGTTAATTCATGAAGCATTGGTCGAGAATGGTATTTGGTGTGTTTATTATTCATGTAAAGTTGAACAATCTGACAAAATTTCAGAATTTTAAAAGATGGTGTTTTCGAGAAAATGGCGCCCAAAAATGGCGATTTTTGAAAATTTTACAATTTCTCGAATTTTTTGCGACTAAACGGTTGCACACACAAGCGATACAATTTTTTTTTCGGAAAGCGGGTAACCAGGTCTTACCAACCACGAAAACAGAATTTTAAAATTCGAACCGGAAGTGCTCGAAAAAAATTCGCAAACTTCGACTTTTCAGATAAATTGACGTTCATTTGTTAATTTATGTACAAAAAGATACGCATGCGCAAACCAAACTATAATAAAATATAGTTTATTTATATCCCTATGTACATACCACAACAAGAATTATAACTCTACCTGTCTCCATAGCCGAATGGTGAGGCTCCAAAGTTGACCATTTTCCATGTCTTCTACAATTCATAAATTGTACTCCCCGTCTTTGATGGCCCATTACTTGGCGGGAAAATTTTTTTCGACAAAACAAAAAAATATGGGTCTCTTAGAAACATGTCTAGTTGCTATAAAAAAAGTTTCAACAATATCTGAGATGGTGATGGTACATGCTCTGCCTGAATTGAAATGGAAGGCACCACGTACATTGTGATTACTATTCTAACTACAACAAAATTAAATACCGCCATGTATGTTAAAAAAAAATCACGTACTAACTACACAGACAGATTACTGAACGGACAGGTCTGACCGAACCTACACTGATTCAGGAGGGGCAAGAGGGAAATTTAACTATTCGATTCACTGAACTGCAAACTGGGTTTGGGAAAGGAGATTAAATGCACACACTATCCTGAATTCTGTCCATCACGAACTATATCTGCACAACACGGCGTCACCGAGTTATGCTTCCTATTTCAGCTTTTAGTTCAGTTTTTACTACGAAATTTAATAGTTTTTGGCTCCTCGAGACTTCCAGAGATTTTAGAGGTTAAAAACTCCCAAATATTACCTTGTCTGCAGCTTTTCTACTCCTTTTTCAACTTTTTGAGCTAGACGATCCAAATCTAGTGTCTTCAGCGAGACGTTCCGGCATGGAATGGAATAATTGCGCCCTAATATCGTAGCGTGGGTTTATCATCCAATCAAAACTAAGCATTTTGGCGGTGGGGCTTTGAAACGAATAAAATTTGGTAAAATCTGGATTAAACTAGATTTTAGAAGGACCTAGGTATCTAAAAGAGAGGTGAAGGGTGGTCCTGAAAATTCTGTCGAATTTTAGATTGGTTATTTGATCTGAGAAGTTCCGTCCAATGATGGACCTATGTTTTCAGATAGCACTGACACCGTAAGAATTGTAATAATCCATTTACACATCCATATACAAGACTTATAACTAATTTAAAATATAAATAAAGATATTGATTCCCAAAACTATAATTCCCAATGAAATTTTTTACAGTTTTTCCATGTTAATTTGAAATAGAATAATGAACAATATTACGAATTATATGAACAGCCAGAAATTTTTTGTTAAACGTCAGGTACAGTCGGTGCAAAAAATTTCGGGCACCCTCCTATTAAAAACATAATCTCATTAGACTGTAATGGCATATTACATGTTCCTTTATTTGTGTTGAACTTGATAGACAAAAGTCAAGATTTATTCTGAAGAAGGAAGAGCCGCATTATATTAATGAAGATACACAAAATTATTGGAATAGTGCTATAGGAAAAATTCTGTTAAGGAGAGGACTCGTCTGATCTTTTTACTGTTCCATGTATACTGATCTATTTACTGAATCCATGTTGTAAATAAACTGCTACTCGCTGTCCACTACCGTTTTATCACTCTAGCGATCAGTATTGAAATCGGAAAGCGTACATCACTTTTGATTTGAAAGAAGGATAAAAGTCAAGAGAAAACTTATTCCTCAGGCCGCGATGGTTCAATGGTAGAGCGTTTGACTCTGGTGCATGGGGTTTCTGGTTCGATTACAGCTCGCCCCAAAGGAACTTTGTGGTGGACAAACACCGTGTGTGTGGGTTTTCTCGGTTTTCTCCCGTTTTCCCTACTTTCTTCACTCCACCATTTTCACTCATTTCTCATCATCACCGTTTCCTTTAGCCTAGCCGACATAATCGTGGGACGTAAAACTCAAAACTTTCATTTCATTTTTACTTGAAAATGTATTCCTTGGACGCTGAATCAATATTAGGAATCCATTCCTCGCTCTCTCTTATGATTTGTGCTCTACAGAGATCAACGTTTAAACCGGAAATGAAACTATTTCTGGTTTCAATACAGGGTTAGAAAAAGTAGACAAAATCTATTTTTGGGATGCTAAATAGATTTCAAAAAGAGCTCTTTTCAATATACCTCACTCATAGACGACGGACGGACGGGCATAACCGTTTAGAAGACTTCCCTTTTTAACGTTTAGTTATATCATAACAGAATTTAGAACTCTAAAAAGAAATTTTAAAAAAGTCGCAATTGTGTGTCTGGAAACTTTCACAATGAGAGTTTAACATTCTTCAAAGATTTTAGGGTTATTAAATAGTTTAATTATAATTTTAGAACCCAATCAACGATTATTTTTGCTACTCTTGTTGTCATTTTAAGGCTCATCAGCGAACTGGTCATTGGTTTTGAAATTACAATTATACGACTTAATAATTATCCGAGAATATTGAGTATGTTCAATATAGTACCAATTAATTTCTTACACCAACTGTTTCTGAATTGGAAACTAGAGCAATAACAATAACTATAGCAAGTACGCGTATGTGTGTATGATGTATAACCGTGCATCAAATCTTTGGATGTGCTTTGGATTTGTCAAATTATGTTAAACAAATTTCTTCAACAACATTATAGAGTACGAATTCAACCATCGATAGCGAGTCGGAAACCACAAGAAAAGGATAATGAAATGCTATTAAATATTTAAATATTTATTTCCCTTATAAATAATTCTGTTGATGTCCAATCTTAATCAACTTTGCTTTAGCATACATTTTCGCTATATTATTCTCACAAGAGACAGGTTTCAGTTATGTCGTATGCTATTGTAAACAGAGTTGGTGGGTGTTCCAAATACAAAGTGGGGTGTTACGTATCACGCCCAAACAACGTGTACACAGCGGACACAAACACACATACACACTCATATATATATATACATACATACATAAATACCACAACACATAAACACGTGGATGATACTTGGTGCATGTATATAATAAGCAACGAGTCTTGTGAGTTGTACACATTCCTTTTCATGGTTGAATATTTTATGTGGATAATTTTTCCGAGATTTATTACAGCATTGTTTTCTCTTGAATTTAAAAGGGGGTTGAATTTCGAGAACTTCAGGGGGTTAGTTAGAAAGCGGTGGGGGTATAGGAGGTTATGTATTAAACTCATTAGCGACGACGCTTACCCGTTGGGTGGAGTGGTCTCGGCGCAATTAGTCCGGTGCAGAGGTTGTCATCTCCAGACACACTGTAGGTCATCTGTGTCCGTTTGTTCTTTCCCACTGGACCACACACGCATACATATACGAGATACATGATCCACACACAGATGCCAAGCACCCGAACAATTAAATTAGCTGCCACAGAGAGCGTGCTCATCAGACGAGAAATCATACATCCTGGAAGGATTGTAACGAAAGCAGACGCTCGGTTCTTCCGTTTCCTGGTTAATTCAAAAGTTGGGAAACACCAACCATTAACCTTTGAGCGGTTTTAACCAAGACATTAATTTGGGTCAGAGATGTTTATACAGTTCTAGCCACCACCAGAGCACGAGTTTTAAAGCTAAATCATTAAACACTAAATTTAAAGAAGATAATACAAACATTTTGAAGGTATGATAATTAATGCTGTTTAACTTTTAATAATGCCTATAAGTTATAGGCACGTAGCCAGGATTGCGTGAAGGAAGGGGGGTCCGTGACATGAAATACTGTGGTCACCACACCAGGGGCTCGATCATTCTAAACAATTTTACTGGAACATATATTGGTTCGTTTAGCCAGGATTTCGTAACGGGGGAGGGGGAGGAAAGTGACAAGAAATTCTGAAGGCCCAGGAGCTCGATCAATCTAAATTACTTTACTATCAACGTATATTGGTTTGTGAGGATATGTTGGTAAGTATTTTAATAAACTATGAAGAAATCTCGAGTAAAATAATAAAAATAATAAAAACGTATTGAAAAAGAATATACAATATTTACATCCTTCCTCTTTTTATTCAAATATAACAATTTGCCTTTCATTATGACCTCAACTATTATAAAAAGTACATATTCACTATTATAAAAGGTACATACTCAATAATGTCTTGTAAAATATTTTACAATATCTGCGTTCCTTTTTCTGTTGAGTCAAATATTAACAGAACTTTCTTTCCACATATATTTTTGTTTTTATTATTCCGTCAACTACTGTCTGTTTCAAATGACATGTTAAAGGAGCAGTAGAAAATTGTTTTTGAAATAACATGTTTGATATTGCACATGAGATTTGGAACATGGAGTCTTTAGAAGTCTTTATAGGGCAGGCGCGTTAAAATCCGTAACGGATGAGTTAGAGAAGTACAGGATGGACCTAGTAGAAGTTCAGGAAGTTAGGTGGGAAGGAAATGGATCTGAGAATTCCGGAAATTTTACGTTCTTTTACGGGGAAGGAAATAAAAATCACCAGTTAAGAACAGGGGTTTTCGTTCACAAACGAATATTACCAACAATTAAACGGGTTGAATTTGTTACTGACAGACTTTCTTTTATTACTCTTAAGGGACGGTGGTGCGATATTATTGTCCTAAATGTACATGCTCCAACTGAAGATAAGGGTGACGATATAAAATATAGTTTTTACGAAGAAGTGGAACGGATATTTAACGAACTCCCGCGATACCATATGAAAATTCTATTAGGTGATTTCAATGCGAAGGTAGGACGAGAGGATATTTTCAAACCGATTATAGGGAACGAAAGTCTGCATAAGGAAAGTAATGAGAACGGTGTTAGACTCGTGAACTTTGCAACATCCAAAAACCTAATCGTGAAGAGTACAAAATTCCCACATCGCGACGTTCATAAATACACTTGCACATCACCAGACAGAAAAACACATAATCAAATTGATCACTTTTTAGTAGATAGAAGAAGGCAATCTAGCATAATTGATGTCCGGTCATTTAGAGGGGTTGATTGTGACACTGATCACTCACTACCTGGTAGTAGAACAAGATCCTGAGACGAATATTCGGATCCAAGAGGAACGGGAATGGGGAATGGCGGAAACTTCATAACGAGGAACTACATAATTTATGCGGTTTACCCAACATTGTTAGGGTCGTCAAGTCTAGGAGGCTTAGGTGGGCAGGTCATGTAGCTAGAATGGAAGAAAGTAGAAACGCTTTCAAAGTCTTGACTGGAAGACCCATCGGAAAACGACCATTAGGAAGACCTAGGCACAGATGGGAGGACAATATTAAGATGGATCTCGCAGAGATAGGAATACAAAGTAGAAACTGGATTCAATTAGCTAAGGATAGAAGTCAGTGGAGAGCTTTTGTGAACGCGGCGTTGAACCTCCGGGTTCCATAGGCCATAGAGTTAGTTAGTTAGATAGATATTGCAAGGATGCGATGACGAAAAAATATGATTAAAAATGTCCGCGCTGTTACACAACGGCACTATGCTTTCGGAAGCTTGAAATCTCCCTGACTAGTAGTAGAAATTCTGAGAATTTCGCAACTTTTCTAGAAATTTCAAATTCCCTGACTCTTCCAGGATATATCGCTCACTTCGCAACCATGTATTGCAAGTAATACAAATCTCCTCAAAAGAAAGAGTAACCAAAAGCTTCCTGTAGTTTATTTTTAACGCTGACCCTTCTTTTTCTCAATTCGTTTCATCCTTCCTTAATTTTTTTCATTTCTGGTCTCAAAGGGGGCGGGGGTCCGGACCCCCCTTTGGCTACATGCCTGCCTATAACGGGTATTGTTTTCAAATTTTATTTGTAGTTCAATTTCATACAATTTCTCAAACTTAAATTCATCTATAATGTTCACAAACTTATACCATCAACCAGGCTTGGAAGGGATCAACGCTTTAGGGGAGTCCAGTACTACAAGCATCTACATCTATCTATGTAGTATTGAACGGGTATTATTCTACATCCGAGAAGAGGATAAGTAATACTTCCATTTATATTTTCAGAAAAAAATGATAGAACTAGATTGTTTTTATAAGAGAAAGAGTATAGATGAAGTGTAGGATCAAATTTTCTTGCTACATCAATCCTCTAAAACAAGTATAGTTTATTGAGAAAGTGTATAAATGTACGTTGAGTTAAGAAGTTCTTTTAGATGGGGTCCGGACCCAGTGTACCCCCCGTGGGTGAGCCCCTACCATCAATGTTTTTCTTATTCCCTCAACCCAAATTACAATTGTTCCCTCAGTTATAAGCCCGTGAGTCTGACATCTTGTATACAGAAACACACAATCCTCACCACAAAAATAAGTTCTTCAGAATTGGGGATAATCAGAATTCAAATGTTTCTCTCTAATTTTGCCTACCAACAAAAGCTAAATACTGAAATTCAACCAGGGTATTCTTCTATATTCCACATAATTTTTGCGGAGGTGTTTATAATTCAACTGAGTCATATATATTGAATTATAGTTTATTCTTATTTCTCTACATTTTAAATAGTGCTCAACGTTAGAAAGATGACATTTATTGTAAGGTTTCAGCATATACAGTAAAATGTCACATTCCGGTTTAGTACCACAGCCATCAGGGTATCCATTCATCTTTCTTTCTTTTTAAATACTAACTGACCAAAAGATCATTGATACTAAATTAAGATCCAAGTGTCAATGCAACTGTGGTGTTTTAAATAGAGTTACTATTAAAGAAAAAGCTACCGATAGAAATAAAGAAGGAACAAAATAGATTTATCCCAGTTAAAAGATTTTAGTAGATTACAAAAGAAGTTTATCAACCTCAAAATGATTTCGCGATACGCTAATTGGAATGCCTTTTAGCGCTAATATTAGTATTTAAAAAAAAATACGAGATCAAACCTAAATAATAATGAACACTAAAAGAATATTTTTATCATGCACATAGAAAAAGGGGAAGAATGTTTGCCTTTCATGGATAATATTTGAAATAATTGGATTTTTTGAACCACAATATGTAAAAATCATCGTGATTTTATATGTAAAGCAGTACTAGAAAACCTTGTCTTCCCCTACGGAAAGAATTCTCAATTATCTGAGACCGCGGTGGTCTCCACACTTTACATTTTCCACATGATGTTCATGCATTTAGAATTTTTAAAAAGATTTCCAAATTCGATTTTCTGACTTAGTTCCTTTTTTTAAAGAAAAACATGATTTACATCACAATCTTGAATTACTCGAAGGGTAAAAATGTAAAATCAATTAAATATCAGAATCAAACAAGAAAATATTGGAAATATAGATAGGCTTGAGTTTATGTGTAGTTTGTGCATAATGATGAAAATCTCATCTTTGCATTTTATGATTTCAATTTCAGCTATTTACAAATTAGATTTGAACAAGAAATACGTTATAGAAGAACGAACATTATTTGATGAAATATATAACTTATAGCCGCAGTCTTCCAAGGCAAGCGACACTTCGGTGCATCATGTTGCACATCATGGGAGACCGTAAAGATATGGAAATTTCAGAATGATTTTGTTCTGAAACCAATTCGGTTCTACTACCACAATATACTCAACAAAATGTGACATGTCCAGCCCATATAAGTAACATTGACCGGAAAGGAAATTTGGCACCAAATCCTGTCTCACTTTTCCTTTCGTTATGATAATGTAAATCTGCAGTATTCTCTTCCTCTTCTCTTTCATAGCAATGGCTAAACCACTGGCATAATTTGAATATTTTGTCATAGATAAATGGGTTCTTTATGTTCAGAAACAATGATATGAGAAAATAGAACAGTTGAAAACGTCCTCTTAGATTTATATTCACTTCCTGTATCTTAATTTTCTATTCTTAATTGTACAAATAGAGTAAAAACAATAAAATTAACATATCACTTTGTTTTACATACATATTAAAGTGCATTTTAGAAACATGAAATAACGTCTACATTAATCTTAGACGATATATTGATGTTAATTTTCAGTCTATTATGATAAAGTATATAGAAGAAAAAATACTTAAAACTCTACTATATTTGAGAAGCTATGCCTTAACAGCACGAATACCATTTCTCATAAGATCAGCGAAGTTAAACCTTTGTAAAAGTAAAGTTATGAAAAAAAACGACAAGTTACGAATGCTTCGAATTTTATAAGTTCGAAACAAATGTATAGATTTTTAGGCTTGTTGGAAATCATATACAGAAGATATCTTCGAAGTTCAAAAAGGTTGACAAATTCTTGAGGAATAGGTTGGTATTGCTGAAAGTTGTTTTGTAGAGTAGGAATATCACAGAATTTATTATTTAACTCACGTTTTCTACCACATCGAGTTATTATTACAAGTATTTTATAAAGGGGAGCCGCGGTGACACAGTGGTAAAGCGTTCACCTATGATGCGTGGGTACCGATTTCATTCCATCTCGCGTCAAGTGGATTTTGTGGTGGACAAACACTGTTTCCTCCTACTATCTTCATTTCACAATTCCATTCATTCTCATCATTATATTCTCCTTTAGCCTACGCGGCATAACCATTGGACGTAAAACTGATAAGTTATATATATATATATATATATATATATAATGATGTATTTTAAATCTTAACTTGCACAGAAGGTATATTCCTAAAACCAATGAAGAAACATGAAATTATTCGTTTGTGAAATACTATGTTTACCATTAATTTTTTGTACTTTCTCCAACAGATTTTTGAAAGCAAATTTTTAATTTCCAACATCTATATCTTGACACAATTAAACATAAACCTATTGATTACTTGCGAAGTCAAGATATGTCAGGGTAAAGTATTAAGCATAATTAATAACTGTGAAATGGTTTCATTATTTCGTCATTTATTCTTAAAAGGTTGTAAGAATACCTCACACTGATCAAGGAATCTAATAATAAGAAAAGTAAAACAGATAATGTTGGTCTTAATTACTTGGATATAAAATAAAATACTTATTAAACAATTTCACGTCAGTATGGGTGAAAATATTTTGTCAGCACGAAAGCTCATGTAACCTTTCAGTATTGAACAAAAATTATTTATCTGTGATCAAGTATCGGGTCGTCTTCATTCTACTATACTGTTTACTTATTAAGAACATCAAACATGTATAATAGCGTTCATAAATTATAACTATAAACTTTAAAATTTTTCATTTTTAATTTTCAAAGATATCATTACTTTCAAATAGGAATCTTCATTTAAATGATTTGATCCTGAAACAAGATATTCTACGTTTTTCCTTTGTTTTTGATGAATTGCTCATTGAATTCTTGTTTACTTTTCCAGACTTCCATTCCAAGAAGTCCGGTTCAAAATTTATCATTTCAAGTTCAGTTTGTGAGTTTCAAAATAGAATGTAAAAAAATGTGCAAATATATTAAGGGAATGCTTTATACATAAAATATTTGTAAATTTGCTGGGCCTTTTGTGTATCTGTACACTTCGAGATCATTTTAGTTCGTATAAAGTAATATGCTTATATGAAATGCAGCTCACGAAATCAAGGCTATGTTGTTGTTGTTTTTTTTTTTAATTTAATTAGTAACTTGATTATACTACCCTTGATTGATTGACAAATAAAGGACAAAAATTGTACTTGTCAGTGCATGATGATGTATATTACCCACTAAGAGAGCAATAAAAACCACTATTCTCTCCTTGAGGTTTCTGGTGTTTAACCAACTGAACATTTTCAGTAGTCAATGTTGAGTAACATATTCGAAATAAAGTTAGTTCTGACCTACTCATGCGCCACTTGTCTCATTCAATCCATTACCAAATCTTTCTTATAAATACAAAACCCAAATTTGATGGTTCATAGCTCGGGAATTGGGCACTATATTTTATATGCGTACTAACCTCGTTAAAGTATATAACCATGTCAAGTTTGGTTAACATTATACAGTGTTTTTTTTTTTTTTTTAAATAGCAATTAAAAACTTTTTGCGAAAATTTGACTGAGTTCAAATACTAACTTTGATGGTCCTCGTAAACCAAAGCCTTGGACACAATAATATTTCATACGCGTACTAAACTCAACATCTGCAGAGTTTCGTCAAGATCAAATGAGTCTCATCGATCAAAAATACGGAAAGCAACAGGATTGCGCACACTATAGATCCCGAATTGCGCACTGATCTCTGTTAGTCTTTCTGAACACAGATTTTTGTCCAACGTTGCCACAATGCTAGATTTATAATCTGTGCGCAAAGAAGGTTTTCCTTCAGACTAGGATAGAAACAGAAATTAGAAATACAATTCATATTATATTGAGCTAGGTGAGAAATAAAATAAATATATAATATAATTTGGTCAGTAGATACAAGAAGTCATGATACCCCCAAATTTACAATCCAAATGTTAAAATTTTTCTTGTCTCATAATCTGAATCCGTTCGGAGTTCTAGTACCTATTTTTAGGTGCTAAAGTAGCGTCTTCATTATTCGATTAAAAAAGAACCAATAAAGCTTTTTACTTTCTTTTTCAAGTCTAGAGGCACTGTAGAACACGTTACGTATGGTTTCACGCCTTCCTGCGTCGAGACATAGGAGGTGATGACATCATAACTTTATTTTTATTTTTTTTGTTAGGTCTATTTTCATTATCTTTTGGCGGGCTTACTTTCGCACCTAGAAGATTGAAATTTTGTAAAAACATTCAATCCACCGAGTACTATTTATTAGATTTTTTCAGATCTCTGCGTTAGCACAAGGTGGATCCAGAGGGGGAAAAAGGTAAATAAAAGAGATTTTGTGGTTTAACAAATCCCTTTTTTTTTCGTGATTTTCCCGCCTGAGATACATTATGGAGGCATGTGAAGGGTCCGTTTGAAAGGCATTTTTATTCTGTAGATAATAAAGGGCAAACTATGATTCTAGGATATATAGGGATGTCTCAGGAAATGTTCTGCCTGAGATCAAGGTATTTTACAGTAATCTGGGGCATTGTGGGGATTATTGATATTTTTCCCGCCTGACTATTCAAGGTAAAAGCTTGAAATTTTGTACAGGCATTTAATACACCTCTTAGTGTTTTCCAGTTGAGTTTTAGATCTCTGCATTAACACAGTGGGGGTCCAGAATGGCTCAAAAATTAAAAAAAAGAAATATTTTCAAAGAAAAATCCCGATTTCTCTCAAAATTTCCCCACTCAGGGACATGATAAGGAGATGTGAATGGTACCATTTAAAAGGTTGCTCTATTGTAAAAAGAAAACGAGTATGAACCATGATCCTGTAATAAATAGGGATGATGCTGTAGCCGCTTGACTGAAAGTCTCTAATTTACCTTAAAAAGCCGGAATCTATAAGGGTTAAGCATTTCATACTGCTTCAATATAATGTTATGTTTCTTTAAATCTTCCTTTTCTTGTGTATTGGTATATCCTTTCGCAATTGATCTTAATTTCAATTTTGTTTCTGATTGTATCTTCAACAAAGAAGAGATTACCTGATAAATATCTGGACCAAGTGAATAGAATTATTAATTGTAATGTTTGTGAAATGTTTCCGCCCTATTTTCGTTCGAGGAGCTACTGAGGGTTTTGAAGCCCATATTCTAGGTGGGAACCAATAAAACAAAGCAAACATTTATGATGACATTCTTAATGTTAATAATAATAATAATAGTAATATAGTATACATACTTTTCACTACTAGCCAAGTTTTAGGGAAAAATTGAAAATTGAAAAAGTGAATAATTTTCTCCATTGTCGTAAAGTTTTGCTTTGGTAAATTTATTGAGGACTGTCATTAACGTCTGGTCATATAATAGGATACTCGTTACAATAATATGTGCGATACAATAAACTTAAATTACAATATTATTAGTATAATACAACGATGTGAGTAAACTACTTCCTCATACTAATTACACTGCATTCCAATATAATCCTTGCAAAATTACGCGATTTACTTATTAATAATATGGCATCTGTCAATATATATCTTAAATCACCTTCCTAAATCTAGTTATAATATATAATTACAAACAGTATTATGTAGATATCTACAAGTTTTATTACATACACTACGACTATGCACAGTAAATGTTATCATTGTTCGCACCTAATGTTACTCGCACAAGTTAGGACGATAATCTTAGCTTCTTCATTTATAAATAGTAACTTTTCACCATCATAACTGAACTCAACTTCTCTTTCAATCACTTACTGAAGCAGCCTCTGTAATATTTCTCGGAAGAACTGGTGTGAGATCTTTCTTTTTTTCGAATGCAGTATATAGCTTCTCTATTCTTATGTGTTAATTCATCTGTATTTTCTATGTTAGCTCAATCCTAGTAATTTTATTCGGCCCTTGGTTCGGGTATTCCGCTGTTCTTTTCTTACAGATTTACATAACAGAAGAGAAAATATTTTCCATCTGACAACATTGCTTAATTTTTCTGTGCGCAATCCTGTACATAATGACAGCTTGTCAATGACTTATCAGGTAAAACTGATAAAACTGGAAAAGTGTGCGCAATCTCATTGCAGCCAAAAATACATATATTATCCTTGATTGATTAATTTCTTTTTAAAAGAAATCCAATACAGCACAAAAATTGTAGCTACTTATCAGTATTTGATGATATGTTGCCCAGTGGGAGAACAATAGAGTCGTCTAGTTCCAAAACAGCTCTTGCCCATTTACAGAAAATCCCAGAGAAATTAGGAAAAATGTAGGATCTGCATCTTTTGTAGAACTAGGAATACTTCAGAGCGTTTATGTGAAAACCTTGAACATCCTCAAATATTTCCAGCTCTACAAAACGTATCGATCCTACAGTTTTTCTCGGTTTGTTGCGATTTTCTGTAAATGGACAAAATCCGTTTTGAAACTGAACGACTCAATAGAAATCTTTACCCTGTCCTTGAGGTTTCTGATATTTAACCAATTATTGACATCTTTTAGTGCATGCTAATACAAAACTTTTAACTCACATTAAATTTATTTGCTTCATAAATTATTGGAAATCTGACTTGTTTTAAAAAAGGGAGCAGTGAATAGTAAATAATAATTGAGGAATCATGGTTGCTTTTCTTGGACGTTGCATTTGCCTTCTGACGAAAAAAAAATATTAAAGTAGCTGGCTTTACTGTTTTTTGTCCTTGGAAGAACTTTCGTTTAATGTTTAATATAACATACACGATTGATTGTTTAAAAAACTCTTATCTTATTCACAAACTGTCTTTGCTGGAATCAGAGGATCGAAAAGGAGTGGAAAAGGGAGAGAATTCAACTGCAAAGTCAAACACAGGGAGAAAATATATTGTCGTTTTCTCAAGTAGATCAGGAACTGGAGCATCATCGGTTTGATCCCCGTGGGAGATATGTCATAGAAACATCTGGTTTCCTACTTCACCCAAGAGTCTACTTCATACGTCATGCAAGGCGATTAATGTCTTTGTCTTGAAGAGGTTGCGGGTTCCTCTCTACAGCGCTACTTGAAAAGACCAAAGTGTTTGCAGAATTCCTTTACATAAAGCCTGTTCATTGCAGTTGACCTACTACGCAAAATCAGGATTGGCTCCTCCTTAAAGTTACAAGCTCTGTTAATGAATCTTCCATCTCCCCATGAAATAATGCATATTAGAATACGAGCACATATACAAGATTTGTCCTAGAAGCAATGCATCAGAATTTTTTTTCAGTGTTTATTTATCAGATTGGTACAGTCACTTAACAATCTTCAAAGTATTACCTTCCTGCGTCAATATACTTTTGCCAGCGAGATTTCCATGCGTTGTATGCCCCCTAGTCCTCAATGAAAATGCTCTTTAAAACCCACGTCGAAGTTGTGTTTAAGTGACGTCCTTCCAGAGATTTTCTTATCTTCGAAAAAAAAAAAGAAAGAAATCTGGTGGGGAGTTGTCGGAATTTTAAAATTTGAGATGATACAAGAAACGTAGCAATTTTCGTCTCCTTTCCAAGACGGGAGGAGAAATTTCTTGAGTTTCGGGGGCAATACTAGTTCATCCAAGTCTTAAATTGAAACACAATTTTAATATTACCTGATTAATAGCATAAAATCTATAATTTGACAAAGTGATTATACGAAGATAATGAAGAACATTTGATGCGCCTAGAATCAAAAGCCACCAAATCCATTTTTTATATATTCGAAATCGAGTTATATATAGTTTGTTATATGTTTGACCTAAAGGAGTTGCATGAAAATATTTCATACTAAAAAACTAGTTAAATATGGGACTTCGTACGTGTGTATATGGAGCTTCACTGTACGTTTTACAAGATTACTCGAAACTATACGAAATGGATGTGACGGATTTTGATATTAGGCGTCTCATTTATCAATGATTAAAGATACGCAATTTATTACCAATATACCCCAATAATAAATATGGTTTGAATGTTATAATATCACACCATTCATGGTCCTCTTAGGTTGAGGGTATCAGCCCAAGCGTGTATAGGCGGGTATGTATTTATTGTTTTATACCGTATTTGGTACGGATGGATTTGGATAACTTCTAGATAAAATTAAGGAAAAAAGGACATAAATTTAGAAGACGAGACGAGACAAAATTTAAGAAACTAAACGCGAAAAATTTATTTCTCGTTTCGTGGGCAATACTACTTATAAGCTTCCGAGCTACTTTAAAACAAAAACAATTTTCTAACTCCATCGTGCAATCCGGTTGATAAGCAGACATGGTGGTGACTACGTCACTACAAAAATGTATAGTCCATCCTAAAGAGCTATATTGATTTACCTTCCTATTTTGATAATAATAAGAGGACCTACATGCTTCTGCCTTGAACAATAAGAATTTTATCGCTTTTATAGAAAGGTCTTTTCGGATAAAGATAGGTTAAAGGGACACAATCTTCTCCAAATCCTTATAAGCATTAAGAAAACATGGCCAGATAATTAGAAGCCTGTTGGCAGTTAATGGAACTAATGAGTTTTTTTGTTATTATTATTTTAGGTTTTTCTTCCTGGAAATGTTTCTTCTATATTTCTCGATCTTCAGCTTCCCTTTTTAACTACCAATATTTTCTTCTATTTTTCAAATCATATCATAGATCAGTTGTGTTCTTCTTCCTCCTATTCCCCGCTTTCCTTCCATCTTTCCTTCTATAACGCTATGAAGAAGACAATTTCTTCGTAAGATGTGACCAATCAAATTGGCCTTCATACGAAGGATGCTGGCTAACAAGCGTCCTCCTCTCCCCTACCCGTTTTAAAACGTCTTCGATTGTTACTTTTCCTTGTTTACTCTTTCCGTGGCTTTTTAATGAACGAAAACTTGTTACTGTAAAATTTTCCTTAGAGTATGTACAGTACATGTATATGTTTTCCTGTGATACAAATAAATATTCCTGTCGCCTATCTTTGTAGCGACAATATGAACATGTATTATACAGAGTTTCCTTCAGAAATCTTAAGATACACGTATCGAATCCTTGATGCTTTATTTACTCAAGAACTAGGATAACACAAATTATAGATTGAAATAGACTTAACTGGACTCATTTGATTTTTTTTCTTCTCTATCGCAAGCATTGTGAACTTTCTTTTCTGAAATCAGGGAGGCTGGTGTAAATAAAAACATAAATTATGGCTTTCAGAATATGCATGCCCATTATGCTCAATTAGAAGTCACTGGATGTAATTATTCTAGTCACGTGACTGTTTGAAACCAATCTCTTGGTTTCCTTTTGGCTGCATCTACTGCTTCTCAACCTCTCTCTCCCAGTTCTGTCATAAATCACAGAACCTGACGCTAATTCACCTAGGCTGCCGCTTGTCATGGCAAAGTCCTCCAAAAGGCTCCAACTACGTGGGTCGCCAATAAAGCACGACTTTCGTCATATTTCTTCTCTTAATACAAATTTCCAAAACTTGTGGCATTAGATACTTTTTTCTACTTCTTTTTTTTTCTTTCGTTTTCTTTCAATTGTTGTTCCTTCTGAGTTAGAAGTTTCAAAATTTCTCTGAAGTTAAAAAAGTCGTAATTACTTCAATGTCTTTGACTAACATAAGTGTTATCAATATCTGAAAATAGGAAATTGCGAAATACTTATTTCCACATTTTTTCACTCAACTCTTTCTTTTCATTATACACTCTATCTCTCTTTCTGTACATTTATGAACAGCTCCAGGGAAGACAATGGTAAGTCACATTTTCTAACTTACGAGTGAACTGGAAAGAGAATTTCAACATTTCCATATAATGCAATGCAATGGCACATATCAAACAAGATTTCCCTGCCATCTGCAGGTGCGTTTCCGAAATTGAACTACTTACATACTGTTCTGTAGTTCGATCCCAACCCATTCCATCTAACATCTCAATTTAACCGGAAGTGGCGCTTATCACTGTCTTACCCCGACTCGCTCATATTCTTATAAACATAATTTTCACATCACATAGAGGGTGAATAACCAATCAACAGTACGGTTACAGAAAAGTAAAGTTTCATCGTTGCATAAGCAAAAGTCCTTGAATACCTTATCATTTTAAACCAAAATAATCACAAATGTTACAATTCAACTTCCATCTTCATACATTATCCTTACATTCTATCAATTATTCTTTCATCATCTTTTTAATTTTCCTTTCCTATAAGATGTTGAATGGCAGAAACTTCATAAGGAGGAACTGCATAATTTATACCGTTTATCAAACATTGTTAGGGTCATCAAGTCTAGGAGGCTCAGGTGAGTAGATCATGCAGCTAGAAGGGAAGAAAGCAGTAACGCTTTCTGAGTTTTTAATTGGAAATCCAATAACAAAACAACCATTGGGAAGACGTATTCGCATAAGTTTGTATAAGAATACTAACGACGATGAGTAAGAATGATATATTTCTCAACATTTAACAAGTAGGCATATTTCAAACACAAAGGTTTCCGTAAGTATGATTGAACTTCTCCAGACGACAAAGTGAGAAATCATATTGATCACATGTGAATGGACAAAAGTGCCACACTAGCATTATAGATATCAGTATCCACACAGAGGTAGACTGCAAGTCGACCACGACTTTGTGGTCACAAAGATACGACCAACAACTATACAAATTGCAATTGGAGAAAAGTTTGAAGTTCAAAAGGCAAGTAACTCTCGAGCCCCAAGGCATGTATTCCCCGCATTAGCACTTGACCATAAATAAATGTATCGAGTGTATCGAGTCGTAAGAAACATACCTTGCTTATTGCCTTTAAATTGTTTTGAGTTAATGCTAAACCTTGTTGCTCAAGGTCTATTTACAATGGGTTTGAATTGAATTTGATCATTACAAAAATTTAACATAGTAAAGAAGAGGAAAATTTTGATGATTAAAAAAAAAAAAAAAAAAAAACGAATTGACAAATCTTTGCCCATTTGTAGGTATGAGTGACAACGAAAACTGTGTTAGAGCAAAATTTGCGTAGTTTATAAACAGCTGTACCTATATTTTTTTTTGCAAATTTCAGGACTCCCGAACTATATTCTCTCTTTCTATTACTCGGTCACTTTAAAACACATAGAGTCAGAAGAAAATGGATTGGCTAATTTAAATATGTAAAAACCAGAAGTACATAAAAGTTAGTGACAGAGAAGGGAGGAAAATGCTTCTGAAATCCAAGATTTATCACCGTAGGAAAGCCTGTCATTGTGGGTCTTATCCAGTACCAAACAAATCCATCACAATTGTTCTTATCACCACCCAAAGATCTTATTTTTTCCCATTTTTTTCTTGATCTATCCACAGGTCTATCTGCTAATAAAGACCTACCTACTAATAAAACCATTTGCTCGTATTTCTCGTTCCAGAGACATATCCTGACACCTTAGATGTCTGGATATATTTTCTGCGTTATATTCGGTGATTTGTAGAGATTGTGAAATTCCGAATCGACTAGCTCTGTTTATTCGCCTATTTTGATATCAAAACATCATTTCCAGAAAACCTGAGACTTCCTTTTTTCACTGCAAGTTAGGGAAGAATTTTCACATCCACACAATATAAGAAACAAACAAATGACATTTTTTTACTTCCAATTTTAACGATATAATGTTACGTATGTTGACAAGAATATTCATTGTCAGACAAAATTGGAAGTTCTGATGAAAATTAAAATGCATTAATTGTTCGAAAAAAAAGTCACCTAGTGTGTCCGTATTCCGTCCTAAATTCATTGTTAGAAATCTATGTAAGGTTAGTGGAAATTTTTACTCCGAAATCTCCCGTCGTGATCTCTGCCAGCTAAATAATAGCTTCCTATTTCCTAACTTAAGTATTAATAGACTATAAAAGTTATATTTACTTATTTTTACAGGAAAACATTGATCATTTGAGCGGTTCGGGTGAATATGATAAGCACCACTTCCGGTAAAATTGAATTATTAGGTGGAAGGTTTCGGATCGAACCACAGAACAGAATGTAAGTAGTTTAATTTTCGAAACGTTCCTGTAGATGTCATGGGGAAATTATTTGGTATGTGTCTCATTAGATTAAATTACATGTAAATGTTGAATCTTCTTTTTTCAGTTGATTCCCAAGTTAGGAAATGTGACATACCATTATGTTCTCCCGACCCGCTCATTTACGTTCCATGTTTTTCAGCTTTATAATTCATATTGGTAGTGCTGAAAACAAAAGTTTGTTATAGCAATATGCTTAAAACATTAAAGTTAATTTCTCAGTGTGTGCACTGACCTCTTTCCCAGTACATGACATTGAAAGACCCCATAACACATGCTTGTCTACCACGTAATAATATAGAAGCAATTGAAGATTATCCTGGTGAATCTTCACACACATTAATAATTCCCTACATTTTCTTCCCTCGTTACTTGACCTTTGCAGACATTGCTGGCGGACAATCTTGGCGCCTTGAAAGGTGTGGGTAGCCAACATTTCGCCTCCCTCAAAAAAAAATCTGTCTCTTGTATTAAGTACGCATAACTTTAAAACGGTAGAAGGTGGACCAATGGATTTATTTAACATGCGAACAACTGGCCGTATAAAAGCCACGACTAAATCACTATCCAATTACCGTAATCCTACGAATAGCTGGTAACAACAGACGCAAAGAGGCAATTGCCAGGATCCCATGCTCTCTCTCCGAATCCTAAAAGATCATAAGGAACCGGCCAATGGCGGGAAGCTACAGAGAGTGGGATTAATGGCGTCCATGGCCCAGAACTTAGTGCTTTATGCACTCTGATAACGACTGAAAATATCCCCTCCGTGCATATATTTCTCTCTCTCTCTCTCTCTTTCTCCTTCTCTCTCTTTTTCCTCTTTGTAATTAATTACGGACGTAAATGCTGTAGAAGTCCCAAGTGAATATCGAGCCCGTCCTATAAGCCTTTCAAGAATCTTAATGAATATGAAACCATAACTTCGCTACTACAAACCAACTACGTAATAAAATGAAATTATAATAAACATAATGTTACGGTCACGGAGGGGGTGAAAACTTACAATACCTGGGGTGTATTAATAGAGAAAATGACCATAAAATGCTATTAAAAAATTGAAATAATACAATTTCGGATATTTTAGTGTATGCCTTTCTAGACCTAGATGATAATATAAAACAACATTAAGCATTCAAACCAGAGTACATGTGCATGATACGCACTTTGGGATCCAGAATGTTGTCACATTTCTGACACGTTGTTCTGTGTAACGTTAAATACACTGAAATCTTTATAACACATACGAAAACATATTTTTTTTTAGTTTAACGTTCCACTATTATGCACCGAGACTAAGGGAGACAGACGGTGATGATCAGATAGATGATAATGATGGAATAACGAAAGTGGAATACCGAGGAAACCATCATACCCGGTATATGGCCACCACAAAGCCCACTTAATGGAAGCTGGAATCGAACCAGGGACCCCAAGTGCCAGAGATGTGCGCTCTACCACTGAATCACCACCACCTCAACGAGAAAAGAGAAGAAGAATGAGAACAGATGAGAAGAAGAAGAATAAGAAGAGGAATAAAAGAAAAGAGAAAGAGAGAGAGAGAGAGAGAAGGGAAAAATGAGAAGAATAAGAACGAAACAATAGGTAGTACTTTTCTTCTGAAGTTAAAAAATTCGATTTCTCTAGCTATTTTTCATTTTTGTATTTATGAAATGAATTTTTCAATTTACATCGATTTGAAGGCTGCAAAAAGAAATATATTATATGGATTTAAAAGCTAATATGGTCAATAACTTGTAGCATCTGCTAATATCTTCCACTTGTTTGGATTTTGACGCTTACCTCCGCAGTCGCTAAAATTCCACTTAAATGAAAGAGAAGCAGCTTGTGATTTTCGTGTATATCCTCAGAAAAGTAAAGTTCCACACATTCTATTTCTTCTAAAGCGCACTTAGGTAGAACTGCAATATCTTGCAATGAATGTAAGTCTTCTAACCTAACCTAATCTGACAATTCGGCTGAAACTTCCTGACGTTTACGGCGTGTCCTCCTTTTCTCAATATCCAATGCAAGTTAGGCGACCCGTTGTTCCTGGATTAGAAAAAAAGCATTTCAAAGATACGTCCTTATGATATATGTCACTACACTGCTAATAAATTTGTAAGAGCGAATTTGTTTTAAAATATCTTAATTTCTCGTGTTAATGTTTCACATTATGTCTGTACACGAAAGGAAACGAAATCCGGCAACGTCGCAACTGCACACCATTAGCTTTCGACAGACGTCAAGAGGTTTGAACCAGACTTTAAGAATTACAGACGAATCTTATAGTAACTTCACCTAGATCAGCTCTGCTTGTTACAAATAAATTGTATACTAACGTTCATCAGGATAGTATGAATACTTCTCACATAGTTTGGTCATAGCAAAAGTGTGGAGACTTAGGAATGCACCGATGTTGTTATTCTGCGGTTGATACCGAATGCAAGAAGTAATATATAGATAACAAGAATATCGGACGATATTGTGGAATTTGCTGTAAGAACAAATTCATGCGGCAACTATTCTTCCAGGAAGAAAAACACTGATAATAATAAACTATGATAATCGGGAATATATTAAAATAATACATCGCATTTTCTTATTATCTGCATATTTTTAGAACGAGTTCTTCCCTCCAATTGTTCATATGCTGTCTGTCTGCTTGTCAATCAGCGACGCATTGTGTATTATAGGATAACCTTTCTGAGAAGAGATTTGTCTTCCTGAGTCATTAGTGTTTTGACTTTTAAAACCAATAGATGCACATTTTTGGTGATTGTGCAAGTGACTAGGATTTTATAGTATTTCGTAGGTCGAACTTAGAAAATATGCATTTTTCGTTTCATTGTTTCATTGTTTCTACCAAACTAACTTCTAAAACAACCTTCTGAAATCTCTATTTTATCCATACGAGACATTCCAAATTAACTCTAATTTATTAAACAATAGTTTCACGACATAATACCAGAGAACCTTTGAAGAATAAATAAATTAGTTGTGCTGGAAGTTATGTATTAATTTAATTATGAGTCACATTATCCCTTTAAATAATCGTATACACGTGGCAATTAAGCATTGGAAAAGGACTATATCTAATTTGATTGGCCGGCCGTCAAGAAGGGAGGAGGAAATTCACTAAAGACTTCAAGAAATATACCCATCACCTTGTGCATAGTCTCTGCATAAGATCTGGACCAAAAATAGGACTGATAAATATGCCTCTCCCCGTGCTAGAGTCTCTCTCGCTTGGTCTAGTGATATACGGGCGACCTCTCAAGATTACTGCTGATAAACAATTAAATACTGTATCAACATGCATAAATCTGTAACAGGCCAAAGGGTTACTCGCTGGACACCTTTCCACTTCCGATGGACCAATAGATAAGATAGAGACAGGCAAATACAGGATTAGCATACACTCACATTTTGCAGAAGAAACTGCTTTACAGATCAAGGTTTTGGGCAGGTAGTGGCTAAAGACAAAGTTTAAATATTTCGATCTACAGGTTGATAAGTTAGTATGTAACACCCTGTAACTAGCTGTTACAAGGCATCTATTAAAATTTAAGTTATAAGATTATTTACATTACGTTTTATTTGAATTGTGTTGTTTAATTTGTTAATGTTGATACTGTAAATACGGCGTACAAAGGTCATCCATTTTTCATGCCGGACTTGTATGCGTATCTACAGGTTCGAAGTTCAAAGCTTACAATTTATACACGAAATGGAACGTCTTGTCGTATTAAGGCGTTGCTGAAAACGATCATGACAGCGGGTGTATACAAAAAAAATTACCTCCGTTGTACGGGAGCGAGCGTCAGTAGGTGTGGCCTGTCCCTTCCAATCTTTCCATAAATTTCTCCGGTACAATACAAGAAAAGTTACCATGCTAAGGAATTTGTTTGTGCATTTAAGAGAGATTTAGAGTTACTTTTTGATTTTAAAAAAGCATGTTTTCACTCCGATTTTTCATCTAGAATAGTAGCTGATTTTTTTTTTCAGTATATGTTGAAATATCTTAAATTCTATGCATAGAATAAAATGCTTTCAAAACTAAAAAATAACGTTATAAATAACGATAAAAGGTTACTTGTTCTGTAATATAGTCTGACAATATGCAATTTAGAGTATGCAAGGAACTTTTTGCATATTAAATAGGAAAAAATGTCTAAATTTTGTTTCAAAACAATCTCAAGATCGCTACTCAACCTGGTTCTCGAATTATAAGTTTCTTTTTACGTATTATGCACAGGAAATCTGTTGAGTATTTGCCGTACTGAGAAGTGTGTAATCTGCAAATGGAGTTACAAAAGGATAAAGTCAATGAATTTTGCAGTATTATATAAGTCTTAGAAATTAGAAGAATAAACGATAGTTATATGAAGAATGAAATACGTATTTTATACTGTGTCTAAAGTTCAGCTGCTGAGATAAGCCTACAATTCTTCATTTAAAAAGAAAATAAAAAAAATAACATTGAACTTGAAAAAACCGCGCCGTTCATTATAATTATTATGCGTTATTGAAATGTATTTTGTAGAAATATAAAAATTACATTTCAGTAGCGTTTATTTTTAAAATCCAAATTGAAAATTTTCGCTCTATGTAAAGAGGAATGAAGAGCTTTTCTCATAACAAACGTAGTTTAGCCGCCTGTTTAATAGTTTCACACCGTGTGTTTGTATTCTGTCTATTGCTTGTCTATGTTGTTACATTTGTTCTCGGTATCGATACGATGCGAAGCATGAACTGTTCATGTATAAATAAGAAAAACCAAAGCGTAAATTCTACCAATTCTTGCACTGCATGCTACATCGTGATTTGCTTTTTCTGTTTTGCAACTGATTAGGTTATATTAAAAAAGTGAATATATAGTGACTTCTAAGAAGAGCAGTAAGTTATCTTACCAGAGTACATGCCCGTGAAATTATGTGTAGAGTGCATCAGGCCGTACCTAGAACACTAGGACAAGGGGAGCCGAGGTCATACCGTGGAGGCTATCTTGAGTGCACCTTACATTCATTCACACATACCAACAAACAACTAGCGGTGAATCAAGTGGTCGAAGGAGGCTTCATCCTCCTGGCCACTTCCTTGATACGATCCTGGAATATCCACAACCCCCTTACGAATTGGACTGTTTAAATTCCTGTTTCAATCCAGCATTATGCTATATGTATTTTGTAGTAATCGACAGTGGCGTGCACAAAGCCCCCTTTAACAAGTCATTCTGAAAAAATAAAAATCTACGTTATTGCGATATACAAAAGTCTGAAACAATATCAACTTGGGACCTAGAATCCATTCCTCCTTGATGAAATTCCGTGTACGCTACTAGTAAACAGCATTGCATTCGTGAATTTTCTGAGTTTTGTTTCCCTGCAATCGCACTTTTCGTTCCATTAAGTTAATATGTCCTAAAAGCATTATCTGGAACATTGAAACTACAAATTTTCTTATTTATATATATAAAATGTATAAACTACTAATACTATATTTGCGTAGTTGACAATAGTGAAGTAATATCTACTTATTTACTCCACCACGCTAAGAGCAGAGGAAAATATCCTCCCCTCAATGGTCCGGGCACAAAGATAGATTTCTATATTCTGAAGCTATAAATGTTTGGTTGATATATCCAGTAACGAGTACACTGCATCATATATTTCGTTAATTAACTCATTTTGCCATTAATAGTCCTTTCCTCAATACTTAGTGATTGAAAACGGTCGGTCAGCTCCCACTTCTGTTTGTTAGCGCCAAATGGCCTATCCGTTTGCAAGGATGTGAGGGGACTTTGAGGGAGATGACTGAAATTCAGCTTAAATGTAGAAGAGACTATGCAGATTCTATATTCCCAAAGCAAATTGTAGTAAAGTGGATGGAACATAGTCAAAAAGCACGAAACGTTAGCATTAATGTCAATAGACAATCAATGAAAACAAATAATTCCTCCACTTATCTCAAAAGACAAAAGAGGAAGATGGCTGAAACTCAACTTAAATATAGAGCATAGTATGTACATTCTACATTCAAAAAGGAAATTGTCCTAAAAATGGTTGAAAGATAGTAAAAAATCCAGAAAAAGGAACATTAAAGTCAATGGAAAATCAATTAAAAAAATGAAATCGTCACATATCTCATAAACTATAATAAGAAGATGGTTAATGGAAAGCTTATTACAAAGACATAATGTAGTGCTTGAAAACAATATATAGCAAGCAAGGTAAACATGTATAGAGCATTGTCAAAAGTCAAGTTGTTTGAGTAAAATCAATAATAATGATTCTTCTTCGAATTACCCAGGGCACACCACGCGAAGGTTACGTGCTTGAAATATCTCATACCTGAATTTGGAATCTCCAGACGCGATATAGCACGCAACGTGACTTTTGACCTGATCACGTGACACAGTCTGGTCCTTATGGCAAACCGGATAGGTCCTTTTCGCATCCATACAGTCTTACAAACTTCTATATACCGGTATTGTATTTTAAATTTTGACTTTTGTATTTAATAATAATAAATAACAAATAAAATGTCAAAGTTTGTACGAAGGAGTATATAGGCCTATTATTTATTTGTAAAAAAAAAAAAAAAAAAAAAAGTTAAAAAGTACACAAGGTACATTTCTTGAATCCTCAAATCTATTCCTTCTTAATTAGTTCTGATTGGGAATTAATCAAAGGTATGAAGTGGTCTTAATTCTTTGAGTACCCACTTCAAAATCCCTCTCTCGTTCAATTGGTTCCTACAACACTTCTATCAGCGCTTGACGCTGGTGCTGGTATAATATTCATTGAATCATAGTGGAAGGTTTCTTCTGGCGGAACTAATCCTTGTTGGACGAGAAGAAAAAATATCCCCAAGCCGCTAAGCCAACTCTGCATGAATAATTGGTAAGTTGGTAATTACCTGGTTGTCAGAATACATACACAGCCCCCTACAATTATAACTCTATATATAATCCTACAGTATTTAGCTCGTGGCACAACATGACAAATTACTCTTAGATGTGGCAACCGCATTCGTAGAACGGAACTTTTTTAAAAGGCTCTTGTCATATCGTGCAGAATACAGTCTGTGAGGCTGTGGAAGATTCGTTCATTCTACAGACAATTTGCAATTTATTGTGACTTGATTGGAGGTGGTCCTCGCCTATTACGAGCTGTTCCGGAAATGTTTCATGAAAGAATTTTACCCTGTTGCATGACGCCCGCTAGGATTACAAGAAGAGCAATGTCCTCTGATACTTCCAATGCTAGTAGGCAACACTACGCAGGCAAATAAAACAATTCAATCTAGGTTGAAGAGTATATGGAGCTAAATTTCTTGGAATTAGAACCATAAAGAACTGTGTACATTTTTTTAATTATTAGTCTAATTATGTGTCGTCAGCTCATCGATTCTACCTGCCGTCGTTGTTGCCTAACCCGGGAAGAAGATGTTAATAGATTAATAAATAATTGAAAACAATTTCTATTCGGGGGGGCCGCGGTGGCTCAGTGGTAGAGCGTTCACCTCTGGTGCTTGGGGTCCCGGGTTTAAGCCCTGCTCCCGCCAAGGGAAATTTGTGGTGGACAAACACCGTGCTCGTGGGTTTTCTCGGGGTTCTCCCGTTTCCTCCCACTTTCTTCATTCCACCATTTCATTCATCTCTCATCATCACCGTCTCCTTTAGCCTAACCGGCATAACCGTGGGACCTAAACCTCAAAGATTTCATTTCATTTCATTCATTTCTATTCCACAAAATGTCATTTCTGAATTTTATCACCAACATCATCATCATAGATATTCTGAAAACTAAGAAGGGTTCATGCACCACAGTCTTCAGCTTTGATACTATCCATCAGCTGTATCCTTTTTCGTCTCTCCCTCTTTTTCCTACCACCGTACCTTTATGTATATCACTCATGATATAGTTTCCTCGCAGACAGTGTTCTAACCAGTCTTTATTCTTATCATTCATTCGTTTTTCGTTCGACCAAGGTAATTTTTTCCATTCTTCTTCATATCCACATTTCAAAAGCCTGGAGCTTTTTTTTTCTTCTGCGTAATGTCCATGCTTCTGTCCCATAGAGTGCAATGCTCCAAGAGAAACATTTTATAAGCAAATAATGATATGATGACGTTTTGACCTACAATGTATGATAAAATCCATTTGATTAGTTTTTCTACAGAATTGAAATTTTGTATTTGGTCTAGGAATTAATTCGTGCGGTTGGTACGCACACATTGAAGCTGTAGTACAAACACAAAATACATAAATACCTTAAGAAAAATATTGTCCATCGCTAGCCACCACTTTCGCCCATCTGTCAGGCAATGTACGGATTCCGTGGCGAAAGAAGTCCTCATCCTTGGAAGCGATCCACTCAGAGACCCATGTTTCGATATCTTCTGAAGAAGTAAACCGCTGTCCAATCAAATCGTTGTTCATGCAATCGAACAAGTAGTAGTCCGAAGGAGCAACGTCTGGTGAATACGGCGGGTGGGGTAAAACTTCCCATCCGACATTTTCTAAATAGGTTTTGACCGGTTTTGCGACATGTGGGCGAGCGTTATCATGTTGAACAAGAAGTTTATCACGTCTGTTCTCCCATTCTGGTCGTGTTCTGGCCAGAGCTTGCTTCAAACGCATTAATTGTCGTCGATAACGTTCTCCATTCATAGTTTCACCCGGTTGCAGCAGCTCATAGTACACCACACCTTTCATATCCCACCATATGCACAGCATAACCTTTGCACAGTGAATATCTCGTTTTGGTTGTGATGGACCTGGTTCACCTGGTTTCACCCAGGCCTTTTTTCGTTTAGGGTTCTCGTAATGGATCCACTTCTCATCACCCGTAATAATTCGATGCAGAAACCCCTTTCTGCTCTGTCGTTGAAGCAGCATTCGCAAATGGTTTTTCGTCTTTCAACGTCTCTGTCTTTCAATTCATGTGGAACCCAATGTGACATCTTTTGAATCATTCCCATGGCTTTCAAGCGTTTGGAGACTGTTGTTTGATCAACGCCTAATGCTGCTGCAAGTTGTTCCTGCGTTTGACACGAATCCTGCTCGAGCAATGCTGTCAATTCTTTGCCTTGAATTTTTTTTGGCTGTCCAGCTCGCTCTTGGTCTGCCAAGCCGAAATCACCACTTCTAAACCGTGCAAACCACTTCTGACACGTTCGCTCAGCTAGAGCATGGTCACCATACACTTCCACCAAAATACGATGACTTTCAGTCGCACTTTTCTGCATGTTAAAGTAATGCAGCAGGACACCCCGCAAAAACACTTTATCAGGCACAAATTGCGCCATGTTCACTTAACTACAAACTGGTGTTGTTGACGCTTTAATCCACTGCCCTATACTACGAACGATACGCGATGACAGGGGTTTGCAACACATGTGTGGATACACGGAACTGTGGGACGCTCCGTTCGTTGCGCCATCTCTTGTCCACCCGCACGAATTAATTCCTAGACCAAATATTTCTTTCTTGTAGATAAATAGTCAGGAAACCTAAAGCATTAGACTGGTGGTCGTGATACTTGTTTGTATGTGGTTTTTAATCACGGTTACAACATTGCTGTTATTGTTTGCTTCATTATCAATATTTATCTCATAGCCCCCGTTCGACGAAAAATCCAGAGCTATGGACCTTAAAATTGAAGACTAAAAGTATTTTGTTTAAATGTATTTCATTCGTTCATCAGCGAGCTATCCTTAGCTTTAGGAAGTAATTGGGAAATAAAGATTGAAAGAAATAAGATTTTTTTAGAAACGCAATGTTTAAAGTCAGAGTCAGATCAATTGAATGGTGTAATAGACAGTCATGTGAATACAGTCCATACATACGAACATGCTAACTAACTTTTCGATTTGTAAAAATCATTAAATATCCATATCGCTCGAAATTTAGATGTATTTTTCCCCTTACAAGGTTTTCTGCTTCTGGGCCATGGCAGGCCTATTGCTATTATGTTAAGACCAACTCCGCTGTTTGTTGCAAATTAGAAGCTTCCGTGTACTACACAAATTTCTGTTAATCTCTTCGTTTTGACTTTAAAATGGGTTTATTTCTTTTTTAAAAAATATACAGGGTGTTTCAAAACAACACCGACAAGGTTTGGGAGGTGATTCCTGATACCAAGATAAGACAAAAAGTATACACTAATTTGGGTGCACAAATGCTTTCTTTCAGAGTTATAGGCTGCCGAAAACTTGAAAAATTAACTTTAAAGGTCCATAGCTCCAATACTATGGGAGCTACCGTAGTCGGGTCAAGACATCACTTAGGAACTAGTATGTGCCCTATCCAAATATCCATGTTTCAGAATCCTGGGGTACTTGCGCAACAATTTTTATAGAGGTAGTTGGTGACTGCTTCAAGTTATATGCCCGTAGCCAAACTATCTGTATAAAAATTGTTGCACAAGTGCCTTAGGATTCTGAAATATATATTTTTGGATAGCGCACATACTAGTTCCTAACTGAAGTCTTGACCCGACTACGATAGGTCCCATAGTTTTGGAACTATGGATCTTTAAACTTAATTTTTTCATGTTTTCGGCAGCCTATAACTCCGAAAGGAAGCATTTGTGCACTTAGGTTCGTCTTACCTTTTGTCTTATCTTTGTGCAAGCAATCACCTCGCAAGAGTTTTCGGTGTTGTTTTGAAACACCCTGTATAAACCACTAACTGTAAATCTTTAATTTCTTTTCCTTACCTTACACTGTATTTGTCGGGACGATGGTGGAGCGCGGTAACTCACTTATAGAGCATTCATTTCTGATGTGATTGGTCTCTGATTTGATCGTGAGCCATGTGAGTTTGTGGTGAACAATATAATGTAAGTTTTTTTAAGGTTCTTCTGTTTCCTTTCACACTGTAATTCCGTCAATTATTTTATAATCACTCATTTTTGTTAATCATTGATCTCCTTTAGCCTCAAGAGCATCACCGTTGAATATTTAAACATTTTTTTGCTTCACTTTGTTCAGGACATATTTTCCCAAATGATGTCCTAACCAAATTTTCTTCATTAGTTTCTCGTTTCATCAATTTAATTCCCTCATTTCTTCTCAACCCCTGTCTTTCGAAGGTGTATTATTATTATTATTATTATTATTATTATTATTATTATTATTATTATTATTATTATTATTATTATTATTACAGTAAAACCTGTCTTCAACGGACCCTTTATTAAACGGAAAACTGTCTTAAACGGAAATATTTCACGGTCCCATGAATTTTGGAGAACAAAATGTGTAAAACTCCCTTCATTAAGCGGAAACTGTGTTACGCGGACAACGGAAAGAAAAATAAACATTTAACGGAAAATTCTGAGTTCCGGACTACAGCGTTTAAAAGATGTTTAGACATTCTGTGAGACATATACATTACACTGTCTGCGATAAAATGTTCGTTCTTTTGTTAAATATTTCTGGACAGTGTTGACCTTCCCCAACCACTACTCATATTGACCCCCACAAATTGTCCTTAATCCCCGCAACTTAATCAAGAATCATACGGAATGTCGGAAAGAAGAAAACGAGATAGAGGAAGAAGAGGAATACGATACCGAGTTCCAAGAAGAGTGTAGAATAAATACATATCAAGATTCTCTCAGAAGTTTAAAGGAACTGCAAAAATTTGCCTTACGAAAAAATGATTCTGATTCACTTAGTATAATTTCTCAGGCTAAAGTGTATGCGGAAAGTCAAGCAGCCAAGCAGCAATGTACACAGAAAACCCTGCTTGGCTATTAGAAAAATAAAGAAAACGTGTGCATAGCATATTTTGTATTCATTTTAATTTTTTTTGTGTGTGTATTTTGTGTGTGTAAGAAAGAAGTACTGTAATCGAACAATGTACGTACAGCAATATATTTTCCCAGTATGCCCCTTTATAAGCATGTATTTTTTTTTTTTAAAGAAAGGAAAGGTCTACCTCCACTAAGCGGAAACCTGACTTTAACGGAAATTTTTGCAAGTCCCGCTCGATTCCGCTAAAGACAGGGTCTATTATTAAAATGAAATATTTCAGTTTAACATCCAACGATTATGCCCTTCATGCTAAGAAATACGATGATTTAAATAAGTGAATGACGGTGGAAGAATTGGTGTGAGAAAGTGGGAGGAAACGAGAGTATCCCGAGAAAACCGTCGGACACGGTGTTGTCCAACACAAACTTATCTTGGATCCAGGGTCGCTTTTCCGCTTACGCACGCAAGGCACGTGCTTAGCGAGCAAAAGATTTGGGGTCGCAAAAAATTGGAGGGCGAAAAAAAGAGAAAAAGTTAAAATACACTGGTGCAGATAACATTTCAGTTCCGGTTGAGTTACCTGGTTACAAACTAGATCTCTGCGGCTAATATAAATGCGATACATATAATTTTACTTCTGTTAATTGAAAATAGAGATTTATATTATTTGATAAATAAGAATACTTAAGGACACTTAAACTATTAACTGTACTAATATCAGGAAAAATGCATGTTTTCTGCTATTAGCAGACGAGACTGTGGAAATGATTCCTTGTGTACTTAATAATTTACGAGAAACCTACGTACAAATGCAGCCTCCTTCATTTTAAAACTACTAGCTTGTCACTCAATATAATAAACTGAACATCAACATGATGAAAGAATAATAATAATAATAATAATAATAATAATAATAATAATAATAATAATAATAATAATAATAATAATAATAATAATAATAATAATAATAATAGTAATAATAATAATAACAATAAAACAATTATAATATACTTTTGATGAGTTCAATGTAATATTATTAAAAACATGCCCAATAAATTTCAATCTCCTGCACATGCATGGGATTATCTTGTCACTTGCTTCTTTAGCAGTAATTATCACCGGTTGCCAGTCCGGTATACAGCCGATCCATAGGTGGTTGATAATGGAAAGACTCTCCAAAGACCAAAAACAAAGAAAGAGAAAAGAGTAAGAGAGTTAATGGAAAATCCCTCCCGAACCAAAACTGTCAAGGTAATAACCGAAGGAGGGGGGTGCTCTGGAAATAGTGGGGGGCGTAACAATTTGAAGTGCCTAGGGCGCCGGGAAGGTTAAAAACGGCGCTGCCGGGATCCACACCTTATACGTATGCACTCTATCACTGAGCCGCTGTGCCCTTATTATTATTATCATTATTATTATTATTATTATTATTATTATTATTATTATTATTATTATTATTATTATTATTATTATTATTATTATTATTATTATTAGTGGTAGTAGTAGTAGTAGTAGTAATAGTAGTAGTAGTAGTATTCATATTGTAATGTTCTTATTTCTGCTTTGTCCAATCCTACAGAAGGAAGAAATTTAGAAATGATTTTTAAATTACTAGCGGGGAAGAAAAGGTGGTAAATAGTAGTTATTATTGGCTAAAATAGGTTTTATAAAAACGTAAACAGAAATAAAAAATAAGTGTTAAGAGCTATAGGTTGGAAATACTTGCAGTCTATATAATTTCACACCATAACCATTATTCTGTTGATGTTAGTTACAGAAGATCATAGGGTGGGACACAGTATTCGATTGTTATGGCAGGGCTGTCCGTCTTACGGAAGCCAAGCGCAGTCTCCTAAACCCGTCTATTAGAAACGACAACAATGGCCGCTCTGAGTTCTTGGCTTCTCAAAGTGAAGTCTGCTCGTGGGAGAGAACAATATCCCCCCAAAGACATCATTCTTTCAGATTGACGGTTCGCGACATGGTACGGATTGTACAGATGCTATGTTAACTTGTTCTTTTTTATCTACAAGAAAGCAAAGGAGAAGTGGGGAAAAAATGGATGGAATTTTAGGTGGGAACAACCTTGTCGCGAAATCTTTCTTTCCGTGTCCACGCCTCCAGAATCCTCCAGGTGTATCATTAACGTCGAGATGGTGGTTGTTGTCGGAGATAAAGTATCAATAACCAATTCATCAAAGGTAACAAAAGACCTTCCTTCCAAGTGGTTCACCCAAAATTACTGGTTGTTTCGTTGCCATGAAATTCAACAGAACCAATTTCGTGTTTCTGTCCCAGATCAAAAATCGGGTCGTTGATCGATCATCTAAACTTAATACCTTATATTTAATAGAATAACAGATTCCGGTTATCTTCATAACGGCTCTATTTTAAAATTTTGTAAATTGATTTCTCGCAGCCTGCTTTTCTGCTGTATAATTTGAGAAGGAAAGTTTGTTTTTGAAATTAACTGACAGTTATATACTTCCAACACTTTCATTGGTATTTGTGCCAGACTACAATTATGAAAAAAATAGGTAAGTTCCTTACTTAAGAGTGAGCAGTAGGGGGTACCGCAGGTATTGGAGAGCTTTGATTTAACATTCCCTTCGATTTCATTATGGAGTTTTCAATTGTTAGGATTACGAAAGTAGGCTTTGCAGGAATGTAACGTTAATACGTAGTACGTTCACTGGTACTTCACACAATAATTCTTGAATGAAAGAGAACTTTTCAATTATTATTATTATTATTTTGCCATAGATAGCTAGAGCAATTATCTTGCCGTAGTTCGTTAATGGTGTAAATCCGCAAACATCTTCACAGATAATGATGACTTACGTGCATCCGTTACTACACACGATAACTCTTGAATGAAGGAGAATTTTTAAATTCTGTTTATTGCAATAAATAGCTAGAGCGATTATCGGCGGCAAAAATTCGTCAATCCAGTCAATCCGTTAACACCTTCACGAGTAACGGTGATTTTAACGGTACCTATGTATATTCCACCTACTATAATTAAAAAAGGGTATGATTTCAGAATGCTAGAGGAAGTTACACATTGCGCCGGTAGATGGAAGCAAACACCTATTGGACGAAATTAAAACTTTTTACTGTCTTAAGCAGAGTTTGTTAATATAATAAATTATTGCACACTTTCAATATGCTCATGAATCTTCCATTGGTACAACTACATTAACGTATTTGCCATTATATTGAACAAGTGTGTCATTTCCTTCCTTTAAAAAAAAGAAAAAAAAAACTTCACAAACCCGAAATATATAGTGTAAAATGTTATGAGCCGTGTTAAATCGAAGCTCTTAATTCATACTAGCTATACCTACACTTGCTCGCTCTTAAGAATAATCGCCCCAGAGCTCCTTCGTGGTTAAGCGGTTAGCGTATTGTAGCGTTAGCCACAAGCGTGGAGACCTGGGTTCGAACCCTGGCGGGAGCTCATATGGTTCGTATTTCATGTTAATCAGTAAGTTCCGCCTCATACAGCATCGCTGTCGAAAGGAACGTGAAACTCAAAATCAACTCAACTCTTAAGAATAACATTTCCTTACATGAATGCCTACAGTTATCAGGATCTTTCTCCCTAACATTGACAAAATCTATAATTTTACTCTATGTATATGAAACAGTTTATACTGTATTTTCTAAGAGTTTAAAGTTCATTTAGAGCATCATCACTATATGAAATATGAACTTGTAGTTTAACATGAGATTCGAACGGCACATACTTCCACCGGCAGTCAAATCCTTGTTTCCTCCACTTAAGACAGGTTAACTAGTTAGCTCCTTCGAAGTTTGAGGTCTGCGGTAAACACTACTGTACCTTTTGTTCAAACTCCAATCCTTTTTTTTAAAAAAACAAACTATTTAAATAGTTTTGAAACAATATTGCCTTAACACAGCTTCGAGGGAGTTATGGTCAATGTTTTCTTTTAAACCCATAATAAATGTTGTCAGTAATATATAGAGCCTCAAAATTTGAATAATCCACATTTGAAACATTTGAATATATTATTTGAATATGCACTACATTAAAACTGTATATTTCTTGAATATCCACTATTGTAATAATGAAATCAATATTTCTTAAAGATATATGTACTATTCTAATATTTGCATTAATGTATTTTCTTTCAATATGAATTATTCTAATCGTTTAATATATGTCTTGAAGATTTACTATTCCAATATATCAACTATATATATTGAATATGGATAATTCTAACATTAGGAGTATATTTTAATAGGGAATATATATTATATTATTTTTTGTATGCATTATTGCACATTCAAATACAATATATTATTTAAATATACATTATTCTAATATTTGAAGAGTATGTTTTATGAATATGCATGATTAAAACATTTGATTTCATTAATTTGTTCAATAAGTTTTTCGAATAACAAATAATTGTAATAGCACAAGTCAGAAACTACTAGCAGCATGATGACTATATTTCAGAAATGCAAAACTTGTTTTGACTTCTTGCAATATGTTTCTTCTATATATAAAATACTTTATCTTTATTCAAAATTATTTTCTTTATGCGCCTCTCTTCAAATTCAGTTGCATTATCTAAATTGTTCCCAATTAGGAGATCTAGGTTAATATACATTTATTGACATTCGAACTGCGAGGAAATTATCTAAAACATTTCAATGAATTTGCATTGTTTAAAGTTTTACTATAATTTAGTTGAATGAAGTATAAGTACAATACTTCTTTATTATAAGCAATGGCCGGTCTGTTCTAAGAACTTAAGGGTTTGAAATGTTCTGTTGATGGTCTTTCGGAATCTATTTCAGGAAATATGACCACTAGCATATGTTACTTAATTAGGTTGAATTGTATGCGGACCCATATTCTTAACTACATTTCAGGTTCATTAAATCCTGACACTCTTTGAATTATAAATTGTCCTAGATTCTCTGTTTAACGTGTAATTCCCACGACGAGTCTCACTTGTTCATAAACAAAAGAAAATAGTTTATGAGCACTTAAACAGGAAGAATATTCCTTTTCAATTACATGACCTACAGCAATTTGTGTTCTATTAAAACGTAAAATATTTTTGTTGTCATAACTTTCAAATAACCACAATCTTCTTATTTTCCCAGTGTGTTTAGATAATTAGCTTTGAGCGTTCTAAAAACTAATAAACTACAGTTCCTGTGTATTAAGAGTAAAAAGTTACATGTAACCATGTATTTTCAAGCGAAGAAGTATGTTGTTCTCAGTAGAATTTTTTTCTGAAGTAGACGGAAGGGTCAAGACAATTTTTATAAACCAAAATTTTGTTCAATTTAATATTATTAATAAACAGCAGAAGGCTTCAACGGTTATATATATTATATCATTTTCTTCCAGAAGCTTTCACTTGGGTATAATTGGTTAGCATTTTTGACTTTGGTCCGAAAGATGCAGATTCGTTTCCCGGTGAGAGCTCATTTTATCCGGTTCCTATGCTACAGTATAACTATATATCCTTGAGCAAGAAGGAACGCTAAACTCCTAACAGACGAACATAACACTGTTTCCTTCTTTCAGTTGCTTTGGAGTTTTTGTAAGTCAAATCAGTAACTGACTTTTTGATCGCTTGTTACTTAGTACAAATGTTACAATTCAGAAGACCCAGATCAGTTCCGGCATACAGCCACCAGCAACTTCACATTGATTCGTTATTTGACTGGAATAAAACAAGAGAATTGAATTTTTTAAATGTATTATTTTAGGTAAGAACACACTGTGAGAAGACAACATTACATTTTAAAATGTTCAACGTTCTGACGCCCATTTCTTTCTTTCTTTTATCGTAGAAAGTAGAATGTTAGCGTTCGGATATTTCTGTCTGGGATTCATTCAATTTTTAGATCCCGCAGACGAGACTATAATAATTAGTTAGCAAGTCTGCTTCGCGGAACGAGAACAAGGAAATGCTACTTAGATCAGTGACCCGAGCAGACAATGAAATAGTGTAATTAAATTGCAGTTCCAACACCAGTTTCATTTGTTTGACAAATGCCGCAGTGTTTCTCAGAAAGTGAAAAAAGATAAATTAAGAATCTCCTGCTAAAAATCCAGACTAACGAGCACTATGGTTAGGATGATGGTTTTCCACTGAACTACTTATAAAATGCAATGATACTTGTAAAGGAAGTTTAAGATTGTTTCTTTGATAAGAATACGCTTAACGTATCCTCACGAAACTTTTCAACGTTTTGAAGTAAAAACAAAAACAAGTGAAACAATGCTAGCATTAAAAAATAAAATAAAATTATATTTAAAATATGGCTAAAGTTCCAGAGAACTGTAAATAGCTCTCGTTTTGAGTACAGTGAACTCATGCTCTGTGATCTTTTCTTTTACAACATAATCTTTAAATTAAGAAGATAAGCACAATAAAATGGAAGAATTAAGTTTAGATAAATGTTCGTAATGTCTATGAATTATCTCACGCACACATACTAAAAAGAAAGACTTCAGGGAGAAAACTTGTATTCTTAATTCTTTAACTCCCATGCGTTGCAAATATTTTTACATGATGTATTCTACTTTGTTTCTATATTTGGTCTCTCTGTCTAACTGAGCTAAATTTTACATATATACGTTTCTTCGGTAACAATTCAATGTTTCAATTCTAATCCGGGCTTCGAATTTTAATTATGTCAAAATTAAATCTTTGGTATTATAAATACTCGCAAACTCAGAAAATGTTCAAGAATAATAATTTCATAAATGGTCCTTACATCTAACAATATACGTGATTAGTTTCAGTAGCTCTCATGCGAATGTTAAAGGAACCTATTGTGGTAGTCCCCGCTTCCACATACAAAGAACTCTCGCTGTGAAAGCATTTGATAAGAACGCTGATATTCCATGGCGTCCGAGATCCCCCAATTCAGTACGTGCGATTTCACTCTGTGGTGAATCTATGGGGATATCTCGAAAGCAAAGAATATAGTAGACCTACACGTCCTGCAAATCCTCAAGATGTATTAAACTGAGCATTCCAACGAATTTCCGAAACATGCTCGTATCATAATTTGTTTGCCGAGGTGTGGCACATCTTTTCGATGTTGTCTTGAAGAAGTAAAGTTCATGTAAGTGCCATAGCTAATGTCATGTTAATGGTATACTGTCTACATGAACCTGAACCATTAAATGTAATCTTTCCTGTGTTAATTAGTGAATTTATGGCAATTAAAATTTTTGTTTCCCTGCGCCACCCTGTATAAACTCCGTGTCGTAACAGTTAATGTTTTTTTGCACACTAGGCATCTTTTTATAAAACAAATCACATTTTTGTAATGATTGATTGATGTGCGATTAGCATATCGACTCCCCTTCACTGTCAATTAATGATCATTTTACAGGCTCTTTCTTACACTTAATAATTACTATGTATACTAGCCTATATATTTCAGAATGCAAGACAATTCCGAATCTAAGACAACTTCTCATATTTTTAACAAAGGATTTCATTTAAAAAAAATACATCTACAGCACATACTGGGTATATTTTCAGAATTTACTACGAAATTATGCTAAAAAACAAAACAAAAACAAATCAGATACAGATCTCTGTTAGTCTTCCTCCCTCATAGGTTCCATTGAACCTGCGAACATTCAAGAATAAACAGGTAGACGAAGAAGATTATAAAGTTTAGAGTTTAATGGAAGCTTGTGATTCCGTTCAGTAAAGAAAAACTACGGATCATAACACTATATGTCGCGAAAGAAAAACGACCTCATATTTTTAGGCACAAAATTGCGCAAAAACATCGTTACCATATATATGACTCGGTATTTCTTAAAAACAACGTCCTTCTCTAATTTGAATATCATTTTTTAATTATTTAAAGGAATCTGTATGAATACGATTATCGTTTACTGATGAAACAGCGTGTTTTTATTATGTGTAAATGTTTCGACTCTAAATTATAGCTATCCCTGCAGATTGCAGAAAGCAGAACAAACGGAAACTGTTAACCGTGGATTGATGTTGTTTTAACCAAATACCGATTTACCTATGTCTATATTTATCTATCTACAGGGTGTTTCAAAACAACACCGACAACTCATGGGAGGTGATTCCTGACACCAAGATAAGACAAAAAGTATAGAACTTGGGTGCACAAAATCTTCCTTTCGGAGTTATAGGCTGTTGAAACCATGAGAAAGTAAACTTTAAAGATCAATAGTTCCAAAACTATGGGGCCTACCGTAGTCGGATCAAGGCTTCATTTAGGAACTAGAATGTGCCCTATCCAAAAATCCATGTTTCAAAATTCTAAGGTACTCACGAAACAATTTTTATAGAAAAAGTTTGGCTACAGGCATATAATTTGAAGTACTCACCAACTACCTCTATAAAAGTTGTTGCGGAAGTACCGCAGGATTCTGAAACTTGGATATTTGGACAGGGCATATGTAGTTCCTAAGTGAAGTCTTGACCCGACTATGATAGATTCCATAGTTTTGGAGCTATAGACCTTTAAAGTTCATTTTTTCATATTTTCGGTAGCCTATAACTCCAAAAGGAAGCATTTGTGCACCCAAGTTTGTCTATAGTTTTTGTCTTATCTTGGTGTCAGAAATCACCTCTCAAGCGTTGTCGGTGTTGTTTTGAAACACTCTGAATATGAGCGGCACGGATTAACATAATGGTAAGCACTACTTCCGGTTAGATTAAATTGATTGGCATGGAGCAAAGAACAGTATGTAGGTAGTTTAATTTCGCAAATGTAATTATGATTGGCAGGGGAAGCTTGTTTGGTATTTGTCATTGCACTGCATTGCATGGGGATGTTGAATCTTCTTTTCTAGTTTACTGGAAAGTTAAAAAAGTGACATACCATTATACTCGTATATTAAGTCCACTCATATACAGATGATCTTAAAAGATATAAAGACTATACACACCCTTGAACGTTTGAAGCTCGGATCCATTGAACAAACCTTGGATCTACGAAGGAAAGCTCTATGTCTTTCTTAAATGAAGCAAAGTCTCTCCAATGCAAGGTCTCTCCAATATATATTCTACAACAGTATACAAGAATATTCTACAATATTTTATAATAGTACACAAGAAAAATATTCTCATTTATAACTATTTTAATTCTGCAAATAGACACACAAAGTGTCCAGTAGGGTCTGGCTGACCCCGGAATACTCAATTGATTCTACGTAAAATTTTGAAAGTAATTAACTGTGTGACCGGAATGAGTCTTAATGTAGAAAGACATTAAGTAAGCACTTTCTTCTAAAACAATCATGTGAATTTCTAAGATGAGAGGATTGCAATTTAGGCATATAATTCTCGATAGGCATATAGTGTCCAATTCCAAATATATCTACTGTGCTGCGGAAGAATATGCTAAGCACACCAGCGTTGCCGCTCATAATAATATACGGTAGCGTACTAAAAAAAAATTAAAAATAAAAATAAAAATAAAAAAACGAACACAAACAGAAATTATGAATAATGTTTTCGATAACTGAGACTGGGAGCTGAATTTAAATTGTCTCATTCTTCAGTCGGATAAAAAGATAATCCACAAAGTATAAGTTTAAAGTGTGATCAGGATTCTACAAACCCCGTGTATTATTGCAAGGTTAATTCTCTAAAATAAAATATCTGCATTTATTCAGAAAATAACCCCTGCCTGAGAAGTAAGATAAGTAAGTTGAGAATGGTTTCGGTATGAAACCTGTGAACAAGTACTTATAAAAACCAGATGAGTTTTATAAATCACCAAGAAAAGTACCTACTAAGCTTAGTATCAAACTAACTAATTAACTAAAACTAACTCTACGTCCTATGGAAATCAGAGGTTCAATGCCATTGACAACAGCTCACCATTGATTTCTGTTCTTCCCGGCGGGAGTTCATGTGGTTCGGATTCTACGTTAATCAGTAGATCCCGTCTCATATAGCCTCGCTGCTGAGGGAGACGTTGAACTCAAAATCAACTCAACTCAACCCCAGTTTCTACTTTGTATTCCTATTTCTACGAGATACATCTTAATATTATCCTCCCATCTGCGCCTAGGTCTTCCTAATTGTCGTTTTCCGATTGGATTTCCAGTAAAAATTTGAAAGCGTTCCTACCTTCTTCCATTCTCGCTATGTGACTTGCCCACCTGAGATTCCTAGAATTGGTTAACCTAACAATGTTTGGTAAAAGGTATAAATTATGTAGTTCCTCGTTATGAAGTTCCCACCATTCTCCATTCTTGTTCCTCTTGGATCCGAATATTCGTCTCAGGATTTTGTTCTCAAATACTTTCAGTCTGCGTTCTTCCATTAGAGTAAGCGACTATGTTTCGCAATCATACAGCACAATAGGATTATCGTTTTATGCGTTTTAAGCTTCAAATTTCTCTACAGGATTCGCGACGACAAAAGATTTTGAACTGAATGATAACATGAATTCCCTGCTTTCAGTCGACATTTAATTTCTTCGTGGGTACCTACCAAAGTATATTATACCTAAAAGAATATTATATATATATATATATATATATATATATATATATATATATATATATATGAAGAGTATCTAACAAAAGTATATAATAATTTTTGGAACAAATGTTTTACTTTGAGATCGGATTTCTTCTAATGACAATGAATTATGGTTTATTTACAAAACTACTGAAATTAGTTACTTCGTACCTAGATCATTAACAAAGAAACATAAATGCCCGTATAAGTACAAGCATAAATAATAACTTGATCTTGAAAGTAGCACGCAGCAGCAATTTGCTCATAAGTCATCAACTTCGTTTTAAGATTTTTAACCACAGAATAGATAAGAGTATCACTCAGTCCTAGAACAAATTAGAAATTCACATTCTTGTCGTCTTCCTTCCACGATTATTCACTGATTTTGCGCATTAAAAGTTCTTTGACTATGCGACATTTACTCTTGTTAGACGTGCAGATGTTCATGGTATTGCGTTTCTTATTTTTTAGAGACGTAGTTTTCGTTGAACTATTTTACGTTTTAATATAGAGTGAGTAGATAAATAACACCACTATCTTTATTTCATCAACTGTTTCACAATTAAAATTAGAACACGAATAAGAGTGTTACTTTTTTCAGTAACATAACGTCTCATGAGTGTAACTGATTCAAGTAATTTGAATAAATATATGTGGAGCTAGTAGGAATGTGGCTTGAAGTGAAAAAAATTACTAAAGATACAATAATGCTATAGTATCATTACATATGATTGTAAAAGCAATGGACGTGAATAAGCTAGAACAAGCAAGATTAGTTCGAACAAGGGTAGTAGTGATCAGTAAGATTTACAAGATTCATGAAACCAGTCTTTGCATTGTTCACATTCAATATCCCTTACAAGAAACATAATATTTTTTGTTTATTTGTTTGTTTTCTACCTGTTTACTTTCGCGCTTCTCCTTAGTTATTAGATTTTCTTTTCCAGGCATTCGCGAAATTGATAGTCGGACTTTCAGTGTCTGATGATGATTCAACAGGTCCTATTAATTTACTATAACCTTGTACGTGTACTATACTATGATTTTTAAGTTGAGTTCCTACAAAGAGTGGAATTGGAGGAGTAAGTAAAGCAGTTGATAGAGGTTGAGAACTGAGGTTTAGTTGCTACTGCATCACGGGAGCAGTTATATGACATTGATGCTGAGGACTGAGATCAAAATTGCTTATTTGTTTTCAATATGTTGCATTCAGTAGTTGCTTTTGGATGAAATTCTGGAGTTAGTTTGCTGCTAAAGCTGTTCTAGAAAGCGTTCAATGGTTTAACAAATAAATTTCAGAAGTCTGAGTGACACAAATTGCATTCTGATGTGTTACAGGTTTAATTCAAGCTTCGTTAAATAGCTTAGGAGACTGAAGTTTTAATATCGGTTATCCAGACTACTGACGCCTAGAGCTGTCAATGGTTTCATTCCTTTTATTAAACTTTGTTCCTTCATACAGTGTCTGTTGTTCAAGCGTACACCACATAGGTAAAAGTAGAAACTCCCAGTAACTCTTCTCCCAGTTCAGGTGAAGGTGATTTTTATTTTATGACCACTAGAAATCAATATCTATGTTACAGGTAGTTTCTGTTTGCTAAGTTGACAAAGATGCAATCAAACTCAACAAATTACAATCCTTCTTATTTGCAACGTGAGATTTTACATAGGTGAAAATGTATTTTTATTGATCTGACAATGAGTATTAACATACAGGGTGCATTATTATTATTTCGAACGTTATTTTGAAAAAGAAACAGTTTAAAGTTATTGTGTGCTTCGCACTAGGTTTACCGTAGCCGACAAATATTGAAGGTAAGTAACATTGCCACCATTATTTTGTGTGACCAGCGAAACTCACTCGAACTTTGTAAATATACTTCTTATGGATCATCCTTTCCTTTATCTCAAAATTCCATGACCAGTTATGACGATTGAATATATTTTGATATGTGTTTGCCAAGAAGAAAACTTATGATAGGACACAACTATGCTGAAAGAGGTTACTTAAGGGGATAGACTACTAAATATGATACAAAAGCTAACCACTTTTCTTTTGCCAGTTTCTCGTAAGTGAAAAGAGATAATGAAACGTAACTTACCACTATAATAGATAATGTTATTCTACACCCGAAAATATGAATTGAAAGAATTTTCAGTATTGCCATCCAAAGAAATTGCAATTTGTCCAAAATATGAATTGCCCAAAAATCGAGGTTAAGGCAGCAACTAAAAAATGAACTCAACGGTACATGTTGTCTTTGTTTCTTGTTAACTAATCTTTAAATACAGGTAAATACAAATATTATTTAATAACATATTAAATAAATACAAATATTATTATTAAATAAATAAATATTAAATAAATATTATTAAATAAATACAAATATTACTTACAAATTAGTTAACAAGGAACCAAGACAACATGATAAGTCATTAATTACGATTGAGTTCATTTTCTAGTTGCTGCCTTAACCTCGATTTTTGGGTAATTCATATTTTGGACAAATTGCAATTTCTTTGGATGGCAGTACTGAAAATTCTTCAATTCATATTTTCGGGTGTAGAATAACATTATCTATTATTGTGGTAAGTTGCATTTCATTATCTCTTTTCACTTACGAAAATCGGGCAAAAGAAAAATGATTAGCTTTTGTATCATTTTTAAAAGTATAACTCCTTAATTATAAGTATTAAACAAGAGGATTGTACGATGAAAACGGTAAACCTGATGAATAGCATCCAAAATATATCTGGTGTATGACAATTTGAGTTAATACTGTATGTGTGTAATGTTTTTACTTAAAATGTGCATCTAAATGGTCAATATTTAGTTGAATTTTCTTGCATTTCCCACCCCTAGGTCATTAACATCAAAACAAAGGAGACCAAGAAGCAATAATTTTTACTTACAAAGAAAGTAAATGTGTCCCGCTAGTGTCCTTGGGCCTCTGCCCAAATGAAAGACTTCTTTTGGGATACACTCCAAGATCAAATTCTAATGAATTATCGTTTCCATTTGTGGTTTAGCTAAACTGTCATTTTATTTCAGGAATGGTCATCAGGCACATACAAAGAAAAACATTGGGAAATAATATATTACTAAGTTAGTTGTTTTATTGTCTGATTTCAATCCAATGAAAGCATTGAAAACACAAAATCAAAGCCAAAATTGCTGTTTCGAGAACAGCAGAGGGAAGATGAACTCAGGAGGGAGGTCCAGTTTTATTTTTCTGAGTTGCTGCGCAGAAACGCCAAAGAGTAATATGGAATTCGATAACGAAAACGCAAATACTTTAAATTATTATTGTCTTACAAGAAACATTCCATGCGGTGTTTTTGTACCCTCGGGTATGTTTATTTTACGCAAAACATAGAATTACAATTGTGAAAAGGTACAAATAGAAACAATTGTAAAACTTAAAAATAAATTTTAAAAATCAGAAGCATAAAATAAAGTTTTATAGTTTTAAAAATACGATAATTAATGAACAAAACAAACACATCGTTTGTGTTAAGATTTTCTAAAAATTAGGTGCATTTGCTAAATAATAGTTCATATTTGGCTATGAATACAGACGCAGAGCAAAATATATTTAACTGATATAGTAATGGGAACCTATCGAGCGTCTGCATTCAAGCAAAACTACCCTGGTAATCTATGTATCATGCTATAGATAATCTGCTGTAGGATATATATATATATATATATATATATATATATATATATATATATATATATATATATATATATATATATATATATATATATATATATATTATTGTTATTAAGTATTCTGCCTTTCGGCAGGTCCTGAGACTAATGAGGATTTTTTTTTCAATTTTAGATTTGGGACTGGAAATGTTCTTCCACTTTCCTCGATCTTCAGCTTTATATATATATATATATATATATATATATATATATATATATATATATATATATATGAGGTATTAGTTCAAGTTCGGCAACACCTAGGCTATATAGGTGAAAATCTAAATATGATATAGTAATGTAACTTTGAAGCATATATCTCAAAAACGGGAAAATACTTAGAGGAACATATCCAGTCTCTTCTGCATGATGACATTACAAGGATTCAGGCAAAAATAGTTTAACGTTCATAATACATATCGTCATTCCAAAATCCGAAACAAACAAGTCCGTAAACTGTTTTTTTAATTCTTAAGTGTGTTTACATGGACCTTCCCTTGATAGCTATAATTAATATAGTAGTGGGAAACCCATCAGAACGTCTGCATTTAATAGAACTCAAACGAACATGTGTTTTTCGACTCCAATTCTACACGTTTGAGTTTGAAGAGTCGACAACTCAAGTCGGAATTTAAATTCCCTTGAATCAGCTACAAACTCGAACAGGACTCATAATTTCTGTCTTCTCCGAATATCAAAACTAATCATAGGCATTTAACCATAACAAGGACTGAATTAAATGTGGATGGCACCGCTAGTACGAATATTACATAGTAGTGAGATAACGTCGAACCTTGTAAATATTTTAAAACTGAAAACCTGCTTAGTATTAGCTGTATTTGTGAAGGTATAAGCTATTCTATTGTGAAGAATGTGGTATGTAAGCCGCATATTGGCAACTGGCAGTTGAAAGAAATGGAATTTATAAATTAACCTATTATGAAGCATGTACTACCAAAGGTGTTTTTCAGGTCAAACAGTTGAAGACAGGTTGAAAGGTATTTATTAAATGAATTAAGACCTGATTTGTGTATGAAGTCTAGCCTGTTTAATGTAATAATAGGAGATTATACAAATGAGATGAATATCCATGATAACTGTTCCACTGTTAGTTACTACTTGTAAAAATAAACTAGGATACCACAAAATTAAGCAATTTAGAATCAGGGGCGGATCCAGGACCGACTCCTGGGAGGGGCGGTTGATTGTCATACTGCTACTTTTAAGGGCTCCAAACTTTGAGATGGGTTTTATTTATATATATAAAATAAGAAAGTTTCCTCTTGCCCCGATCGCCCCGATCGCCCCCCCCTGATCCGCCCCTGTTTAGAATCACAATCTACCGTATAAGTTCAAGACAGTTAGTCTTAAATAGGTTGAATAGACTAAAATATTCAATTCGTAGTTTGCAACACTATTTGTTTGCCTTTTTAAAAGAAAAAAATCCAAGGTAATAATTTTTCCCTCATGTTTCAAAATGATGACCTCTTTTGCGGATTGTAAGAAGTTGCCGGTGTCTCTCAATGTTCAGTAATTTGGTGAACGAACGGGAATATAAGAAGAATGAAGAAGGAACATGGGAGAACAAGATTTCGGGAATAGCAGGAGACAGGCTTCCCAGCAATTTATCATCTTGTTTCTTTGTGTTTGAGCAGCCACCTTGGTCTCACAATCAGGTCTTCCCAACTACTTTGTGATCGGAAGCGAGCTTGGTTCATGCACTGGGTGAAGTGGAAAAAAATATATCTATCTACAGACAACTTAGACAGATTCAATTGGTAACGAGTTTGTAATGATAACAGCAAACAGCGGTTGACAAAGAACGCAGAAGAAAACGAATTGAAACTATATTACAATATATTTTACTTTTATTCTATCTTGTATTTATATTTTACTTTTTATTTTGATTTATTTATTAACAAATACTAAGTACGTCAATGTTAGGAATATATGTGTGGCCAGTAGAAAATGAAATGAAATCTTTCAGTTGTACGTCCCACGGTTATGCCGGCTAGGCTAAAGGAGACGGTGACTATATGAGAAATGAATGTAACGATGGAATGAAGAAAGTAGGAGGAAACGCAAGAGCCTCGAGAAAACCCATAATCGTTGTGTTTGTCCACCACAAAGTTCACTTTGCGCGAGCTGGGATCGAACCAAGGATCCCATGCACGAGGTGAACGCTCTACCGGTGAGCCACCGCAACCCTGTCACCAGTAGAAGTTACACAATATACTTCAAAAATAAATATGATTTAAATGTGGTTACATCACACTCTTCATGAAACTCTCATGACACGAAAGGATTCTGATAATTTCTAGATGAAGCTAAGAAAGAAAACACTTCATAAATTTTGTACAGTACATAAATTTACAAAACGTGACGAGCATAAGTTTTCTGAGAATCGTTACGAGACGAGATGAGAAATAATTGTCTCGTCTCGTCTTGTAACCAACACAATACGTCGTCTTGTAAACATGAATATAACAGAAGAAGGATACAAGGAAGAGGACTCAAAATATTGAATGGGTGCAATTGCTTATGTATATATATATATATATATATATATATATATATATATATATATATATATATATATATATATATATCGTATAATAATAAGAAAAATAACATGCTCTCGTTTGTGTACGGCATAGTAAATGAGCTGTCACATTTAAAGAGGAAAGTAGTTAAAGAACAAAAATATAGTGAAACTTAATATGTAGTGCATTCTGAGATCAAAACGCTACCATAACTAATTACTCACGTGAAAAATGAGAACTGGATCTTGAAGAAATTCTTACAAAAACACTCAACAGTATACTTGTCTTTTTGCAAAGAAAAATATAAGGGCTTTAAGCGTATCGTTTTAGGAGTTAAAGGCTCAAAACGTAATTCTGTGGAAACTTCAAAGTAATCTACATGTATCATATAAAGGCACGTATTTCCTGGCCAAGATGACGGTCTCTATTTTGGAATATACAAACATAAATATACACAATAAATTAAGATGAAGTACTGAAGAATTCAAGAGAGGAACTATTTCTATGGGATTTTTTATATGTAAAAATACACAGAGTAATAATAAAAAAAAACAATTGTGTCACTTCGTTCTACAACTTTGTTAGGAAAATTTCCTTACTGGAATATTATAGTTTAACATCACTACATATTGTGAAACAAATACTGTACGTATGCCTTATAATTGTTCAACGTAATTTAACGTTCAGCGTCATACATTATGGTAAAAGTAGATTGCCACGGATAACAACTGAAATAGCAGTTCTAATGCTATTTTAGGTGTTTACATGCCATCTCATATAGCATCAGTAATACAAATAATAATAATAATAATAATAAAGAATATCCATTGCCCTAACTGTTTTACTCCACTAAAATTAGTTGTGAAATTAACTTGTCATAAACAAACCTCAGCCTTCTGTATTTCGATTTTCAACAAAATTATTCTCGTTTATTTATATGATTTCAATACAATCTATTAAAATGAATAATGGATAGTTATTCATGAAATACAAGCTATAAATCATACAAGTCGTTCTTGAGAGAGAATAGTAGCTGTCAACAGCTCTTTATAAATTAATACTCTTATTTGGGGATATAGGTTTAACATTTAAAAAAAGAAGAAGAAGAAGAAGTATTCAGATAATTTTTTAAAAATTCGTTTCGAATCCATAAGACCTCTGCACGCACCTGAAAACAGAACCGACATAAGTGGATGAGGCTAGCACATTCAATGCGAAAACAAACTACTCGCAATGATTGTATTTTTACTTTACTTTACTTATTAATGACCACCAACTAAGTGTTAAAAAGGGAAGGAAATGACAGAAGAGAGTGCAATTGGAAGGGGAGTTCGATAGGAATGCTGTCTCTCGCCAACAATAGTTAATATATATCTAGAAAAGATAGTGAAAAAGAGCCTACATAATAAAGACGGCATTTCAGTGGGAGATAGAAAGATTAGGTAGAAAGATTACGTTTTGCAGATGATATGGCGCTTGTTGCAGAATTTGAAGAGAAACTCATAGGATGTTAGCCCTTTCCAGCCCAATGATGCCATTTGGAATCACAAAATTTTTATAATCATAAATCTAATATAAATTCATGCAATTTCCCCATGTAATCATAACACTTTTCTTTCGGGTCAATCTCATAATTTGGTATCTCTTCTTACTCGCGTTGAAGCAAAACCGAGGATCTATGATGTGGCATCATTGCAATAGGAAATACTGTGTACATATGTTTTTCCAAAACACAAAAAAATTCGGGCTGGAAAGGGTTAGAAAACTTAAGAAAGGGCTGTGAAGAATATGAGATGGAAATAAATGTTAGAAAGACAAAAGCCCTGGTGATTGGAACGAATCGGTCAGTGTAAAATAGAAATAGGAGGGGAGAAAATAGAACAGGTGATTAGTTTTCGATAACTGGGTAGTATTATTAGTGATGATATAAAGTCCAGACGTGAAATAAAAGCAAGGATGCCGAAAGAAGCCTTTAGGAGAAAGAATATACAATTTTGTGAGATCATGAATAAAGAGTTGAGGAAAAAAAAGGACTCATAAAATGCTTCGTATGGAGTATTTTAATGTACGGGTCAGATGTAAAAATGATGTAAAACGACAGGAAGCTTTTGAAATATAGGTCGGGAGAAGGATGGAGAGAATTAGCTGGGTCGAGCGGGAAACGAATGAGAGGGGTGTTAGACATGGGGGGTAGAAAAGAACAATTTTAAATATTAATAAGAAGAGGAAGAGAAACTGGTTGAGACATTGGCTAAGAAAGAACTGTGTCATGAGGGACGCAGGATATGGTCACAGGAAAGAGAGGGAGGGAGCAAAGGAGACTACAGTTAATTGAAGATATCAAAACAGAAAAATTGTACGTGGAGACGAAGAGGTTAGCGGAAGACCGTGGAGCATGGAAGCTTCTCAGCTGCGCCAAGTGACCTGCTAGTAATGGCAGAATACCTATGATAATGATCACTTATTAATTAAGTGAAATAAAGACAAGAAAGACGCCCATCAGAAAACCTAGGTTTGCTGAAACTAAGGAAAATCTCTCTGAGATTTGGGTCGTGATATTCGAGCCAATAAGCTTCAGATTATGAAATATAGTCTACGCTCTACATCTTGTAAAACAAGGAATAATATTTGCATTATTTTATTTGAAAAGAAAAAATGGACAGAACGAAATAATATTTTGCTAACTTTCTGCTGTATGCTTCATAAGTTAAAGATAACGGATGACAAATTAAAGAAAATGATAAAATAATTAATGGATTGAAATGTATGAGCTCCAAGAAAACCAATGAATACGTTGTCCATCGCTAATTTATATAGTTTGAAATAGAACCAGAGATCTTTAGTATCAGATGTAAGCACTTTCTAAGTTAGTTAACGTGACACAACTAACGCGACATTTGTCATCGGAATGGACTTTTATTGGGGGAGTTTAGATGAACGCTTAATCTCTCGCTTCACTTGCTCTGGACCACAAGAAACTCCAGTTTGAGTGTCAACTATATTGCGGATTTTCTATTTTCTCCTCAGGTCGCTTTATGTAAATGTTGAAATGGTGTTTTCATGGGCAATTTCTTCCTACAAATCCTGCACATAGAATTCCGTTATATATATATATATATATATATATATATATATATATATATATATATATATATATATATATATATATATATATATATATACGCATCACTAAATGTTCTATGAATTATTAGTTAAAAACACCTGACATCCTACTCGTACGGCAAGTTCACATGGAGTATATAGAGTTCTGGTTCGAAAGCTTTTAAGTGAGAGACTTCTGGATAGGTTGGTTGAAGTTTACCTTCCTTTTTAGCATCGAGGTTTATGAGACAGGGACCTATAGTTAGGGGTAGAATGCGAGCCATCGCAATGTGTTCATAGAAGATTCTCCTATCTGGATCAAACGGGAATCCCGTGGAACAAAGGCGCACGCGCTAGCCTCTAGACCAGTGGGAAGGGTTACTCATGGTAGGTTTGAAAACTTTTTATTTATTTATACATAGTTATTTAATGAACAACTATGTGAATGAACAGATTCCAGAAAGAAAACTTCACTCAAGATTGCTGGCCTGAGAAAACTGTTACTCCTTTTTGACCGAGTGTCTCCACTGCGAATCGAACCCTGAACCTAGGCCCAGAAAAAAAATAGAAAGACGATCTTCGGAAGGTTGAGTGTACCAATCCCAAACTGAATTATATTCACACAGGATAGAATCAAGTAACTTTTTCTTTTTAACTTGACGATGAACCTCCGGTTTCCCTAACCCAGAGAATTACTTTGTCAATGAAACTACTCCAGAACTGTGTCTGAAACTATCACTTAAAAGAAATTAATAAATCGAAATAAACTTTTAGAATATATATATATAAGTCTTAAACGTAATCTCGGTTCATAAATATTCGAGTGAGGGTAGTGCTGCTCTCCTACCTACAAGAATCAGTACTCGAAAGCTTCATTCGGTAAAAATACGTGTTTATGTGAAAAAACTGGAAGTCTCTTTGAGAGTTCCCAATGTTTCAGCGCATTTAGCTCCTTCTACTTTAAAACACTAACCAAGAGTGAACTTGTAAAGCTGACGTGAAATATTACATTCAGGAGCAAAACTCATTGATATATGAGAGAAGAAAAAAGCTTAAAAAGAGAAACACAAGACAAGGAAAAGAAAAAAAGAAACATTGCAAGTGCTCTATTTGATATGAATCGAAATTCGGCGACTGCTCCTCTCCAGCCGAAGAGAGATGCAGTCGGGAGAAAAAAAGAAGGGAAAGATACTCTTCATTCCTCAATGTTCGACTTGGAGAACTTTTGTTCGCCAAAATCTCGGGTCGCCAAGAAGTCGGCGTCTCTTCTTTTATTCACCCCCTTCTTTCTCTCTTTATCACAATTTCAGTGTTGCCAGATTCATAACTTCACTTAGAATTTAACAAATTTGAGAAGAAAACATCCGCATATTCTTTCAAAGAATGTTGTCGAAGGAAAATCGAAGATGTGTTTAGCTGTAAGTTGCTTTTACATTAGAGAAATAAATCTTAGTTTTACTAAGAAATCTTTCAGTAAAATTTTCACACTGTTTCCTTTTCGAGAAAAAAAAATATCCTTTGAATTTATACTTTGTACGGTCATACCTATATTTATAGAAAAGTAGATTCATTAACTCATCATCTCTGAACCTAGGATAGAACCATTTTGCTGAAATGTTCTCTGTAAGTTCTAGACTGTAGATAAGAACATGAAATGTAAATATTTTATTTAACGTCCCACAGTTATACTCTGTAGGTTAAAGCAATCTTTCAGTTTAACGTTCCACGATTACGCCGTTTATGTGCAAGTGAACGATGATGGAAGAATTGGTGGAATTGGAGAGGAAACGGGAGTACTCCGAGGAAACCCACGGACACGTAGGTTAAAGTAGATGGGTGATTAATGAAAGTGCGTGATTATGAAAAATTGGTGAATTGACGACGTAGAAGGAAACGGGGAAATCCTGAGAAAACTCCCGGACACGATATTGTCCACCACAAATTCATATGACATGGGATCCCTTTGCATCAGAGGAGAGTGTTCTACCATTGACTGGGGGCCGCGGTGGCTCAGTGGTAGAGCGTTCACCTCTGGTGCTTGGGGTCCCTGGTTCGATCCCAGCCCCTGCCAAGTGAACTTTGTGGTGGACAAACACCGTGTGTGTGGGTTTTCTCGGGTTCTCCCACTTTCTTCATTCCGCCATTTCATTCATTATTCATCATCACCGTCTCCTTTAGCCTAACCGGCATAACCGTGGGACGTAAAACTCAAAGATTTCATTTCATATTTTCTACCACTGACTGTCATTCCCCCTATATATGGATAAAAAGTTTTAGCGATATTCAACCCCTATAGTAGAAAATAAAGATTAACGCTTTGCTAGCAAATTTAAATCTCCCTCTAAAGACAAAAGAGACAATGAGGAGGATTTGAGTTCTGGTAGATCAGGTAGTGTGAGATTGACGGACTAGCAAAGGGCATGAGTTTGAAGAACTTGAGATGACATGAGGTTGAAGAACTATGCGATGTCGTAGAACTAAAAGATTATGTGCAGGTGTAAAGGCCAGGCTTAAAAGATGGCTTGAAGTTCAGGTGCTATGAGCTAGCGTGAATTGGGATATGCACAAGACTAAAGTAAACGTTGTCTCGTCACGGAAACGTGACATAAAATTATGTTTCGTCTAAAAAATGTATATGTTTCTATTGGAATAATTATATCTCAACTTGAACCTTGTCACGAAAATGCTGTCACGTCTTACTTCATGCGCAATCCTAAGCGTGAACTTGAGGGAATATTAAAAGTGGTAAATTTGCAGAACTACGAAAAACGTGAAATTAAGGAATATGAAAGGTATTAAGTTCAGGCACCATAATATGGGTTAAAGCTTAGAAACTATAAAATGGCATATGATTGAAGCACTACAAGATACCAAGGGTTAAGATACTATGCGGCGGTGAGAAGTTGAGGCAATATGATGTAGCATGCGGCTGAGTTATGATCGAGAAAAAAAATATTATTTGTGATCGTAGCTAATTGGAACAGAAAGTCATGTTAGGATGTTATAGAAAGTTTTAGTTCTGTTATGTTCTGCTAAAACTAGTTTAAAGTCCTAAGACCTAACTCAGTAAATGTTCTCATGATTAAAAAAAAGTTCTGGATTATGTTTTCCCTTCGAAATGTAAACTTAAAGAAGAATGCCGCATATAGAAAGTCGTGAAAAGAAGTAACTTGATGCTTTTCGATCATAATCAGGTACCACGATGGTAATTTAATTCGTTATTCAGAATGGATTAGCATACTCTTAAAAGGTAAAATTATACTAGAAATCGGTCGTGCAGGGCCAATGATCCTTCTGGAAGAAACACGAATAGAGGTATCTGGATGATACGACATATATAAGGAAAGGGCAACCATGTCAACAGATAAAAGAACTAATACACACAAACAATTTGAACTCCTAATCTCCCACCAACTTCCGGTTGAGCAGAAAAGGAAGATGTACTGTTCTCACATAATGAAGAATTACCAAAAGATGGCTGACAAATATTTTGGTTTGTAGGTAATGATTTTTACATAAGTTATGTGCCCTCTTTGAGAACTGTCAAGTACAGATGTCTCAGTTTACACATACTGAGTTTACTGTATCAGTTTAGTGTTATGTTGGTGTATAAAACGTTTGAAATCCTGTTTTAAATCCAAAATTACCAAAGAAAAAAACTTTAAATGATTAAACTTAAGTTTAATTTAATTTAATTCCTTTTCATATGTTGTTTGGCATTTTGTAATACAGTATATAATGATTAAAATGATTTAGGATGAAGCTTATATATATGGTTGATAGCATGTTAATAATATGTACCAATATACCAATCGACAATCTTATTCAGGTGAACAAAAGAATGTGAATGTAAATCCTCATGTGCAGTTTTGAGACCCAGGTTCGATTCCCTGTGGAAGCTCAGGTGGTTTGCATTCCGCGTTAATCAGTAGGTCCCATCTCATATTGCCTCGCTGCTGAAAGGAATGTTAAAATCAACTCATGTGTAGTTTTTGAGATAACTAAAAAAGCTATTGCTTATGTAAATCTAAAAATTGATGAACAACAATAACTACGCTATCCATGAAAATGAAACTTATACAGAAGCATAGCCTTATCAAAATTTTCATTGTGATACTAACAAGGTTAGAGTAACAGTGTTTGATTAATGAAATATACCCCAAAATTATGATTAAGTCTTATATTTTACTCTTTTTGTAATTAAAATATTATTCAATCAATAAGTACAGGAACAGGAACATATATCAATCAATACTTGATATTGAGAATAGTAAAATGAGATACTTGAAGTTAAATTCTCATAGGTAATTTTCGAGGAAATCGGGAAAAACTAATTTTTATAGAGCTAAAAAGTATTATAGCGTTACCAATAATAATTAAAAATAGTTTTTATTTTACTGAAACAGGTTATTTGTTTATTTATTTATACATTGTATATGTAAGAAGTACACTGTTAAGTATCACACTTCATCTAAAAGGGTGTCCTATAAAGAAAGCAGCTTTTGAAATGCCCGCCATTACTGAATGTTATCAGTACTGAATGTTATCTCTTTTCTATACAGGTAGGAATTACGTGCTTCACGACGAAACAGCGTGTTGTTATAGTGAAAACTTATTACAAATGTAGTGAGTATTGTGCAGAGACTGTTCGTAAATTCCGTGAAATGTTTGATCAACATCATTAAAATTGGTTTAATCGGTGCATTAGGTTGATCAAACATTTCACGGAGTTTGCGAACAATCTCTGCACAACACTCACTATATTTGTAATAAGTTTCCACTATAACAACACACTGCTCTGTCGTAAAGCACTCCAGTATATGAAAACATACAACGATCATGAGCACAGCCTTCTATATATATACGAAAATAGAGAAGGCGTGTCATGAGCCATTCTGCGCTCCGTGATTACTAACCATAAAGAAAACAAATGAAAATCGTGTAACGTTCAGTGTTGACAACTAAAGTAGAGCAGAAATGGCGGGCATTTTAAAAGTTACGTTCTTTATGAAACACTCTTTATTATTGTTTTTCTTATAACAGTGGTGGACTCAATACTTGTAAGTATTAGAGTACATAAATGACCGGACAGCTCTTCATGATCTAAAGAAATACATCTCGAAAGTGAAGTGCAGAAAGTGAAAATGAAATATTGTTAGTATTGGAATTATGCTTCGTTTAATTAAAAAAACAAGAAATAGAAAAAAGAAAAGAAAAAATTCAATCTAAGGTAGAGGAATTTCTTTAATGAGTCCAGTCCGTCTGATCAAATTTTAAAAATCTCTTTCCTTCAAGGTCTAGTGACAACAGCATTCGCCGTCTATCTATATTGTGGAGTTCCATTTCGGTGGTTGCTCAAGAAATTTCGGTGTTGATATAGAATGGTTAGGGCAAGAGACAAACTACTAAGTGAATAAAAGAATTGAGAAATTGTGGAAAAGAAATTCAGAAATACTTGTAGGAAAGTCAATATGATGTCTATACGTGAATTAGTGTCAGTCGAATACGTGGCATTCGCTACCAGGCATCTTTGCGGGTTTCAGTGCCTAGTTTAGATTTTACTACAGAAACAATGGTGTTTTCGCTCAGTGCAGCTTCCTTGAATTCTAAATTTTTAAGCCTTCTTGAATCAGCTAATCAAGAGAAACAGATTAGGATAATTGTGTATTTAATTATTATACTCTAGAGTGATGAAAGATGGGTATTGGATCCGCAACGGAAATTTAATCCAGAACAATTCGTTTACAAAGATAAGAGTATTTGTAAATTAAAACAATAATGTTTATAATGATAATAATAATAATAATATTAATAATAATAATAATAATAATAATAATAATAATAATAATAATAATAATAATAATAATAATAATAATAATAATAATAATAATAATAATAGGGTTAGGAATTAGATTTCTCGGCTTTTCAGCATTTATGGCCATGTTAGACCGTTACTTATAAGGGATGACGTCCCTCGGCGATCACACTTTCCGAGGAAAGGAAAAAAGGAAAGATTGGGGAAGGAAGGGAGCGGCCTGGGACCTATATATTACGTATCATCCCAGTATTTGCCTGGTATGAATGAGGTAAACCTCACTCAAGATGGCTGGCCTGAAAAAAACTTTTACACTTTTTCGGTCGAATGTCCTCACCGGGAATCGAACCCAAGACTGCTCGCACCAAAGACGAGAGCGTTAGCGAATATGCTACCCGGAGTCTCATTAATAATAATAATAATAATAATAATAATAATAATAATAATTATTATTATTATTATTATTATTATTATTATTATTATTATTATTATTATTATTATTATTATTATTATATTTCAGATCCTTCATAGGAATTGCCTCTAAAGGATGACTGTTTTTTTTTTTTTTTATGATTAGACATTCTGCTAGCTTATTTTCAGATTTCCTTGTCAGTAGATGTGATGCATGAAAAACCTGAGATTATGACTTTGAGCAAACACGACATATGATTTCCCTTGACAGCTTGTTATAAAATATGTCACGAGGGCTTTGTTTAGGAACCTAATTCTCTGCTACTCTATGGGGGACTGTGCAGTTCTGGACTTTATTTAGCTTCTGTTTTAAGCTGGTTGTCAAAATCATTTTTTTTTCTTTCTTTTTAATTCGGCAGTGACATTGGTTATTCTTTAAACCTAGGAACAATTTGTCTACCGTGTGTGTTTACTGGATCATTCATTACTATATATATGCTTTTACTTTCATGTGGTTGTTTACCTTCTATAAATCCTCTGCCCTCTACTAATTATGGGATGCATTATTTATTATATACATTACATGCCACATACATTCGGTATGAGTTACTAGGTGACCTAATACTTCCTGTGCGGTTTTTAGCAAAACAACTTCTCAAAAAGGAAAAACACAAATGTCAACCCACTAATCTGTAAAATAATCCTTGTTAAGCTATACTATTATTTAACCATAACCATTTTAATAGGAAATCTTTGTATAGACTACATACAATTAAAAAATTTAGATTTGGTTGAGAAGAAACTTATTTAAGATTTTTACTAGGTTATCTACTATTACGAGGTACTACAAAATCTATGATTATGCACCGAGGCTAACGTAGACGGTGATGATGACAGTGAAGGAAATGGTAGAACTACGAATGTGGAAGGAACAGAGAGAACTCCGGGACCCACGCACATACCACAAAGATCACTTGACCAGAGCTGAGATCAAACCAGGGACCACAGGCACCAGAGGAAGCGCTCTACCATTGAGTTACTACGCTCCTCTAACTAAAAATACAATAAATCTTTAACAATTGTGTTGTCATCACATTGTTGTTGGTTATATTAGAGTTTAGCATCACTAGAGAGAGTTTAGCATCTCTATAGCAGCGAGACTATATGAGATGTGGAACTACATCTTTAACGTGAAATGCAAACCTCATGAGCTCTCGCCGAGAATCAAACCACGGTTTCCCACGCAAAAACGTATTCGCTACCGATTTAATCACTGATTTGCTAGTTTAGAGTTTAACCTCTCTTTGAGTAACAGAGTACTCTTTGAGTAACCTCCCGCATGCAGCTAAATCGTGGGAACCACATGAGCTACATTCGGAAATAATACATGGAGCTTGTACCAAGATGTTTAATCTATAAATTTCTCTAGAGAAGTTGTGCTTTGCATATATATATATATATATATATATATATATATATATATATATATATATATATATATATATATATATATATATTGTATATATATTGTATTGAAGTGCTGAGTGAGAAATTATTAGCCAAATATTCTGAATTGTCTGAATCTTTTTTTGAAAAATGGATTTACACTGTTAATGACTTTTCATATTAGAAATTAAGGAGAACTTTTATGATAATTTGTTGAGATTTGAAATTTGAACAGAATTTATTGTTGATACTATATATTAGAACCAGTAGTATAAAGTGATGAAAAACGACTAGAAGCCTTCGAAATGTGGGTGTGGAGAAGAATGGAAAGAATTAGTTAGGTCGAGCGGAAAACGAATGAAAGGGTATTAGAAATGGTGTGGGAAAAAGAACACTTTTAGATATTGTTAAGAAGAGAAAGAGAAACTGGTTGTGACATTGCGTAAGAAGAAATTGTATCACGAGGGACGTCCTAGAGGGTATGGTGGCGGGAGAGGGAGGGGGCGAAGGAGACTAAAATTAATGGATGATATAAAAACAGAAATATCATACGTGAAGACGAAGAGGTTAGCGGAGGACCGTGGAGCATGGAAGCTTCTCAGCTGCTGCAAGTGACCTGCCAGTGAGGGCAGAATACCTATGATGATGATGCAGTCTTATAGAATAATTCCAATGAAACATTGTTTATTAATATTTAATTGTTGATGTCAGTGAATATATGGTCAACAATCGCTTAGCTATATATATGCACCATCACATTATTGTCTGAATAAAGTTTGTATTAGAAAATTGATCCTTGGTAGTTGATTTATATTGAATATGTATTTTGTTGCATTAGGATATTACCTAGGTAGATCACTTTGTGTAAACGTGAGACGAGAGTATTTTTTTATTTCTTTAAGAATACAACAGGCCTTTATGACCCAATTACAGTATTCTGTATAGTATTCTAAAGTGATTCAACAGTTCAGTTGCAAATCGTTTGCAGACTTATACTACAGATCTTTAAACTTTTATTTAAATTGTTGTACGTGTTATAAGAACCACATCTTCGCCAAATAGGAGACTTAATTAGTACATTCGTCCTAGCTTTCTGACGATTGATGATTAAATATTGCTGAAATGTTTATGGTAAGAGGAAGGGGAGAACAAATTCGACGCTGATACAAGAAAATTAAACGAATTCTTATCAAACCAGATACTCGTCACATTAAATGTGATCAGTGTACTACTGAACAACCTTATCCCCAAAAGTACATCGAATTACGCAGAATACAAAAGAATATTTGAAGAAATAAATTTACATAATAAGAAAATTTCAATAAGTATGTATTTTACACGTATTAACGTGTCAGAAACGTAACATATATTTCGTGTGCATTGATATGTTAATTTATGTAAAATCGGATAGAACGTATTGCATAGAAAAGAAAATCATAAAATGCACATCAATGCGAGAAAGTAACCATACACGTTGGAACTAATGAAATTACAGTGTTGGTTGAACTCCCATAATGAATTTAATTTTCACAGTGAAAGCACTATATTTGACAGACTAGAATACAAATCATGCATCTAATTGATATACATGTTAATTTTATTTATAGTTTTGTTCAAATAAAACATGCCTCTACAGTCAAAGTTAAAAGAAGCATTGTAAGTAGTTATATTATGACATAGTCCACTGAATTCTTCATTCGATGCGCTTTGCATATTCGTATTATAATGAGCTATTGAAGTATCATAGACAATTTGAAACTACAGTTCAGTTTATTCTCTCGATACTATCGATTTTTACAGTGTTATCTGTTCGCATTAAAATTTAAATTTCTATTCTAGTTTTCTAGATATTTGCCTGATAAAAATGGGAAAATTTAGGATTATAGTAAGCAATAAACAGCAAAAATTAACAGTGCTGGTATATTAATTTAAAATGTAGCTTTTTACAATGTTTATGTAAGAGGTTTTACTAACTCAAACATAAATTTTGAATTATCTGACATTTTCCACCACACAGAATACTGTATATGCTTGAGAAGTTCTAGATCACTACCTTGAATTCTTGTTAGTGGTCTGTTGGTTGAAGTTTAGCGTTCTATTTTATCAACGAGGGTATATGGGACGTTGACCTACAGGTTAAGATGAAATCCGAATCAGCGTAAAGCAGACAAATGAAATGAAATCGAAATTTTTCAATTTAACGTCCCACGATTACGTCTTTTAGGCTAAGGAAGACGATGATTAAGACAAATGAATGATAATGGAAGAACTAATGGAATGAGAATGTGGAAGGAAACGGGAGTATCCGAGAAGAACCTCGGACACGATGTTGTCCACCACAAGCTTACGTAGCCGGGGATCAAACGAGGGACCCCACGCACCAGAGCTAAGTGTTCTACCATTGAGCCTTCTTAATGAATTCAAACTTTGATTCTTTCCCACTGGGAATCCGGGACTCCATGCACAAAAGGCGCGCGCGCTAGCCACTAGACCAGTGGAAAAGGATAAATAAAATTAATAGATACTGTAACCCTAAACCAACGGTTATAAACCTTACGGAAGGATTTATTAACTTACCTCAATAATAATAATAATAATACACCAAGTCCATTTTTTTAAAAAAATAAATATGAACAATCCATAGTAGCCGTGAAAAACACTGGAATCGATATCAAAGTGTTTCCCTTTTCTTGCACTAAAAGCGTTGCCAACTAGATTGAATAATTTACACAAATAGCGGAACTTCATTTTGTTAAGTTCTTCATGAACTTCGATGTAAAACTTCTTGGGTGTTAAGTCTTGCCATATCAATAATTCTATATTCCTACTAGTCTAGTATGAAAATATATATTTAATTCAGATGCAATATTACTCATCAGTGTAAACAGAGTGAAAAGTTGAATGCTTTCTATAAATTGTGATTTAATTATTCCATTCTTGAACAATTAATTGCTTTGATCAACAATAACAATAATAATGTATTTGTTTTGCTGATAATAATAATGTAATTGTAGCTGTGAAATTGAAGATGTTCTACACAATGGAGCGTCATGCTCTTCAATTATTTCAATTTCATTTTTAACAACAATTTCAATTTTGGACATAATTTAGTGCATTACAATTTTTATAGTGATTTACATATTTTTTGTATGTTCTACGCTTCTGCCTTCCTTTTTACTTCACAAACTAGTGTGGAAACATAACTATTTGCAACAGGCCAATTCGTCCATTTTGGAACGGGCCATCTTTTACAATTATAATAATAACAAAAATATTTAAAACAATTCTAGTGAAGCAGTCAACTTGGCCTTAGTGTTGTGACTTTTAATTATAAAATCTCCCGCGAGGAGATGAATAGAATAGAATAGAATAGACACTTAACTCGGAATGCTTTGTACGTATAATCATCGAAACAATTTTTAATTTACACTACGATCAGCTGACAAAATACAAAAAGGAAATGAAATGAAATCTTTCAGTTTAAGGTCCCAGCATATCCCTGTTGGGCTAAGGGAGACGGATGATTAAGAACAGGAATAAAACTGGATCTGAAAAGATAGGGGGACGCTTGACGCCATGGAGTCCCCTGTACCTATCTTTGCCCATTATATTTTTTTAGAAAGTGGGGGACGCCAAAGGTATTTTTTTTTTTGGAAATGGGGGAACGACGTCCTCCCGCGTTCCCTCTCACTTTAACCCTTGATTAAGAACCAAAATAATGACGGATATCGAGTAATGGCTTTTTGATATGGATTCAGGATCTGAGGAAAAAGTTTTATCTTTAATCTTATTCATCTATTGCAACCACTAGAGCCTTTCTATTTTAACTGTACCTTCGGAAAATATGTGAAACATACTTCTGCCCCACCCCAGCCACCCTCTTATGGACGAAACCTTCCCTTTGCTTTGGGGAAAGAAATGAATGATCTCGGCTCGGTTGTCAATTCGTCATTCAGTCGTGTAGTCTTGGCGAGTGAAGATCGTAGGCTAGGTAGATTGGCTAAGAAGACAGTAAACAGCAAAGCCCGTGAAACAATTCAATGCGGCAATACTGTCCGCATCCAACCATTGAAGAATCTCGGCCACAACAAACTTGTCCCACATCTTTCGAGGAAAGTACGGGGAAAACGCATTGACACATTGAGGCTCTAGTTATGAATGTACTATTTCAAGTTTGAGTATTGATTTCCTATAATTTGCAAGTCTACCGTAGTTTCACACTATGAAACGAAACACACTTGTGTATAATTTTCCCTTCACGATCATATAATTATTTTTTTCTCGATTTTCTATCTAATCCAACACGACAAAGGCACGAACACAGAAACGTCGCGGACAGTTAAATAAAATGAAATCTTTCAGTTTAACGTCCCACGATTATGTCCGTTAGGCTAAGGGAGAAGATGATTAAAGCAAGAATGATGATGGAAGAATTGGTAGAACGAGAACCACAGGCACGATGTTGTCCACCACAAACTTACTTGTCGGGGATCGAACCAGGAATCTCCTCTATACTTTTCTACCTCTCTACTCGACTATATCGCGTCGGCAGCCACTGGGGTCCCTTGTGATCGGAATAATAGAAAATTTGTCAACTACACTGCAAAAAATACAGAAACTACTGTTAGACATAATAGGACACTGTACAAGTTACCGACACCCTTTGAACACCTCCAGATGACATATATTCACCCCTTGTAGATATTGTGATGTCCAAGTGTGTCCTATATATATGTACAAAATGTGCAAAATGTGTGTCACTTTGTTTTCGAACTGTTTGCAGAGAAGTGTTTTAAATATGTCACACTAGGTACTGTTTTCGGAGAATGAACGCTTTAGAAACACACACTTGATATATTTCCCCCTAAACATCTATACTAAAAGGGTTTGAATGCTATTTTATTTTTTACAATGTATTAAGGCTGAAGGGAAAAATATAAGGAAGGAGATTAGGTTTCAGTATTTATTATTATTATTATTATTATTATTATTATTATTATTATTATTATTATTATTATTATCATTGAAGATCTTAAGTGAGAGTGGTAAATAAAAGCAAGAAAAGGAATGATGAAAGAAACCTTTAGAAGAAAGAAAAGCGAACTTTATGAGTTATGAAATTGGTCTAGGATTTTGTTTGTTTGTTTTTTTGGAGTATTACACTAGGGTGCAGCGTTTTACCACTTTTTTCTCGGAATGAAATGTAATACCTGGCAAAAGTGGCCAATCCACATGTACATTTCAGGTATAGATTTTTTTTTAAATCAGATAATATCTTCTGTGAGAACTATTGTATCAAAGTTTCAAAATTTACCTGAAAACTACAAAAAATACCAAAGTTGTTCATTAATTTTAGTTATGTTAAAGTAAACATATTTTTGGTTAAATATATGTCAGTGGCTATGAAAACTGACATTCAAGTATAAAAATGCCAGTTATATGCCCTTGGGGGGAATAGGGGTGCCTCTTCTGGGGCCAGAAAAGGAGGCAAATTCAGTACATTGAAGCGGTTGTGCAGCTCCTCGCTCACCTGGCAATATAGCCTGGCCAAGTGACCCAGAGCCCACCATGTACAGGTGGCTGCACCTAGGGCTCCTCTGCTAGGCCTATCCAATCAACCAACCATATGTTGGGCCAGATAAACTGATCCGATTACTCACTGTCAGGAAAAATTGTCACAAATTGGGACTTTGATTGAAATTTAGAGCTTGCCCGCAGCTTGCCTAGAAAGTAAGGTTGACCTGATTATTCCGCTTCTAGCGTCACTGGCACATACTCGGGAGGCTTCTTCAGTGACTAATTTCACTATTCGTTCTACTGCCACCGTGTGACACGGATGGACGTTGAAGGACTATTCTGGCACAGTGTTCTCAGGAAGTAAAAGTTTGATCATGAGCTGTTTGTTTGAAACCGTCCATAGAACTTACTGGTAGTACAGTTATTGAAACATCAGTGCTTTCCCAAAAGATCATTGCAGTGTAATAGTTTGCCTCAAAATTCAGTCTGGGAATGACTTTATATCTAATGGAGTTATGGAGATTCCCTGTTTCGTATTCTCGAGCACTAAGAATCTTATGTAATGCATCTTGTCGGACAGCAAGTCGACCATCAGTCATCATGGCGAGAAGATTTTTTTTTCTGGGAGTGCAAAGAATGCATTCGTCTAAATGGATGAACGGATTACAGCCTGGTATTCCCTTGGTAAGTATCTAGACCTTGAATGACCTCAAAGACGTGAGAGGACCATCAGCAATGGAAGACTATGTTCTGGTACGGCATTGCATAACCACACAGACTCTAAGTATGAATGTCGCAATTTCTATTAATTTCTTGGTAGGTTTTTTGTTGCAATATACAATGTTAAAATTCTTTTTGCACTAGTCAACCAGCTAGCTTCGTTTAGTTTGCCAGGGAACATAGAAACAAGCTCTTCCGGGCATGTTCTGGAATCAATGGCTAAAGATATCTGGAACAAGCATCTCAGGTCCTTACTGAGTTTTCTGTGCTCTTCTGGACTATGATGAGGTAAGTCACATTTTATTGGTTTGAATAGCAACACTGAAAGCTTTTTCACAGTTAGATAGTTTTGAAACTATGGGACGTGTGTAAGAATAGGGGTTTGAATAAGCGCCTTGAATATGCGTGAAGAGAGCTCGCAACAGCAGTTCATTAAAATGCAAGAGACAAATAGCCCATTGCATTTGTTTTCCTGTTAGTTCCTCTAATTTTCGAAGAACAACTCCATTCCAAGCATATTAGTGTATATTCCATCATACCCAAGAATTTCAACTTTATAAAAGCCAACTCTGAGTTGGTTCATGATGTATTCGAAAATAGCTCTGGTCCCGTCATGTGCAGAGCCAGAGGATGGTGTCACGTGACCAACGTATTGAGAGTTACGTTCAGCCACAAGTGATAAGTGCTCTTCTCTAATGATGCCTGTGTGTGTTTTAGTGTCATCCCTTCTATCATCAAAGAATAGGATTTTAATGGGATCATCATTTCTAGAACTTTCTTTTAAATTCCGAGCAAGTTTAAGTTTCGCACGCCTTATTTTGTTCCTGTCTACAGTTAAAGCAGATGTTATGTCGCTAGATTTATGAGAAGTTATAATTCCAGCCTTTGAAGCTGTCTGAAGCACAGCTGTTATATGTGCCACTGCCCTCTCGCTTACATTGTATCTCTGAGCAATCATAACAGTTTCAGTCAAATCTAAGAAAGTCGTTCCTAAAGTAATGCATATTTTTATGGAAACTAATGGAGCTAACTAATACTAATACTGTAGCTAGTTCATAATTTTTTTATAACGAACAACAGAACAGCTAAACAGAGCAATATTTCAGCTAGCTCATAGGACTCATTTTTCAGGACTCATTTTTCCACATAGTTCTCACCATTTGTTATGCACTTGTTCCAACGATGAACCAGGGCCTGCATATCGCGCTTGTAAAAATCGGCATTCCCTGGACTGTCTTCTGGATTCCGGCTCGTAGTGATAACACCACGTATCATCTCCAGTGACGATGCTATCCAAAAAAATTGTCACGTTCATCTTCATATTGGTCCAGCAGGTCCCAAAGGAAAAGGCAAGGACGAAAAAAGTTGTAGAAACGCTTAATTGTACTGAATTTGCCCCCTTTTCTGGCCCCAGAAGAGGCACCCCTATTCCCCCCAAGGGCATATAACTGGCATTTTTATACTTGAATGTCAGTTTACATAGCAACTGGCATTTCACCAAAAATATGTTTACTATAACATAACTAAAATTAGTGAACAACTTTGGTATTTTTTGCAATTTTCAGTGAAATTTTGAAACTTTGATGCAATAGTTCTCACAGAAGATATTATCAGATTTAAAAAAAAATCTATACCTGCAATGTCCATGTGGATTGGCCACTTTTGCCAGGTATTACATTTCGTTCCGAAGAAAAAGTGGCAAAACGACCCACCCTAGTATTACACTGTAGAGCAGAAATATAGATAGCATAAAGCAGCGTCAGATAACAAAAGAAAGATTTCGAAGTATAAATAAAAAGAAAATGAAAAATATTAGTTGGATAGAACCGAAAACCATTGTGGAAGTGTTAGAAATCATAGGTAAGATAATGGGAAAAGTGTAAAAAAAAAAAAAAAAAAAACGGTTTTGGGAGGTCATGGTGGGAGATTAACGAAAGAGGGGGAGAAAATGAGAACTGATAGACAGTATAAAATCCATATTTCTACTCGAGTAGAAAACGATCTATATTTAGTTTTAATTTTTCCTATCCTTATAATGCAAGTACAGTAAATCAATTTTCCTATGTATAAAGTTAATTAGTACGGTCTATTTCACAACTCAACAATGACAAATATCAGCGATTAGTGCTCTTTTCCCTGTAGTGTTGCAACGGAGAGAAGAGAAATTGTTGTTAAAAAAAATCAAAATAGGAAACGAAAAAAAGAGCAAATATGGGTTAAAACAAGTACCATATTGGCCAAAACTAAGAGACGTGGACCGCATTGCATGAAGGCTTATCAATTAGTGAGAAGCGACATATATAATGGTACAGCGTAACCTGTGAATAACGAATGCCGAATGAGTTGTGCTCAAGTGATGCGGTAAATTTTATGCAGGACACAGTAAATACGGTTGTTATAAATGCCAATCGAAATGTTGCATTTAATATTCAAACCACTGTTGCCACACTTGGTACAATTGTACCAAATTCAGCCCTTTTTGTCATTCATCGGCCCGTTGGTACCACGCTGGCATTTTCAGCCCCTTTTGTGAAAAAATTGGTACAATTCTATCAAATTCAGCACCATTTAACAAATACTTGTCACACTTTCAAAAGTGTCAGTAAGACTTTTCATACATCTCACGTTACTCATACTGTGTGTTGGACTCTTAAAAAAATACTTTTGAATATTCATTCTGTGACGTTGCACTGCATAACGCTTCAAACTATACCGGGAAACAAATTACACTAAATCAGTTCATCCATTGTGACCTAAATTTAACAATATTGTGTTGTGATGTCTTTCAGGGAAGATTCTAGGATCCTGGACCGGTTTTACATTGTTTACAAATGTTAATTTATTAACCTTCTTTGGTCATGAAGTAAGCCTGAATAAAGCGCAATAATTTATATTTTAATATTTTATTATAACGTAGTTTACCCACTAACTCGGAGCAGTGTTAAATTCAGACATTTTCACCCGGGGGGAATGTGAACTCCTCGGGGGGCAGTTTTTTTTTTTTTTTTTTTTTTGTATTTTTGCAAGAAAGCAGCATATTTAACAATTCCATTCACATGCACATCTTACCTAATATTGAAAATACTTGCTGATAAATATTCAATGTGAGATTATAATTTTAAAAAATCGTTTAATTTTATCTAAAACATTAAATAAAGACTGACAAAAATATTTTAGACTAAACTTTTACTGCTATTTACAGTAGCTATTTTTGTTACTATTTCCTACATTCAGTAATTACTGTTTGTTACTAATTAGAAGTTTTTAAAAAAGATCTAAATTAACTCAAATATTTTTTGTCCTAAAACAAACATACATAGGAATATCTTAACAAAATATTATCATTCTTTCTCACACTTCTGATTCTAAATAAAGCATATTAGCCTTTGTTTCTTCACTGCATACACATCAATAGTTTAGAGTACGGAATCTACAGTAGGAAAATCAGTGCCGTGTCGTGGAAAATCAGCGCTTGGGGCGAGAGTATACGACGGCAGCCCATACATGTGAGTGAGGTCGACAGACCAGCCGCGAAAGGTAAGAAAATTTTAATAAGTAAACCATGCTTTTCCTTGATTTTGAGCACTTTTTATTACTTTTTTCCTTTCATTTTATATATGTGCACATGCCCGCATGTGCATATGTGTTTCATTCCTCTCTTTTTTCTTTCCTTCTTTTCTTTTTCCCTCCCGAAATTTTCGCCCCTTACTTCGGCACCCGGGGCCATTGCCCCGCTTGCCCCTCCCCCATGGTACGGCACTGGGTAGGATCTTCGTCACCTACAATAGCAATCTTTCACTTATATACTACTATTATATTGATAAATTCTATATAAATCTCTAACCCAAGAGGGATAACTGTTTCTCCCCGATCCCTCTGAATCTCACCTTTTAACTGACTTATTTTCAGTTAAAGAAAGGTGTGTTTACTTTAACAATCGTAAAACACATTTACGTCTGTTACTTCCGATGCGAGAAATGGGATTTAGGCGCTCTATTTCAAATAATGCAAGAACTGTACATTTTCAAGAACTGAAGTCTGTTGACATCAGAGGTCATATGGAATGATCGAAAGATCTTCCCTATCTTTCCTTTCCTATCTCAATCTGTGCTAGTGCTACCTACAAATATACAATATAGGGCGAGAGTATAGTACCTACTAAAATACAAACCTTTCTTCAACAGTTGACAATTTCATGTTCTGCCAAACTCGGTCATAGCGTTAAGAAATACAGGTCTTATTGACTATTTTGGTATTCTATCTTAGATGTTACATGTTTAATATTTATTGAAAATGGGTCTGCGTCATTTATATGAATATTGAGAGATCGGATTTCGTCTGCATGTGCACGGAAAGAAATGCAAATAATTGGGTGAAGTAATTTCTACATTTTATGACTGAAATTTTGAGTTTCTCCGGGGGGAATGAATTTTCTTCGGGGGAGAGATTTCCCCGGGCTACCCCCTGAACTCATCCCTGACTCGGAGATGATTGATTTGTTCCTCGTTTTATGTATTTTTTTTCCTTAATACCGTTTTGGTTTATTGGTCACTTTGAAACAGAGGCGCGTTTGGTTTCCTTACAGTACATACCGAAGATGATAACTGTTTCTCCTTTTAATTTCCGGCTTATGTTATACTTCCTACGTGTGAGAAAAGTTTTATCTACTTCCATCAATGGTGCCCCCCCTTATGTCCATGACGTACCCCCCTATTGTCTATCAGTAAGTGTTCTTCCATGAAAAAATCTTTTCGATTAATTTTTACACTCCCTCAAACATATTTATATAGATTTTTAACCCCCCCCCAAATATTTCAATGACGCAGTTTGCATCATAGCCCCCCTCTATGGGCACCCCTGGAACTTCCATGGTTGTTCGAGGTCCTATTTGGATGTTTCTAAAAATAATTTTTGAAAAGGCCACTTTCTTGATTTGGACTCTTGGAAGAGGGAGGGAGTGTAGAACTTTACCTCTTTTAGTTTCGTGTTATAGAACCTGTATAACACTGGTATAAAAATAATGAATTCAGCCCTTTTTGTTTCAATTTGGTACTATTTTTCAGCCCACTCCAGAGCTAGGACTGTGGCAACACTGATTCAAACCACTGGGGCCATTGAGAAAAAAAAACTGCTGAGAAACAAAAAGATCGCTGGGACGTGTTTATATTGATCTGTACTGCCAAATATAATACATGTGTGCTAATTTTCTTTTTAGGTACTATAAATCTTTTAGATCGTATAGAATACATTGGCACAACTAAAAGTAACAGAATGACAACATGCAACCTTATTATTAAATACTGTAAATTTAGATAGAACTCACAAATCACGATAGTTATGGAAGGCATTTTCTGTTTGCCCTACTGTGTCACAAATTTATTTTCAATTAAAGAATGTATAGGTCCTTAGTAGCAATAAATTTGGGAAAGGGGATGACTTAAGTTCATCTTACGCTCTTGACTATTATTTTTGAACATACATTTATCTGAATAAAAGATTGAAAAAATGAAATGAAATCTTTAAGTTTTACGTCCCACGATTACGGTGATGATGGGAGATGAGTGAAATGGTGGGATGAAGAAAGTGGGACGGAACGGGAGAACCCCGAGAAAACCCACGAGCACGGTGTTTGTCCACCACAAAGTCCACACGGCGCGAGCTGGGATCGAACCAGAGATCCCAAGCACCGGAGGTGAACGCTCTACCACTGACCCACCGCGCTCCCTATGAATAAATAAAAGATTGAAAGTAAGTGAAAGTGATCGCAGAGAGTTTCATCCCCACTGGTCACTCCATAGCTATCAGCCTGAAATAGTATTTACTCTCAACATGTATGAATTGAAAATAATTTCTGTTCCTAACGAAAAGAATACTAAACCATTGGAGGGAAGGGGGAGAATTGTCCGTGTCCACAAAAGAGAGTTCTGTGCCGCAATAACATATTTTTATTTTTGCTGGAACAAAATACCTGTCCGTAATATGGAGGCGTCTGTTACACTGAGAAAAATCCGTTATCCGGACAGCGTTATATTGTACAAATATACGGAATCATTATGTTTACAACGGAAATCTATATGGAGCAAACGTTATCCATATGCTGCATACGTCCTGCCCTTTTTCCGCTTAGATGTTACAGGATGTCTGGCTGACATCTAACAGTCTTCCATATATTACATACGTCAGCTATATGTTATATACATCCATCTGTATGTGAGATTTTGACCACCTATATAAAGTTCTTTCTTTCGTTCGGGAACACTTTTGCGGAAAGTACGTATAAAACATTTTCCGCAGGGTTTCCTAAATTTTGCTGCAGGATTTCACATAGGGTTGTACTTTAAGTCCAAAAACTCCAAGATTTACGCAAATAACCTACGTTTTTATGTATGCCACATACGTTTTTTGCTCAGTGTACTTAGATATGTCATAGAGGGTTGAGGGGAGCTTCATATATATATATATATATATATATATATAAAGAGAGAGAGTGTGTGTTATCCAAAAATAGTCGAAAACTGGCTATTATATTTTTTTCTGTAAAATTAAACATATTGTGCATGAAGTTGAAAACGATAATCAAAATAACGTAAATACAACATGAAATCGACTTAGAGAGTCCCCATTAACTTTGCAGCATTGAGCAGAACTAGTAGTCATTATTATAAGTTCAGGACATTAGCAGTAAAAGGAACAGTAACAGCAGTTGTCGAAATGTCGCATTTAGGTCATTTTAGGCTAATACGACATTCTTTCCTCTTGGCTGGCAACACGATGTATTCAATCCTTCTTCTCGACTTCACTGAAAAGTAGTCTTTCCTCTGTTTGGTAGTGGCAGATCGATATCGGGTTCTTGTCTTGCTATAAGTCCCCCCATCCCTACTTCAATCCCTTTACCCACTGGTCTCTGTCCCATGTAAAGTCTCTTCCCCCTCCAGAGCTGTTGACAGAGCGTCGAAGCAGCAAAACTTCGCGGCTTGCGAGGCGACGAGCTGGAATGCTCAATGACGATGGAGGCTCTTTGGTTAAAGCTACTGTAGACCCCACCGTTAAGCTCTCTTCCACCGAACGCTCTCTGCATAAACACCTTCCCAAGTACACAACCCAAAAAATACGAAGAGAAAGAGAAAAAGAGGTAAAGGATCAAGCCAAAAACGAAGAAGAAGAACGGACATTAATATTGTATGTGAAGACGAGTATTGAATTCGATTGGTCGTAAACTTTCCGATGCAATGCTTCGAAACTTTGCCAACTCTTTCCTCCTTCGAACTTTCGACTATTTCTTGCTGTAATCGAGATAACTAACAAGGTTATTTCTATCTGAAAATATTAATACCGTTAACTCGTAGACGTAAAGAAATAACACACGTACGTGTATTATTTACATTTGAACGGTTGCAAATAATAACGTTAATTAATAATAGAATTTATTATACTAGAACAAACTAATATCAAATTTTGCTCAAGAATAGGAAATTGAATAACAAATATGACAAATGAGGAAGCCAATTTTCATCCAACAGTATGAAGTGACAATCTTTATATTAACGTCCCATGATTATGTCCTTTAGGCTAAAGGAGACGGATTATTGATGACTGAATGATTATGAAATAATTGGTAGAATAAGATTGTAGGAGGAAACGGGAGAACCTCGAAACCAAAAGCCAAAGGACACAATGTTGTTCACAACAAACTAGCGTAGCGCGAGCTCACGTCTGGAACCCCTGCATCAGAGGTGAACACTCTACCACTCAGTCAGAGTATATTTCTTCCTCCATCCAACAATAGGAACAAAAACAAATACTACTTTTTGGAACGTATTTAGATGTTTAATATAGGGTGTCCCATAATTATGTATGTGATGTTTGACTGACTCTAGTATTTGTAATTCTGGGCAAAATGTTTCGATATGGCAACACTGTATAGGCTAAGCGTAGAAATAACGGTCACTAGACTTAGAACCGTTAGTGTATGCCAGACAGGATGGTAGGGTTGCACGAAACATTCTCGAACAGTTGGATCGGTCGACGTGGGTCTGTGGAGCGGCCAGCTCGATCTCCCGATTTGAAAACCACTTGACTTATTCTTATTCGGTGTTTTAAAGGACAAAGTGTATTAACATCACATATGCAATTTGGCCTAACTACTGGAAGCTATCACAGAAGAGTTCCATGGGATACCAGTAGGGATCTGTCAAACTGCTTGTGACAACGTTGCCTTCGTTTCCACGCATGTATTGACTTGGACAGTGCATTGGTGCACCATGCCGTGGAGTACAGAGATTAAAATTCTTGTAAGGAAAGGTATGAGAGTAATGTGTTTGTGCTCAATTTTGTTTTCAAGTTAGTTGCTAGTTTCTTTACCGCAGTCTTCGAAATATCATTACATAATTATGGGCCACCCTGTATTTTAGAATGATGTATTGTAAGTTGGATTTCGTTCCTTCCATATATTACACTCGTATCTTTAGTACAGTCCACGAAGTTATCTTTCTAACCATCATCACCTGTCTCACAATGTTCTCCCTATAGTCTCTTAGATATGGTTTCCGCGTTATTGGATTATCGTGAAGTAGATACATTGTTGGCCAAACACGTGAACAAACTTATAGCGTTCAAAATCATCAAAACTTGTCTTGTGACCTATTTGCGCAAGATTTTGACAACCTTGTGAATCCACGATTCGCTGCCTAGAAAGGGTGTGTGGGTTAATCATGTTGTACCGCCAATCCCAACTGAATTCTGTTGCAGAAATCCCACATTTCCTGAAATGAAACATCTAACTTCAATCAATCAATAAGAAGTGATTCAATTTAAATAACTATTCTATCAGGCAAACTAAACACAACATCCCACTAGGGAAGGAAATGTGATAATATACGTACAGAGGTTGGATAAAAAAAATCTAAAACGTTTGCAAAAGTGTGAAAATCACATCTAGTATGGTGTGGAGCCTCCTTTTGCGTCCAAAATAGCTTGGATCCGACGTGGAATGGACGTATACGGCTCCTGAATCGTGATGTGTGGAATTTTGTACCATTCCTTAAGGAATGCTGGTGAAGGGTAATGAGACCGAATACGCTGTTCTAACTCGGACCACAATGGCTCAATGATGTTCAGATCTAGAAATTGTGGGACACAGGGGAGGTGTGATAGTTCCTGGCCATGCTCCTCAAACCATGATTTCACCGTTTTGCAGCGTAACAGGGTGCCAAATCATCTTTGTAGATGCCATCACCATCAGGGAACAATATTTGAGCCATGGGTAGAACATGGTCCCTCCAAATGGCCTCATACGCCTTAGCATTCATCATTCCATGCAAGGCTATGATGGGACATGCAGAAGACCACAATATCAATGCCCATGCTGTAACAGAACCACCCCTATGCTTTACAGTTGGGAGTAGACAGTCTGTATCATAGGCCTGTGACAGTGTTCTCCATACGTAAACAGGGCCGGTTGTTGGAAACAAGGTGAAGGTCGATCCATCGGACCACATTACGTGTTTCCACTGCTCATGGGTATACGCCTTGTGGTCCTTGCACCACTGGATACGCCTCTTCGCATTTACTGCTGTGATCAGGGGTTTGGCAATAGTGGCAATGCCATGAATTTTCATTTTATGAAGTTTCCGTCGCACTGTTTTCGATGAAACCGGATTCTGTAGCCCGGAATTGAATTCAGACGTAATTTTCATTGCAGTGGTCTTCTTTTTAGCTGCTACAATCCGTTTTAATGCCCTCCGGTCCCTTTCTGACAGGATTGTCTTTCGACCACTTTTGTGGTTTGCAGACGTCGTTTGCCCATGAATTGTATATGCCCTCGTGACATTGAATACGGTCTTTCGATACCCCCATAATGTTCGCCACTGTTGCCACTGAAGCTCCAACCCGACGGGCACCAACGATCATGCCTCTTTGGAAATCTGTCAGGTCGCCCATTTTACCACACAACTTTCACACCACGACATTCATAGGTGAACGGGTTACTGCTGACGGAAGAGGAAGGTCCACATGACACATTGAAAACAAAAAACGATCGGCAACCGCAACACACGTTGTACAGTGGAGGGCCAAACTTACGAACTTACGAGTGCTGTACGAAGTGTTTTTTGATTTTTGTCTATCCCCTGTATATATAATAAGCAATCACATAACAGTTTCAACACAGTAAGTTCATCAGGCCCTGTAGAGAAGAAGTGGAAGTCTGATAAAGACACAGTTATTGTGTTGAGACTATTATGTGATTGCTTATTATACACACACACACATATATATATATATATATATATATATATATATATAGCCTTGCTCAGTATTCTGTTGTGTTTCTTGCCAGTAAGTGACGTTAGATAGTCCATAAAAGACATTTTTTTACTGGATATTTTTTTTCTTGAAATAAAGTTCTACTGGAAAGCCAAACATAATTCTATTTATAATCCACAAACGCCTCAGTCTGTAAGTAACGCTAATATGCCAACCTCACAACATTGTAAGAGCTACAGGCTGCAAGAACATCGGGGCAAAAATGTTAAGACATCTTGTTCCTTATATTAACTAACTCTATGGCCTATTGAACCCGGAGACTCAATGCCGCATTCACAAACTGAATCCAGTTTCTACTTTTTATTCCTATTTTTGAGAGATTCACATACAAAATTTTCCTCACATCTGCTCCTAGTTCTTCCTAATGGTCGTTTTCTGATTGTATTTACAATTAAAACTTTGAAATCATTCCTACTTTCTTCCATTCTGGCTACATGACCTGCCCACGTAAGTTTTTTTAACCTGCCAGTCACTTTTATTTTCTAACAGTTCAGAGTCAGGCTAATAGTTGTCGATAATTGCGCTGCCTTCTACCTGACGCCAAGATAAATCGCTAGCATGCAGGTAATTTGCAAATAAGGCGAAAGGTTGGGAGGAAACAACTGTTCCTTTGTAATTGTTAAAGGTTTAACTGTGTACTTGTCTTACGTAAAGTAACTAAAAGTTATATCTCTGTTTTCCGGGAAACATATTATGAAATCTCCATGTATAAGTAATTTTTATGCTTTTAATTAAATTGATTTAAACTATTAAAAAGCTACTGAAAATTCTATAACAGTATTTAAATTGTGTTTTAGAAAGGTGCTCGTCAGTTAAGTCTATTTTTTATAGCCATTGCAAGATCTACCATTTTTGGTTGTTTCGCCTTAACATGATAGAAGTTAGATGTTGTCTGTGGAGCACCTGATGCGTGATATTTATAGCCCGTTTCCTTGATGTTCAACAAGTGAGTAGTTGATCCAGATGAGGAATTGCTATTACCTTATAATGTCTTGTAAGGCAATTTGTTTCAGCTGTCTTTTTCCCAACTGCCTGCGACACAGCCTATTGTTTCGGCTTTGAGAACAACACCTTCTTTAGATAACTGTTCAGATGCCAGTTGCCGCTGGTTATTTGTTATTCCATAATTTACTGTCGGTATTGCTTAGACTCTAGGATTGCAGTTGAGAAGTGCTTCTTGTGTCTTTTTTTGAACACAGTAACTCATCTCTTCTACCCAACACATATTGTACAAAACCTACTTTGTTCTTTCCATCTGTCAGGTAATTGTTCTACGTACTCCATGAATCTTCTCTCACGGACTCTTCTTCTTTTCTTGGTGCTGTGTTTCTTTTCTTAGGGTTACGTTTCCACTGTTTTCGTAGACTAGTTTTATTTTGATCTGATGCGCTGAGGGTAGTTATTTTAGGGAAGTAGTTCATCATTTTTTTAAAAAAGATTTTGAGCATAATATGTTTCATAATATGTTTCATCATATAGATCTGTCGTATTTACAAGATCATACATAGACGAGTTTGAAATATCTCTAAAATATTATACAGCTATACTATACATTTATTCATTAGTTCGGTTTTGAAAGAACTGACCAAACCCTTTTTTATTTTCAATGAGAAAAAACATAGGAAGAAGAAAAGAAATATTGGTCCTTGTTCTTAAATGCTATTGCACCAATATTAGAAGTAATCTCTACGTGAGCTTTCTATACCGTATTTGCCGCCTGGGGTTTAAACGCAAACTGAGGGTTTAAATTAGAAGAATTACCAACAACCTTGTAAATGTTAATTGACAGATATTTAAAATTAAAATGAAGAGTTAATGATAATTTTAAATTTATTATATATCATTAACTATAGTATGTACAGCCTTCTTGTAGCAAGCTTGAAGGACTATGTTTTAGTATAGTTTCACATGAATAAGTGGCGTGTCAAAAGGTTCACACTAGTGATCCTGGTAAGAATGTAACGTTAATAGTTTATAACATGATAACGTTTAGTTTTCTAAACCGAGTTTATTAATATAATCAACCCGCTAACATTTTCACGGGCGATGGTGACTTTAATCGTGACTATTCATATCCCAGTTTCTCACGTACGTTTCCCGTGATCCTCTTTACAGTCTCCTAGCAAAGGTTTTTGATTTTGTTATTATGGCTATGAATGGCACTTTTGGATTTTCTCGAAAACTACGCATAATGATTTTCTCTCAGGTATATTATCTCTTTCTCCGTTGAATGACATCTATCAATTGCTATTATCTCTCCTTTGAACTTTCTTTTCATTATAGGCGAATACTAATGTAGAAATTAGAAGCTTTTTTTTTTTAACCTTCTGCCTTGCCAATAGTTAAGTTTGTTCTTCCGTTGTAAACAGTAATGTCCTACACAGTGCGTACATTTAGCTTAATAAATTTAGGCAGTGGAAGTTCTTGAGGACAAGAATTAAAGCATTTAATAAAATTTTCTTCCCTTAGTCTGAAGCGAGAAAAGTTTAATTCTTACCGACGTGACTTCCCCAAGAGTCGCCAGGGTGCATTGTGTGGTATTGTACATTTATCTAACTCTACTACTTGTGTTACCTTCTACATACATGCATGTGGGCTGCGGTGTCTTAGTGGTAGAGCGTTCACTTCTGGTGCGCAGAGTTTCTGGTTCGATCCCAGTTCGCGCCAAGTGGATTTTATGGTGGACAAACACCGTGTCCATGGGGTTATCACGTTCCCTTCTACTTTATTCATTACACCATTGCATTCATTTCTCATCATCGTCATCTTCTTTAGCCTAGCCGGCATAATCGTGGGACGTAAAACTGAAAGATTTCACTTTTACATACATGTACGAGGGGTATTCATTATATTCTAAGCCCAAAGGTAGCGCAACAATCGTGTGATGAGAAAATTCGGTGAAACGATTGCATCACCCTTCCTTAACATGAAAGCGAAAGTAGAAAGTGCTACCATTTATCATTCAGTTTTAGTAAGGTGCGGAATGTTAATACCCAGAAGTGTCTACCAAAGCTGCATGATAATGCTCCTGGTGTACAGACCAGCTGTTTCTAAGCTGCTATTCAACTATGTGGATTTCAGTTTAAGAATAATGTAGATTGTGAACAAGCTGGAATCCTCGCTGTTCAATAACAGCTTTGGAAAAGCAATTCTGTGCTCAGAAGCATTGTCATGCAGCTTTCATAGACATTGCTGGGTATCAGAATTTCGCACCTTACCAAAACCTAACGATAAACAACAGCACATTCTCCTTTTACTTTTATGTTAAGGAAGGAAGATGCAATCGTTTCAGTTCTGTAGCTAATTTGAGATTTTACAAATATGATGTTACTTAGATAATGACAATAATACGATATTTATGATTATCTAAGTAACCACTGCTAGATTAAAATCTTTTCACTTTCTTTTTCTATAATTATCTTCCATTTTGGGGCAACTCTTCCCTATTGTACTGCACAGTGTTTCTTAAATTTTTAGTGAGGATTACTTTGTTCCATATTTACGAGAAATTATCATTCGTCCAATGTTCACAATGTTGATTTTTTGATACCAAAACATCTAAATACAAATAATTTCAGCTAGGTCACTGGAATTCTAACATATTCAAGGTTTGTGAACCAACTGAATAAATAAGATAGAAACTTTTCTAGATCAGAAGTTTTGAAAAACCAGGACCACTTTAATAGTACAATATTCAACGTCACAGAACGATATTCGTCTCTATATTACTAAATATTTAAGATATATTTTAAAATACAAAACAAATAAATATATGCAACATATCTTGAATGAATTCTGCGTGTTGAATGACAAAATTCTTTATAGTTTATGTGATGCGTGTGTTATAATTGTGGAGATAGAAAGTGACATCTAAACAAAAATAAACCATATCTAACACAAATGTCCACAAAAACTTTACCACTGTTCAATATTTACTTATATTCTTGATTGCGTATTTTTTTTATCTTGCTCATTAAGAATGTTTACTGTTAAACGAGCTAGTTTTTGATAAAAGTTATACTATTCAGCCTTCAACTAGATATTAAACTGGTCAGTCTAAACATATATTAAATTCCAGATGAATGTCTCTAATATTTATGCAGACCCGACATCCTATGAGCGGTATCACTTGGACATTTCGAATATTTTGCAATATTTCGTATGCACGCCAGTGGCTCCGTATGATATTTAAGATTTAAAAAAAAAAAACAAGAGAGAGTAGGACTCGGACGACTCGATTGTTCATTTCATATGCATGGGACGCTCTCCTGATGTAATATCTACGAGTGGGACAAACGGTGGTGGGAGAAGCTACAGATAAAAGAGTTTGTAAATTTCCCTATTTCATCCTTATTTATGTGTTGCAGGGTGAGTGGTTCTTCCAGGGAGAAATCTCTCTAACGTTTTGGGTTTGTGTTATCGCAGCTACTGATGCAAGAGGAGTGAGAGAGGTAAACTTTCTGAGTTATTGTTCATGAAAGTGGTGACCATTGCAGTATTTTAAATTGTATCACTTTTCTAACAAACATAAACGAGAGAAATGTGGATGGAGAACTGCTGTAAGGAACGAAAGGTCAAACGTTAACTTACCACATTAGTCACCTGCTATTGCAACTAACAGTGATATTTCAATTATCTCCATTTTGAAATATTTTGTAAGTATGTTTACAGAATATAAAATAAAACAAACCCATTTCATTTGAGTAAATTGCGTTCATTAGATATGATTTACAAAACTTGGTATGGTTATTAAATGGCTTCTTGTGAACTTCATCTGTTACTGATATATATTCTTTTGGTCCAATCTCATGACGATGTAACTAAGTACTATCAGATGAAAACATAAATAATTAATACAATTTCTAATAATACAACAACTAATTCCATAATCTACAATATTCCAAAGGTTTTGTCCCATATGATTATTTGTTAGTTGGTTGAAATATGATCAGCCCAGCGGTCCCCAGTGCCGTAATGTTTCGCTTTCTTTATTAGCGTTTGTTATTCTTAATACAAGCAACTGTTGAATTTTTCCTCTGAGTAAAACCCGGAACTGATATGAATACTTCTATTACCAGAAATTATAAACGAATACTAATCGCTAACATTTTAATAAATGCAGTATTTCAAAAAGAGTTTCGACTTATTATCAAATTCTACTTTATTTTTTGTTGATATCATAGGTGATAATGTACCCGGCTCGGTGTTGCTCGGGTAAAATACAATAAGATATAGCTTTTTCACACAGTAGTTCTTATACCTAGTTTTAAAAATTCATTAAAGACGTTTTCGAGAAAATCCCAAAAAATTAAAAAAAAAAAAAAACCCGAAGTAGTAAATAGCAAGCTAAAAATTCTAAATAGTCTACAACTTTTCTCCTCAGTTAAAAGGAGAACCAACCTATCCAAACTCAACGGTTTGGATTTGTAAAGCGAACAAACATAAATACATAAACATACTTTTAAGTTTATATAAAATATAAGGTTATTATTTTCCACATCAATGTTCTTCCATTTTATTTTTGTTTATTTATTTATACGTATATCTGGGCCTTAGCCGTCTACGGTAATAAGCCCGTTACGTATGAGAGATGATGTCCCTCGGCGAGAACACTATCCGGGGAAGGAGGAAGGAAGGGAGTGGTCCGAACCTATATGTTAGGAACATCCTGACATTACCTGCTATGAATGAGGAAAATCCAGGAAAAAACTCACTCAATATTGATGGCCTCAAAATCTGTTACACCTTTTTCGACCGACTGTCCCCACCACTGGAAATTGAATCCGAGACCTCCATTTTAGTGAGCGAGGGGAAACAATACTAGCATTTATTAAAAAATAGAAATGAAAAAGTTAACAAAATACTGACTTCTTTAGAATTGTGTTTAAAAAAAACAAACTTGAACCCGTTATATTGGACTTACTATTAGAAAATACTGTGTACACACTGATTGTCTTAATATATAAGGTTAATCTTAGTGAAATTGCCTTGATTACAGATCTTTGTCCGTCATTTCCAAATGATCATTCTGACGCCTCAAATGATCATTCTGCTCTTCTTTCAGTGAATCACATGGAGAGATGAAAGAGCTGCAGGAAACCTGGCGTCGAGGACGAACAGAGGAAACAGGCAAACAAGAACATAGTTGGAGTAATAGTTGGTTTTGTAGGCATAGACTAGTTTTCGTGGATCCATTATTTCCTGTACACTACCAATACTTATCCCATTCCCATAACTTGTTCTCTTCCCTCCTTTGCACTGTATGTTCTTACTGTCCTCCTTCCGATCGTCAACACATGCTCCTGTATCATTTTATTCGCCAGTTAAAAATAACTACTCTTTACGCTGCGCATGCTTTTTCCAAGCGAACGACATCTCCACAATACTAGTATTTAGGAAAGAACACCATCCCTTTCGTTATTTCCTCGCCAATTTACTTTTCAAATACTATTGACTCAAAACCTAACTTCACTTTTATTATCTTCATATAACGTGTTTGTGTTAAATTATCCGATCACTATAGTTTTTCTAAGAATAGGGGAAAGAGGGGTAGCCCCGGTCAGGAGGTAGCCCCGGTCAGGAAGTAGCCCCGGTCAGGGAGATATAGCGTGAAAAACTTCTAAATAGAAGCAGATGGTGGCGCCTTACTGGCAGCTGTCAGGTAAACTAATTTTGAGCACGACGCCATTGTAAGAGTGATATGTATATTAAATAAAGACATGTTTTTTTTTTCGCTGTGTTTGATGTAATATTAGGCAAAATATTCGACACTGTAAATACTATTCCATTTGTTAATTTTAATAAGTGACTTTTTAGGTAGTCACTATGCTTACGTAGTTCTAAAGCAATCTATAAATTAATGCATTCATTTGTTAGTTGGTGTTGACCGTGTTTTACTCAAAACATGCGTTTTGGGTAGCCCCGGTCAAACAGATGGGGTAATGGCAGTCAGTGACCGGGCTCTCCGACATTAAAGTAAATGATAATAAATAAGTCTTGACAGTCAACCCGCAAAACAAAGCTCTTCAAGTGTAATCTAACTCAGAGGCCAGAGATGACGAAGTTGAACAAGGAATTTCCACTGAATCCAGGTGTATATATCCATTTGATTTTTTTTGGCAATACCAATAGATTTATATTTCAAATTTATTAAGGTGTTGACTAAAAAATATATGTAACTTGAATGAATAAGTAGTTTTTCAAATCTTCTTTACGCGAAACTGCGGTTTATTATCTTTATCTGTCCCTGTAGATACCAACTATTCTAAAGTTAATGAATAAATTTGAAATCTTAATGGTGGTGAAGTTTTTTTTTCATATGTAAAGCATGGGGAAATCTCTAACTGCCATTACCCAACCGTGTGGGAAATAACGGTCAATTGAGTTTATTCATATTTTAGTTTTTAGCTTGGCAATGAAATAAGAGATGTATTTTTAAATTGGTCACAATAAACTAGACAGAATTACATATAGCATCGACTTATCGAGGAAACTTTTCGTGCTTTACGAGCTAGATTATAACGATTTTTGCTTAGGTGACCGCCATTCCCCCATTCTCCGCTATTATTAAATTTCTGACGTACCGATATATAATCGAGGTCAATAACAGCTCATATTATATTATTTCCTTCATTTCTTATATACAGTATAAAGCTAAATATTCATTTGTATGGTTGTCCGCTATTCAAATCCACACTGGATCTGTTTGAATTGAATTTTCGAATATAGTTAGCACTTGGTTTTTATCATGCGATTTTCATTAAAATGAGTAAAGTAAGAAGCTTTAAAATTTACGTCAGGAATAGAATATTTGATGAGTCCTTCTAGTTAGGCAGATGAGGCTTGCTATATAAACTCCTAATAAAAAATTAAGTTGTCACATGTCCAACTGTTTTCGAAAATGTTGTTGTTCTAAAAAGCAAAAGAGTATGCAATTCTACTGCAAATTTTAATTTTCCATTTCGTATCTATAATATGACAAAAATAAGGAAAGGATTTTTGAAAGTAGCATTTGGGTCGACCTCGCTTTTTGCCATTAAATTTTGATTGAAATTCATATTCTAAAGAGGAGAAGGGTGTTTAAATTTTTGGGTAAGTGGGTAAGTCTTATTCGTGGACGAAAGTAAATTTGAGGTGTTTGGCATAGACGTTTTCCCACCAGTCTTCTGACTTACCCACATGTTCTCGTGCGAAATTAAATATATTCTCCTATTCACTTTACTTACGTAGTACCCTATCATGAAACACGGAATATCTCAA